>NC_000085.6:60297346-60642086 GCF_000001635.26 Mus musculus | reverse complement strand
GATAAGCATTTTATCCACTGAGCTGTCTCCTTAGACCAAATGTTTTTTTTTAAACTGGAAATTTATTTTATAACTTTCACATAAAAGTTTGCTTACCTGTAGATCAGAGTCATTTAGAAATTTTGAGTTTGAGAAAATCCGAGCTCTGGATGGAATTTGACCTAAGTAAAATAAGTCATGAGCTATCTTATCATTGTTAGGGACAATTCCCTAACATGAATCATAGACATTTGCCAAACTCATTATTTGTTTTCCTTCATTCTTTAAATTTTTATTTTCCCTTTCTATTGTAAATAGATTCCTTTCTCCTACAATATATCCTGATTACAGTTTTCTCTCCCTCTGCTCCTCCCAGTTCCTCCCCACCTACCCTCTCATCTAGCTCCACTCCCTTTCTGCCTTTCATCAAAAGAGATCACACTTCTAAGAGATAACAAAAAAAAATAATAAGTTAAAACAAAGACCATCATATCAAAGTTGGACAAGGCAAACCAACAGAAGAAAAAGATATCCAAGAGAAGGCACAAGAATCAGAAATCCACTCATTTACAC
The DNA here is from genome assembly GCF_000001635.26 of Mus musculus. Taxonomy (NCBI): domain Eukaryota; kingdom Metazoa; phylum Chordata; class Mammalia; order Rodentia; family Muridae; genus Mus; species Mus musculus. Next base: position 60,641,534 of record NC_000085.6, on the reverse strand, counting down.
ACTCAGGAGCCCCATAAAAACACTGATCTGAAAGCTATTATGTATACTCAGAGGACCTAGTAAAGACTTGTATAGGCCCTGTGTTTGCTGCTTCAGTCTCTGTGAGATCATATGATCCTTGCTAAATTGATTCAGAGGACCTTGATCTCCTGCTGTCCTCCAACTCCTCTGGCTTATACTCTTTCTGCTGCTTCTTCTGTGGGGTTCCCTGAACTCCAAGGGGAGAGATTTGATGGAGACCTCCCATCTAGATCTGTGCATTCCAAGGTCCCTCCCTCCCTCCCTCCCTCCCTCTCTCCCTCCCTCCCTCCGTCCTTTTCTCTATTTCTCCCCCCCTCTCCCTCCCTCCATCTTGCAGAATGAGCTTTATGTAAAATCAGACATCGGTTGGTTACTCCCATAATATTTGTGCTACCATTGCCCTAGCATATTTTGCAGGCAAGATAGCATTGTAGATCAAAGGTTTGTGGCTGAGTTGGTGTTCATGTTTCTCTTTTGATAGCCTGCAGAGTACCATCCCATACCAAAGGCTCTAAATGTAGGAGTAAAGGTTTTATGTATACACTTGACCTCTTGTTGTTTGAGTGTTGTTTTCAGCTATGGAGACTGGCTATCAGTTTGTAGAGAGAAACCTATTGTCTTGGCAACAACTTGGGTTGTTTGGGGGATTTCTAGGGGACCCCTTTGGCCAATGACTCAGTCCTAGTACTGGAAGCTTTGTTTGATGATAAGTGACGGACAGTCATTTGGGATTCTGTCTCACTCATTGTTTGGAGGCTCCATTAGGATTTCATTGATATATTTTAGGAAGTTTCTACTGCACTAGGTTTTCAAATCACTCCTCAAATGCCCCTCCTAAAAAGGCCCATTTTATAAGGTGTTTATCACCACCACCACCACCATCATCATCATCATCACCAGGGTTTTTTGAGACAGAGTCTTACTTTGTAGCTCTGGCTGTCCTGGAACTCACTATGTGGACCAGGCTGGCCTAGAACTCAGTGATCTAAATGTTTCTGCTTCCTGAGTGCTGAGATTAAAACCATGTACCACTACTCTCCAGCCTAAGGTCCTCCTTCTTCAGACATTACCAACTGAAGGTCCATAATCATGGCCAGAAACTGACACAGCTCAGAGGAGCAGCCAAAATTGCCTGGAAAGTATTTTCAGGCATGGGTTATCATTAGAACCACTTATTGAGCTTTTAAATATAATGAGCCCTGGATACTATTCCTTAGACAGACTGATTTTGTGGTCTGGGATAGTGCCAGGAGTCTGTGTCATTGTGGGCTGCTGGTAAACCCAGACTTCAGCCTAATAGTCAAGCTACAATCTGGCTATGGGCTTTATGACACGGATGAAGAGACATAAGGGTCAATTGCTTGATCATTCAGGCTCTGTCTTCAGTGACTTCTCTGCTAGTGACCTTTTTTGAGATCACATGACTCACACGTCATTCTTGTGCCCATACTAAGCCCAGGTCATCCTGTGGCAGTATGGTTTCTGAATATCGTTTTCTGCAATTCCAGGCTGGAAGCTTTCTAAGACCAAATCTGAGGGTGCACTTTGGTCTTTCCTGAAAAGTCCAAGGCTAAGCCCATGCTTACTTCCACATTAACTTGGAGTACAGAACTGTCATGGTGATAGGACAGATAGAGAGTTGGGGGCCTGGATTAAGTTACCACATGGCTCCATTTGTATATGTTATGGTTTAAATGTGAAACGTCCCCTATAATTTCGTGTAGTCCCCAGCTGGTGTCTCTATTTGAGAAGGTGTGGAAAATTCAGGAAGTGGAGACTTGCTGAAAGAAAGGTGTTCCTGGGGTGGACCTTAAGGTTTTATATTATGGTTATACTTTCTGTTTATTCTCTTCTTACCATGTAATTAACCAGATGGCTCACTGTTTCTGCCACGATGCATTCCCTGCCTCAGTGGAATGCATCTCCTAGAATTGTAAGCCAGAATAAATTCTTCCATCCTTATACTGCTTCATGCTTTTGTCACAGCAGCAATAAAAGTAGCTAAACTTATCTATGTCAGTGAAAGAATACAGCAGTGAATCTCTCTATTGCAAGCATTGTTTTAGTGGGAGGATTTTTAAAATTACTATTTCAATGTCATTAGCATTTCACCTGTCAAAGCTGTTTATGGCATCTTGGTTATATTTTAGTTGGTTATATGTGCCTAGAAATTTATGAACTTGTAGGTTTTCCAAATCATCAGATTATAAATTTTCAAGATATTTCCTAACAACCATCTAGATTTCAATGTTATCCTTTTTCTAAACTTATGGATTCCTTTGGGTCACTGTGCTTTGTCATGCTCCTATGTTGCAATTTGTTCATCACTTGAGATTGGGGTCTCTTGAAGCTTTACGTGGAGTCTTCTTAAGTGTCTTTGTCTTGAGGGTTTTTTGGCATCTCTTAGAGGGGAAATAACCAGTTCATTAACAGTAATGTAACTACAATTTTTTCACCCATGCCTCTTTTATTTTCCCAGAAATAATTACTCTGAGACTTCTTTTTTATGAATAAATGCCTAGGCCAATAACCTTGGTTCTGCTCCCTAACTAGCTCATATCTCAGTAATCCAGTTAATTCTAATCTAAGTGTAACATGTCTGGTTGCCTTTTTCTCACTTTCATGCATCTGTCTACTCAGAGTTCAGGGAAAATCTCTGGCACCTGATTCTTTCCTAGGATTCCTCTTTCTCGTGGAACTCCCACCTCCTATTCCCTGCCCCCATTCATTGGTCATAGGTATTTTACCAACAGGTAAATGCTTTTACACAGTGCAAAAGAGATTCTTTCTATACAGTAGTAACTCCAAAACTTACAAGACATACACATACAACAAAAATCAATTAAAGGCAATTAGCACATCACTAGTAACTATAGAAAAGAAAGCAATATATGTATATGTACAATATTACATATAATATATGTAATATATTATATATATAATAAACCATGGAGTTTATCATTAATATTTTAATTTTAATCTTTTTTCACAGTCCAGTCATTATTACCCTCATCCTCTGACTGTTCCTCATCCCATACCTCCCCCCCATCTCCAAGAGGATGTCCCCACCCCTTCCATCCCACCAGACTTCCCCACTTCCTGGGGTCTCAAGTCTCTTGAGGGTTTGGTGCATCTTTTCTCACTGGGGCCAGACCAGGCAGTCCTCTGCTGTATATGTGTTGGGGACCTCAGACCAGCTTGTGTATGCTGTCTGGTTAGTGGCTCAGTGTCTGAGAGATCTTGGGTGTCCAGGATAGTTGAGACTGCTGGTCTTCCTATGGGGTCACCCTTCTCCTCAGTTTCTTCCAGCTTTTCCTTAATTCCACCACAGAGGTCCCTGGCTTCTGTTCACTGGTTGGGTATAAGTATCTACATCTGACTCTTTCAGCTGCTTGTTGGGCCTCTCAGAGAGCAGCTATGCTAGGCTCCTGTCTGTAAACACATCATAGCATCAGTAATAGTGTCAGGCTTTGGAGCCTCCCCTTGAGCTAAATTTAAATTTGAGCCTGTCACCAGATCTCCTTTCCCTCAGTCTCTTCTCCATTTTTTGTCTCTGCTGTTCTTTTAGACAGGAACAATTCTGGGTCAGAGTTTTTGACTGTGGGATGGCAACCCCATCCCTCTACTTGATGCCCTGCCTTTCTACTGGAGGTGGACTCTACAAGTTCCCTCTCCCCACTGTAGGGCATTTAATCTAAGGTCCCTTCCTTTGGGTCCTGAGAATCTCTCACCTCTCAGGTCTCTGGTACTTTCTATAGGGCTCCTGAACTCCTACCTCTCGAGGCTGCCTATTTCTATTCTTTCTTCTGGCCCTCAGGGCTTCAGTCTTGCTGCCCCCCTCTGTCCCCAACACCTGATCATGTTTCCCTTTTCCCCTCCCTGTCCCTTCTCCCACCCAGACCCCTCCCTCCCTCTGCACCCATGACTACTTTCTTCTTCCTCCCAAGTCTGATTAAAAGATAAAGAAAAAAAAATTAGATTAAACATAGGATTAGTGATTGGAGATGTAGCTCCATGATTAAGAGTACTTGCTTCTTTTGCAACAAATGGTGCTGGCACAACTGGCAGTTATCATGTTGAAGAATACAAATTGATCCATTCTTATCTCCTTGTACAAAGCTCAAGTCTAAGTGGATCAAAGACCTCCACATAAAACCAGAGACACTGAAATTTATAGAGGAGAAAGTGGGGAAAAGCCTCGAAAATATGGGCACAGGGGAAAAAATTCCTAAACAGAACAACAATGGCTTGTGCTATAAGATCAAGAATTGACAACTGGGACCTCATAAAATTGCAAAGCTCTGTAAGGCAAAAGACACTGTCAATAAGATAAAAAGGCCACCAACAGATTGGGAAAGGATCTTTACCGATTCTAAATCTGATAGGGGACTAATTTCCAATATATACAAAGAGCTCAAGAAGCTGGACTCCAGAAATTCAAATAACCCCATTAAAAAATGGGGTACAGAACTAAACAAAGAATTCTCAACTGAGGAATACCGAATGGCTGAGAAGTACCTGAAAAAATGTTCAACATTCCTTATCATCAGGGAAATGTAAATCAAAACAACCCTGAGATTCCACCTCACACCAGTCAGAATGGTTAAGATCAAAAATTCAGGTGACAGCAGATGCTGGGGAGGATGTGGAGAAAGAGGAACACTCCTCCATTGCTGGTGGGATTGCAAGCTTATACAACCGTTCTGGAAGTCAGTCTGGTGGTTCCTCAGAAAATTGGACATAGTACTACAGGAAGATCCAGCACTACCTCTCCTGGGCATATATCCAGAAGATGCTCCAACTGGTAAGAAGGACACATGCTCCACTATGTTCATAGCAGCCTTATTTATAATAGCCAGAAGCTGGAAATAACCCAGATGCCCCTCAACAGAGGAATGGATACAGAAAATGTGGTACATTTACACAATGGAGTACTACTCAGCTATTAAAAAGAATGAATTTATGAAATTCCTAGGCAAATGGATGGATCTGGAGGATATCATCCTTAGTGAGGTAACCCAATCACAAAAAAGTCACTAGATATGCACTCACTGATAAGTGGATATTAGCCCAGAAACTTAGAATACCCAAGATACAATTTGCAAAACACAAGAAAATCAAGAAGAGGGAAGACCATCGTGTGGATACTTCATTCCTCCTTAGAATAGGGAACAAAATACCCATGGAAGGAGTTACAGAGACAAAATTTGGAGCTAAGACAAAAGGATGGACCATCCAGAGACTACCCCACCTGGGGATCCATCCCATAATCAGCCACCAAACCCAGACACTATTGCATATGCCAGCAAGATTTTGCTGAAAGGACCCTGATATAGCTGTCTCGTGTGAGGCTATGCCAGTGCCTGGCAAATACAGAAGTGGATGCTCACAGTCATCTATAGGATGGAACACAGGAACACCAATGGAGGAGCTAGAAAAAGTACCCAAGGAGCTGAAGGAGTCTGCAACCCTATAGGTGGAACAACAAGATGAACTAACCAGTACCCCCAGAGCTCATGTCTCTAGCTGCATATGTAGCAGAAGATGGCCTAGTCAGTCACCATTGGGAAGAGAGTCCCCTAGGTCTTGCAAACTTTATATGCCTCAGTCCAGGGGAACACCTGGGCCAAGAAGTGGGAGTGGGTGGGTAGGGGAGCAGGGCAGGGGGAGGGTATATGGAACTTTTGGGATAGCATTTGAAATGTAAATAAAGAAAATATCTAATAAAAAATTGAACATAAAAAAAGAGTGGTTGCTTCTTTTGCAGAAGACAAGAATTTAGTTCCCAGTACCCATGATGGGCAGCTTATAACCACTTATAAGTCCAGTTACAGGGGGTTCAGCACCTTCTTCTAGCCTTCCAGGCACCTGCATGAATGTGGTGTAGATACATATACATTCAGAAACACACACATAAACTTAGAAATAAAAACTTTAAATGTTCAAGGCACCTTCTGAGGGTCTCCTGACTCTCCCTTGACCAGTTTTCCCTTTTTTGTCCTTTAACCTCTAGCTCCACAAGTCTCCTTCAATTCTTAGCTCTGTGTCTTTGACCCAGGGAGTTCAGCAGACTCCTCTAAGATGCCTCCTTCCTTAGGAGAAGACACTGTGTCTTCTTGGGATCTCCCTGAAAATAGGAAGCTGAGCAATGATCCTTTTTATTTTCTGTGTCTCCAACATCACTGTCCCTTACCATTATAAGGTGCCCTGGTACTGAAAACCATTGTCACACACAGTTTACTCATTTGATAGTTGGCTGATGTGGGAGAGTCAATGCAGCTTTAGCCACTCCCTCTATGTGGGTGCATGTAAAGGTTAGAAGACTCTGTGTAAGTCAGTTCTCTCCTTCTACCTTATGATTCAAACTCAAATAGTCAGATGGGGCAAGTGCCTTTATCTGCTGAGCCATTTTGCTGGTCTTGCAAATATTCTGTTTGGGGAAAAAAGTAGTAACTTTTCATTATAAATTTTAGTGTGTTTGATTCTTCATACACTCCAGTGAAGTATTTATTTTCTCTTTGTAGCCAAGAAAAGAAAAACTCAGCTAGGTCCTTTCCCCAAGTTTCTAATTCATCATAACCCTAAGTTTATAGTGTTCTCCTTATGCCTCATCCAGCCCTGCTGGGATCTGCCCCCTTACACCAGAGCAAGAATGATAGGGTCATGGGTTGAACTCACTCTTCCTTAACACTAGGATGAGGTCAAGGGCCAGGCTCATCTCTCCCTGCAGCTGGTTAGAAATGCAGTCTTAATTCTTCCAGACCTTCTGAACTACAACCTCACAGGTCAGGAGGGAGATAATTTGTGATTGCTGCCGTTTGGTTGTACATTCAGTTAAGAGAACAGTTCCTGGCCCTTGATCTCATGGGCCCAGTTTTAGCTTCCTGGAAGTATATACCAGAGCTGAATTGAGATGAGGCACAGTCAGAAACAAGAACCAATGCAGGGTAACCCCTTGTCCTCACCTCTTCCAACGGCAACTCATGTGCCTTCCAAGACTTCAGGAGAAGCTAATGAGACCAACATTTGTTCTCTGGGACTTTGTCTGGACCAGGCTTCTCTAGGAAGCTGTGACTCACCTGCCTTCATCCAATTTATTAATGCTGGACTGGCTGCTTCTTCAGGAAGCTGTGACTCACTTGCCTTCATCCAATTTAGGAGTGCTGGTCTGGCTGGAAGTCAGTGGACTAAGTCTCTAAGGATAGAGTAGCAGACTGGTCAAGGGTCCTTATAGAGCTGACTCAGGCTGTCTGGGGACACTGCAGCATTGATCACCCCATTCTTGGCTCTCCTGCTTGATCACAATCAGAGGTAAGTCACATCAAAGTTGGGCAAGCAGTCTCTACACTTACCTTTTGAGACTTTTTAATCCACAGTTTTCCCTTAGGCAGGTTCTTCTCTGGTGGCTTGAATATGCGTGGGCACTGTTTAAAGGTGTGGCCTTGTTGCAGGAAGTGTGTTACTGTGGGTGTGGGCTTTAAGACCCTTGTTTTAGCTGCCTGAGGGTGCCAATCTTCTCCTAGCAGCCTTCAGATGAAGATGTAGAACTCTCAGTTTCTCCTCCATCATTCCTGCCTGCACGTTGCCATGCTCCTGTCTTAATGATAATGAACTTAACCTCTGAACCTGTAAGCCATCCCCAATTAAACGTTTTCCTTTATAAGAGTTGCCTTGGCCATGGTGTCTGTTCACAACAGTAAAACCTAACTAAGACATATTCCCCTAAGTTATAAAAAGCTGGGGGATGCTCAACAGACTCTGGACCAGCATTTACTCCTAATCAACCACTTTCTTCTTATAAAAAAGAGCACACACAGTTGAAAGCTTTATTCTTACCAGGAAACTTGCACATCCTCTCTAAGCATAAGGTTCCATACTTCTCTAATTAGTGCTCATATGTGAACAGTATTTATGGCACATACCACAGCCAGGACCTAAGGCAAAATGGGACAATACTGAGGTGAGATCAGAGAGACCTGGATCCAGATGTGGAGCTGGTTCTTGGTAGGATATGTAGCTTTGGTCCTCAAGTTATTCATCTGTACAGTGGGATGATAACAAAATCTACTTGAAAGAATATCAATAAAGTGTGTTAGTACATGGACTAGTCATATAACAAGTGTCCAATGAATGACAGCATTTATTATCTTAGGACTGACCTTTATACTGTCACCTGTAGGGCTTGTTACACCTTCTTGCCTTGCTCTTGTCCCAGGTTTCTGAATCAGGAGGCCTGTGATGGACTGAGAGTTTGGATTATTATTGAAACCCTAGGCGATGCTGGGGATAATTATCTACTCTGATAATTACTAGGTCTTGTTAGAGAATACCTTGGGGTTGCATGTTAGAACTCCCTCCCACACCCTGGGTGCTTCAAACTCTGTGACTGTCCCACCTCAACTTAGGCCATTTAGGAGGGTAGGAGCTTTGCAGAGTGTTGTACAGGTAGTTCCAGAAGCTCCCTGGATGATCCAAGGGACAACAGGATCAACTGGAATGCATAACTCAAAATTCCTCCAAGACTTCTGACTCTGGTTCTAGTGCTCAGCAAAGTAGGTTGCCATTCCTGTACATGGCTTCATTTGACAGTCTGTGTGTATGTGTGTGTGTATACTTGTGCACATGTACACTTGGCATGTTTGCATCTGTATGTGTCTGTGTGCGTGGAGCCCAGAGGTTGATGTCAGATGTCTTCCTCAGTTGCTTTCCCCTTTATTTTGATGCAAGGCCTCTCATTGCCTTGAAACTCACCAATTATGCTAGACTGGTTGGTTGACCACTAAGCCCCAAAGATTCTCCTATCTCTTCTCCCCCATCTATGGGATTGTTGGCAAACAACACCATGCCTTTTTTTTTTTTTTAACATGGTACTAGGAAATAAACTTGGGTCTTTGGCTTCATGTTTGCTTAACAAACATGTTGTTCACTGAGCCATCTCCAAGTTCTTTCTCTGAAATATTATTTAAAAACAAACAAACCAACCAGAAATATGTACTAAAGCTCACTTCATAGATTCCATGTCCCATAGCCCTACATTGCTCTTCTTCTCTAAATGTTTTTCCTATGTGTACATTCAATGTTGAGTCCCCTTCTATCAGATATTATTTCATCCCACTTTTATGACCTACTTGTTTATATATTTGTCTCTCTACCTTCCACAACAGACTGTGAGCTCCCAAGACAGGAACTGGGTCTTAATGCAACATCATGATTTTTCCCCAAAGAACCAGCCTCAGTGTTGACTCAGGATGTCTTATTTTAGCTTTCATTGAAAAGAAATAAAGTCTAATTTCTGGCCCTGTATTTAATGCATCTTTATCACAATAAAAGGGAGAATTGTGAACAAAGAGCAAAATAACCCAAGCTACAATCTCTCCTAATAGAAATATAACATGGGTCTACTTGACCTGGACTTTGTTTCCAGTCTCTTTTTCATTGCCTAGTTTGTGCCTTATAGTTACCCAGGAAGCATGAATCCTACATGTCATGGTGCTAATCAAAGGCACTTAGAAATAACTCCACTGTTATTTAGCAAATTATTTTTAATCTTATGAGTAAACTTGCATCAGTGTGCAGCTGCTCATATCAAAGACAAGGGAATTGAGAAGGGGTGTTCTGGGAGCCTGCTGGGCTTGCTTCATAAAAGAAGGCTTGTTATCTTGTAATCTGTCTACAATCGTGATATTTCTAGGGGAGTAAATTGTTACTGTTTTGTCATTGGTGGCAATATAGCAATAAAATGTGAAGAGTTAAGAACTATCACAGACTCCTCAAGGGGACAGTTTCCAGAGGAAAGAGGGTTCTGATTCTGATCTCTTCTTCAGGCCTAGATAGGCAGACTTACTGTACACTCCTTTTTGTTATGCTTCTTTCTTCTGGGTAACTTTCTTCTAGAAGTATCAGTTACTCTAATCTCTGGCCAGTTTTGTTCACCTGCCCATAGAGCTTCCATCTGCAGTAGGACTCCCCGGACCAAGGAACATCATAATTGTCCCCTAATTTGGAGACAGGCTTCCCACAACCTTGTCTTCTTTACCAATCAGGCATTAGCTCAAATGTCACTTTCTTAGAGAAAACTTGGCTTGACTATAATTTTCCTGGCAGGAATGATGATAATTCAAAAGAGACACTTGTTCCCCTTTGGCTATTTCAAAAGAGATAACTTGTTCCCTTTGGCTATTAGACTATTGAAACAATGGTTCCCAAGGAATTGTAATTTCCTCCAGAATTTCACATGAGTAGAAAGAAAGACATGGTGCCAACCAGAGTAGAAACTTATCTCCTGGAAGGAGATTTTACAGTTCTGAGAACTTATCAGGCCACTTTGCAGGAGAGACTAGAGCCAAGACAATGATGGTGGATAAACCACACTTTGACTAAACTGTTTAGTTGTTTGTATCTCTTGCCTTCTATTTAAACTTCGACCCCATGTCAGAACTCCAAAGATGGACTTGGGTGAGGAGTCACTTGGGGAGAGGCAGTGACCCCCTTCTTTGCTCCTTTTCCCAACATGTCCACATTGAATATTTCCCCCTTTCTGCTTTTCACTGTTACTTGTTTTCTTTTTTCTTTTCCTTCTTTCTTAAAAAAAAAAATCCATTGAAGACAGGTGGACCAACTTAGCTTGCTAGGGCTTCCAAGGCATAGTCCCTGACTCCAATAACTCAGGTAAGAATTCTACCTGCCTGAAGCATCTTTGGCCCATCAGCGGTCCCTTCCGATGCTGGGTGAGTAGGTGTCTGGTTCAGTGAAGCCTTCAAATGACTGTAGCTCTAGGTGGTATCTGACTTCAAGGACCAGGATGACTGCAGGTGAGAGCTGCCCAGTTCAGCACCTCCACGCTAAGAAAGGTATCCTTAGCTATTGTTGCCAGCCCCTGAATATTGGCTGATGTGATCAACAGAAAAGTCCCAGCAGGCTGAACCTTTCAGAGAGTAGGGACTGGAGACCCAGAGAGGCTATTTAGACCCAACTACAATGCCATGTGGTGTTAAGATTCCTGTTACTGATGATAAACTAAAGTTCCAAGTGATTAGAAAAATCTGCCTTTGGTTGAGTTCCTGGCTGAGGAGAGGTGGGAGAGGTGGGAGGGTGGCAGGAATCTTAGAATGGGCTCTTGGTCTCTGTTATTACTGTGACTTCTGCCTGCCCTGCTTAGCCAGTGAAGCTCTTTCTGCCCTGTATTTCGCATTTCTCACTGAACCAGTGATTTCTGGTCTTTTCTGGAGAACTCTTCTTTCACCATTTCCAGTCCCCTTGAGGAGCTTCTTTCTCTCAAGCTAAGCATCAGGGTTGGTGTCACATTTTTGTAAGCAAAGACTTATGCTGGGCAGAGATGCATTTTAGCTAGAACACAGCACTAAACAAACAAGAACTAGACTAGAATAATCTTTGTAGAAAATATAGGCAGGTATTTTTGTCATCTTGTGGGAGTGTAAGCCTTCTTCAGCAAGTCAAAAAAAAAATCCAGATGCTATAAACAGCAGGCTGGCATACTAGACTGTTTAAAAACAACTCAGATCAACACAAAGCACCACACAGAGAGAAAGAGGCACAGGCATCAGACTTTATCTCTAACAAAGACCTAACATATTTAATAGACTCAGTGAGAACAAAGTCAAATAGACTCCAGTTTTTAAAACAGGCAAAGGATGAAGTTGGAGTGAGTACAGTTATTTAAAGCCTATACTTCTTTTTCAGAGGACCCAGTTTGGTTCTCAACACCCACATCTGGTCCTGCATTAATATGCACATACCCACAACCCCACACATACATACATAACATACAATTAAAAGTAAAATAAATATTTAAAACCAAGTAAAGGATACAGCTAAGATAATTGAAAGAGCAAAAGTTTTACTTAATAACCTATTAAAACAATGCTCCTCAACCTGTGGGGTTATCTGTTTTCTTTGTGGGGGTTGCACATCAGATATCCTGCTTAGCAGATATTTATATCACTATTCATAACAGTAGCAAAACTACAGTTATGAAGTAACAATGAAAATAATTTTATAGTTGTGGATCACTGTAATGTGAGGAACTACATTTAAGGGGCACAGCAATTGGAAGGATGAAAACCACTGTATTAAAATATACTTGGGAACCAGGCAGTGGTGGCACACACCTTTAATCCCAGCACTTGGAAAGCAGAGGCAGGTGGATTTCTGAGTTCTAGGCCAGCCTGGTCTACAGAGTGAGTTTCAGGACAGTCAGGGTATATATATATATATATTTGGGTATTTATTTTAGAAACACACTGGGAATTGGGAAAAGACCCCATTCATAGGCCTGGGAAGGACACAGGAAAAAGGCATTCTTAGCTGTGGCTGGGATTTATAATTGAATGTTCGTCTCCATTGAATGCTTTACAAAAACAAACAAACAAACAAACAAACGAAACTATGTGTGTGTTTCTGCAAGTATTTTAGAGCTTGTGCTTGCTTGCCATATGTGACTATTGAGCATTGGAATGTGGCCAGTCAGAAATGAGGTGTGCTGAAACTACAAAGTATATACCAGACCTTAAAGGTAATGTAAAACATCTCATATTTTTATATGTTTAAAAGTTAAAATAGCACTATTTGGTCAGGAGGTTAAAACAAAAACAAAACTAAACAAACAAAAACCTAAACTCTTGCCACATAAGCCTGACAACCTGAGTTTAATCCTTGTAATCTACAGAAAGAGAAGGAGAGAATAGACTTCATAGAATTATCCTCTGATATTCACTTGAGCTCCATAGTGTATGTGCACCCATGCTCTCTGACATTATCAATAAATAAAGAGTAATTTAAGAAAATGGTACTATTTTGAAAGTATATACTTCAATTAAATATAAAATTTGATGTTTATCTGTTTCCTTTTGCTCAGCGTAGCTACTAGAAAATCTGATTCATGCATGTGTATTTTAGCAGACATGCTTTCTAGAATACGGCTAAGGTAATGCTTGCAGAGTAAATGCCTAAGGTGAATACTATAAAGAAGTGTTATGAATAGACTCTCTGACCCTTAATTAACAAGGCTTCCAAGACTAAAGGTTCTCATTAATCCATCCTGGGAGGTTATGAGAGGCCAGAGGAATCCATGTTTGTCTCTGACTCTGTGGGGTTAAAAGTTGGCCACATCTCTGTGTCTCTTGCCTCTCAGTTTCTTCTTGATGGGACATGGAGGGTTGAGGTCATCATTGAGGCCCCTGCTGTGCTAAGAGAAGTGGATAGGAGTCTTCCTAGCTCATCTTTACCATGGAGGGTAAAAGGTGTTCCTGACACTAGTTTCTGGCCCAATAGAGTCATATGGTCAGTTTTACAGGTTTAGGAGAGCAGTGTAATAGCATCTTTTTGGACAGAGGATTTCAAATCAAAGCTGGATGAAGATGCATATGATGGTTTGGATCTGAAGTGTATCTGCAGGCCTATGTGTTTAAACACCTGAGGCTTGACTGGTGGTGTTATTTTGGAAGATTGCAAGGATGGGTTGGCTACGGTAGGTCACTGGTTGTGAGCATTTGAGGGCTGTAGCCCAGCCCTATTTGCAATTCTGTTCTTTATGTTTCCTTCCACCAGGAACTAGCCATGCTGCAAGTTTCCACAACCACAAATGAAGCGGCTGTGTCTTCACTGTCATAGTGAGCTGATACCCCTGAAACTGTGAGCCAATGTAAACCTGCTATGTCTTCACTCCCATGGTGAACTGATACCCAGTGAGCCAGTGTAAATCCCTCCTTCCTTAAGGTGCTTTTGTTCTATATTTTGTGGAGCATGGAATAAAGTAACTCATACAGAAAATTGATACCAAAAAGTGGGGTTGCAGTGGTGTGTGTTGTGGTGTGCCTGGCTATATGGTTGTGGCCTTCAGAACCAGATTGTGGAAGAGTTTGAAGTGTCAGGTTAGTGGGTGCTTTAAGAAGATAGCAATGGTAGCTGGGCGTGGTGGCGCACGCCTTTAATCCCAGCACTTGGGAGGCAGAGGCAGGCGGATTTCTGAGTTCGAGGCCAGCCTGGTCTACAAAGTGAGTTCCAGGACAGCCAGGGCTATACAGAGAAACCCTGTCTCGAAAACCCAAAAAAAAAAAAAAAAAAAAAAAGAAGATAGCAATGGGATTTTATGGTGAGATTTAGTGGAAATGCAGATAGCAAAGATTGTGCTCATGTGGTTTCTCAGAGAAACAAAGACTCGGTTGGAATTGACTAGAGCCATTTATGTTACGTTTTGCCAAATAATCTGGATGTATTTTGGTCCTGTACTGAAAATCCAAATGAGGATGATTTTTAAAATAATGGACTAATTTATTTGTAGAAGAAATTTCAAGAAAGCAAAGTAGCCAAGAAGTGGCATGGTTGTTTCTTGCTGCTTTTAGTCAGATTTACACTGCGTATCCAGAATAAAAACCACATAGCATAGAGATATAAAAAACATGGAATTTGATATGGGAAGGAGCATGAATATACTTAAAATTGTGGGCAAAGTGGGTGTGGACAAACCATTAGCGAAAAAAATAAGCTTTTTGCACTAGAACATAAGAAAAAATGGCTTATGGGAAAGACCCTACCACTGAATGCTCCAATAATAGTACTGAAAAAAAACACTTGAAGGACCTTAATTTGAAAGGAGAGTGCTGAAACCCCTTGCTTGAATAGGGTAGCCTAAGTAAGAGATTCTAGGAATGTGAGGGTATTTTCTAAGAAAAGCTTCAAGCACTGAATGAAATGAGCCTAAGAGGGAGTCTCTGTGTGCTCTAGGTGGCAGAGCGATAGGGATAGGGTTCCAAGCCCACTAGAGTGCACATTACACTATGCTACTCATGGAGTTACAGGGTTGACTGTGTACCATGCTAACTTTTTGGTCTTGCTTTAGTCCTTTTTCTTTGCTATCCTCCTGTTTCTCTCTTTGATGAGAATGTTTATTCTATGCCATTGTACATTGAGAGGATGTAACTCACTATTTTGTTGAGTTTTCTTTGAGTATCAAAGAGATTTTGAACTTTGGACTTTGAAGTGTTGGGGCTGTCAAAACTATTTTGTCTCTTGAAGCTGATTTTTATTCATATTCCTGTATGAGCCTGTGGAGGCTGGAGCAGGATAGTAAGACTTGGACTCAAAATGCTCCTGGAGCTTGGTTCATATTTTAACACCTTGTCACCAAATTTTGGGGGGGGTTAACCTGGGGATGTTACAGGGACTGGCTAACAGAGTGGGGCACACAGGGTGTGCCTTTAACAGTCATGCCCCAGTATCACTTGTGGTTCCATTTCCTCTGCTTCTTGATCCATCAAGATGTGAACAAGCATGCCCCAACCTCCTAATGCCCAGATGGAGATATCTAACTATCATGATTTCTTCACCACAGTGGATGGACTCTCTTTATAACTGTGAGCTGGAATCAATCCTTCTTCCTGTAAATTGCTTCTATTTGGTATTTTATCATAATGAAACAAGTTAACTAATTCTATGGAATATAGGAAGCCAAAGACCATTTAGCTAGCTCCCAGCAATTCTCCACAGCTATGCAGTTCTCCTTTCTGGAGCACAAAGGTGAACTAGAACCCCAAGTGAGCTGGAATGTTATAAATCTGTTGGAAAATGGGGAACAGAGCTAGTATGTCTAAAATGCACTCAGAGGTCACCATGGCTGGATTTTTGCTTTCCCCCTTCACAGGAGTTTCCCCTTAGAAGTGGTTGTTTCCCATTCTAGTCAAGAAACCAAAGCTTTGGAGATATTTGTTCATACTCAGATGACCATATTTCTCATTGTATGACTTGTAGAGAGTATTCAGTGCAGAATAGAGAGCCTCACCACACCATCTAATAAGAACCATGGTGAAAATACATCAAATCAGGTATTTTCCCTCTCATGCAGCTAAAGAGGGTGCAGGGATGGCATAGGGGTGAACAGCATTCAGGAGCCCAGGCATCTGCTTTTTCTGTACTGCCACCATCAGTAAGTAAGTGGCTTTCATCTTCAAGGTTGCCTCTTCTTCAAATTGCTCAGCATTGAAGTTTCAGCCATCATGTCTACAGCCTGGTGAGGAAAAGGAGGTAGAGAAAAGGAAAAACAAATCAGCTATTTTCTTCAGAAATTGTAATTAGCTACATTTCTCTGCCTACATTTCCCCGAGTAAGAGTTCATCACTGGAGTGCAAGGTAGGCACGTTGGGTGACTACACCGGGGATTCTAAGAACAGGTGAAATAGGCACTGGTGGGCATTGTGGTTTGAGTTTGAAATGCCCCTTGTAGGCACCATGTGTTTGTATACTTAGTTCCTAGCAGGTAGTGCTGTTTTGGAAGCTTGTAGGAACTTTAGGAGGTGGAGCCTCATTGAAGGAAGTATATCACTGGGGGCAGGACTTGAGGGTTATAGCCTGGCTCCACTTGCTGACTGTATTTTTTTTTCCTAATACGCCCCCACCATCACATCTGAACTTTTATCCTTGCCTTCCTTGGCATGATATATTGTACCCTCAAATCATGACCCCAAATAAATCCTTCTTCCCTTAAGTTGCTACTTGCCTGGTATATGGTCACACTTGTGAGACAAGTGACTAACAATGCAGACAAGTCACAGTTGTCATCACCCTCTGCAGGGCCGTCAAATCCTTGGACATACTTCACACCAGAGAGCCCGATCTGCTCCCCTCTTTCTGCATCGCAGATGTGGCTCATCTCAACAGGGGGACATGGAGAAATGTTATTCACCTCTCTTGGCTTGTGTGTCTAAATGGATAACAGGTTGTTGACTAAACCAGAAATCCTGAGTTTGGTTCAGCTTTTGGAAACCTGAGCCAATATGGCAGTTTCCATTCACCACAATGGACTCACATATGGGGAAGACAGCACTGCCTTAGGGCTGGGCTGGAGGTTACAGTGTATACTAGGGTATTCATGTCCCACTCTCTCAAGCATACTCTCTGACTTGCTCTGACTCTCAAGACATGCTCTCTGCACACACTTTCTTGCTACCTCTCCCCCCATTTTTGGCATAATATGTACGTACATTGTATGAGTTTGCGTGTTTTGTAGTTATGCCTGCACATGTGTGCATATATATGTGGAAGCCAGAAGTTAGTCTTGATGTCATTCTTTAGGATGATCCACCTTGGTTTATTTGTTGAGACAGTACTTCTCACTGGCTTGGAAATTGCTGAATTGACTAGTCTGGTCTGGATGTGGAAATTTTTGGTTTCTTTAACAACTCAGGTATGTCACATGTTTTTCTGGAAACTGTCTTGTAAGGAGGCCTGTGATATTTTGCTGAAAACAGACACTTGAGAGGGCACATGATGTTTAGAACGGATATAAATGGAACCCCACAAACAGCGAGAGGACAATATTGCATTGCTATGCTGTGCAATGCTTTGCTTCTGTGCTGATCTTCACTTCATAGAGAGAAGCCAACAAAGAACTTCTCTTGCTGCTTCCATTGAGTCAGGCTGATTTGGTGGAGCCTTGTGGTTTCTGCTGGATCTTGCAGCTGCTACTGATTTGTGTTTGGTGTTTGGTGTTGAACTAGACTGCTGGTATCCTGACAATGAAGAGTAGATTTGCCCTAAAGAACTACTTCGAAGAAGAAGAATGAGGAGGAGGAGGAGGAGGAGGAGGAGAAGAACTACTAAACAGGTCCACAAACTCCATTTCCTATTAACTTTCTTTCTCCCATACCTCTACTCAGTGGTCTAGAAGGGAAGCTGAAATATTTGAGAACTCTAAATAAAGTAGGTTTAGAGAGATCTAGGCCTAAAGTGGTCAACTAGTGAGCCTCAGAAAAGCTTGTCTTCATTTCCATCCCCCCAGTGTTGCAATCATAAGCACATGCTACTGTGCCCAGCTTTTTTGTGTGGGTTCTGAGGAAATTGAACTCAGACTTATACGTTTTCAGGGCTAACAGTTTACTGACTGAACTATCTCCCTAGCATACCAACTGTCTTTTTAATGCACTCAAATAAATCCCCCCAACTCATATATGTACATATTTAGAAAAGGAACTTCTAGAGTTACAGTCTGTCAACCCTAACCACCCTACAGGTGAGAAATGCCCTCTGTGATCTGTGGAATGGAGGAGGGGCACTTTGTTATGCATCCTGTCCACTGGGCAACTTCACAAATCAAATATTGGGTCTAATTTTTAAAACCATTTTCCTAACAATGGTTTTCCATTTAATTCCCCAGAGTTAATATGTGATGGTTTCCCTTAACAAATGACCTCCTTTAACTTCATTAGCTCATAATTAATTTGCTAGCATGTAACCAAGATAATTAACACTTCTGATTAGTGTTAGGCAAAATAGGAGTCTCTTTTTTTTCATGGTTAAGGCAAACATTGATTAAAATCAGAGCTGTTTCTTAAATTTCCTTACAATTTAATTAAATGAAAGTGGTGACTGACAATTTGTAGCAGTGGTTTAAAAACTAAATTGGAAGAGAGATGAATGGGTCTGACCACTGGGCACTTCATCACCAGCTCCTGTTAGATAATTTTACTTCTTTTACTTCAAATACAAAGATACAAAGCAAAAGAGTTGAGTGGCATCTGACTGTAGCAACCATTTTCATAAACATAACCTTTTGAGTGGTCCAACCCACAGTGGTCTACAAAGCCTTTCCCTCTGGTATCTTGTTTGGTTTCACACAGCTCTGTGATGGGGATAATGAAGAGGGACCAATCTTAGGAGCTTTTATGATGAGAATACAGCCCCAGAGAAGAACATAGAAGTATTGCTGATGCCAGAAACTGTGCTTCCTGCAGGCTGAGTACTGCTCTCCATTCTCCTACAGGCTAAGACCAATGTCAGGTGATCCAAGCCTTCTTGCATCACTTTCAAGGTCTTGCATGTCTCTCTAGGTCACCTACATACATTTTTAGAGTAGGACTGAAATAATCAAGTTGTCCAAGGCACAAAAATTAAGGAAGCCTTCACTGTCACAAGGTTACACTTAGGTGTTATACCCTGGGAAGCCAGGTGTGCATCACCTAGCTAACATGGGATCGAGACTCATCCATCAGGCCTGCACTAAGCATTTTGATGTATCATTTCCTTTAATTCTCACAACAGTATTGGTGATGTGAATGTTGCCAGAAATTTTGTTCTTTGTTCAAGTTCATTTCCTAATGAGGAAAAGAGCTTAGAGGGATAACATACTTGTTCAAAGGCAAAACTGAAGGTGACAGTGTGAGCCAATGGTCTTCTACTCTTCTGACTGGGATACCTGGAAGCAGGATAGGGAAAGGAAATGGAGCACATTGCCTCACATGACTTTGGAAGCATGACTTTAGTGTGGGTGAGAAGGGTGGGATCTATAGAATGGAAGCCAAAGAACCTTCTTGAATCCCACAGGCAGGTAAGATCCTGCAGAGAACTGGCCTCTTGATATTCTCCTAGTCTTATAGACAGAATGTCATCAAGAGATTCTGCTTCTCTTTCTGGATTTTCTCATATGGAGTCTTTGCCCAAAGATAGAGGCAGATACAGTAGGCATACTCAGTGGAGTTGGGCTATGGCTCAGGTGTTGGGGTTCCAAGTTTTGGGGGCCAATGGGAGGACATTTTCTGGAAGTCCTTCTATAGTGTCTTCTCAATACCAGAGCACAGAATGTTTGTTCTTTGCGAAGGAAATCTGGAGCAAGAGGTTAGAACTACAGAAGTAGAGAACCCTGGGGCTATGAACAGCACTCCAAGGACAGCCAGCCCAGAAACCAGTGTGTAAGCAGGCACAATCCAGAATTGCAGCTGACCCAAGAAGCTGTGATCTATAATTTATACCCCGCTCCTTCCAGAAAGAACTTGTGGCATTTGCTAGGGGATTTGTAACTGTGGGTTTTGCTTTGATGATATTAAGATTTAGGTGGTCCCTGGGGTTAAGTGGTCCTGAATTCAGACCATCTGTGAAGCAGCTTCTCATGGAGCAACTGCTCTCATCCTCACAGGCCTGCTGCAGAGTCAGCTGCTACTCTCTATGTGACAGATGGAGAGATAGGCTCAGAGGCAGAAGTGACTTGCCCAAGGCCCCACACCTCAGGGAAGGCAGGAGTGAAACTCAGAGCTGTTTGGTTGGAATTGCATCCAAGGCTTCATGGGAAGCAGATGGTGATAGTGTTGTCCATTTATTGTTCAAATCTCTTCCATGCCTGCAGTCATTTTAGGTATGACCCAGTCCTGCAAATTACCCAGATGGCTCTAGCTACCCACTGTTCTCAGTCATATTTCCCTGGGCCTAATTCTATCCAAAACATGGGTCTTGGCTACTTTTGAATAGATTATCATCCATCATATAAAGGAAGGAGGGAATGGGATGAGAAGTAACCATCTGTATGCTTTATGCCTACCTTAGTCATAAAGATACTTACTTTTCATTCCTGCAAAAAAAGGGTTAGATTGTAGATTATGAAGACCCTTAGGAATATCACCCTGGAGCCTAACTATCTAGTTCTTGTGTTGGTTCTATCATTGGGTATTTATTGGTCAACTGGGAATGCCATACAAATACTGTAGATGCCCAAGGTCAAATGTAAGCAGAATTGGTTGCTTCTGAGGTCTCTGGCTTGCAGATGGCTGTCACTTTACTATGACTATACATGCTTTCTCTCTTGTTTCTTCCTCTTATTTAAGAAAAAAAATCATGTGTATGGGCAGTTTGCTTGTATGGCTATCTGTATCATGTGTGTGCAGTGCTTGTAGAAGCCAGGAGAGGGCATTTGATCCATTGGGACCAGAATTACAGATAGTTACAGACTGCCATGTAGGTGCTGGGAACAGAACCTGGGTCCTCTGCAAGAGCATCCAGTACTCTTAACCATGGAATAATTTCTCTAACCTCTCTTCCTTTTCTTTTAAGGAAACCAATCATATTGAGTTGGAACCTTACACTTACAACTTTATATAACCTAAATTATGTGTCTTGAATTGGCCACATTGGGGTTTAGAGCTTTAATAACAAATGACCTAAACAAAGAACCTTTCTAAATCTCAGTTGCTGTATCTGTTACATGATAATAATAAAAGCAACTAGTTGATTGGCATGGTGGCGCAAACCTGTGATCTCAGTACTCAGGAAATGTATGAGGAGGATCAGAAGTTTCAGGTCATTCTTGGTTACATAAAGAATTTGAGGCTAGGCTGGACTAAATGAGACCTTGCCTCATTTTTAAAAAGTGAGTGGTTTTTGTTGTTGTTGTTGTTCTTGAGCAATTTAAAACCTCTTTCAAGTACACCAATGCACAGCATACAGCAAGGACTCAGTGTGCTAAGCATCATTGCCAATATCATCACCATCATTGTCATCCCACCTATCACCATCACCACCACTATTATCATCACAAGCACTGTTAATTATCATCATTGCCATCATCATTATGATTGCCACCATCATCACTACTACCATCATTATCAGTCACCAATATTGTCGTCATCATCATCATCATCAGTCAGTAATATTGTAGTTATCACCAGGACATTGTTTTGATCAGTCTAAAGAATGAGCATGATCTATAGGGATGGTGGTTTCAGACCTCTGGCTCTGTTACTATTCATGGTACCATGTTGCAGTCACAGAAGATAAAACTGCAAAGATTTTGACTTTGATACTCAAAGCTGATTTTACAAATGAAGAAGTACTGGAGGACCAGAGTTGGTGACTCAGCTAGAATAAAAATGCTAGTACTTTTCTGTTCCTGTTCTATTGTCATTATGGCTGCTCAACCATTTCAGTGTTCAACAGAGCCAGAGAGTGCTTCTATCCCATCCCTGTTGGAGCCATGCATGAAGTATTTGAAAAATCCAATTTGTTTTTCCTCTCAGTGTTTTATGAACCATTTCTTTTGTGTCTTAGCAGAGTGCCCATCATAGACTGGATGAATAAAAGTCATTAATTACAAAATCCTTATGCAAGGAACTCCAGCCCAGCTCCTCTCTCTAGCCGCAGTCTCTCAGCTCCTGCTCTGATAATGACATTGCAAGGATAGCCCAACATTTTCATTGCCTGATTCTGCCCATGAATTCGTGTCTCCTCGGGAATCTGGATGGAAGCCCTAACTCACCAGACTTCAGTCAGAGAGGGGAATGATGATTCACTCGTTTTGACAGTATAATCTCTCTAGTTAGAAATATTCAGACTAAAAAGCAAAAACTTCAGTAAAGCCTGACATTGTTTCCACCACAACTCTCCCACTGTCTCTCTCCAACAGGATTCAGCTGTGGTCTGATATAGGGCATGATTGCTGGGTGGGTGGGGGGCTAAACTCTGGCTCAGGATTTGCCAGAGTCTCTCCCTTGCCAAGGATTGCTTTAGGATTGGACATGTGACCCATTTCTGGCCAATGGTACTTTGAAGATCTTGATTTAGATGAGAAAGTATCTCTCTCCATGTCAGGGATGCAAGTGTTTTGTGAGGAATGATGCCTGCAACATTAATCTTAAAACCAGGGAAGCAAGAGTGGTGAGATAAGCTCCCAGAGTAGCCCTATATCATGGAGATGTGATCCCTATCTGAGTCTCCAGCTCTCATGCTTGTTATGTTAGACATGTGCTAGTCTGTTTCATCATGGGTATGAACAAATACATATAGGAACAATATAAATGAGGGAAGACTTATTTTGATTGATTTTTTTTAAGAGTTCAGTTTTTGGTTGCTTGGCCCCGTGTACTTGATCAAAACATCATGGTAGCATAACTGTAGAGGATCTTCTTTACAACCTCCAAAGTCAGTCTCCTAGTAACCCACCTCCTTCAGCTGCACCTCACCTCCTAAAGTCTCCACCACCTTCCACCATCATTTCTGGAAGAAGTTTTCAATACTCAAGACAGTGGGGACATTTAATATTCAATTAGATAACTTCCAGGTTTTAGTTTATATGTAGGGGCTGGAGAGATGGCTAAGAGCACTGGCTGCTCTTCCAGAGGACCTAGATTAAATTTCCAGAGCCCATATGTCAGCTCACAATTGTCTCTAAGTGCAGTTCCACGGGATCTGATACCCTCTTGTGGCCTCTGTGGAGACCAGGCATACAAATGGTACATGAAACAAATGCAGGCAAACCACCTATACATATAGAAAAGTGTGTGTGTGTGTGTGTGTGTGTGTGTGTATACCTACCTGTATGAATTTATGTATACTACATGTGTGAAGGGCCAGAAGAGGCTGTGAGATCCCCAGAAACTAGAGTTACAGGTGGTTGTCAGCTGCCTGATTGTGTTCTGGGAACAGAACTCAAGTTCTCTGTAAGAGCAGAAATCACTCTTAACTATTGAGCCATCTCTCCATTTCTGACACCTTCCAGTTTAAGGCAGGTGTTTTGGGATGCTACTTATTTCCCAAGTCCAGATCCCCAGCCATCATGGGCCAGTGGCAGAAGCAGAGGTGACTAAAGGTCTTATACATAGTACTTGAAGTATTAGCCAGAGCAATTCGACAACAAAAGGAGATCAAGGGGATACAAATTGGAAAAGAGGAAGTCAAAATATCACTTTTTGCAGATGATATGATAGTATATATAAGTGACCCTAAAAATTCTACCAGAGAACTCCTAAACCTGATAAACAGCTTCGGTGAAGTAGCTGGATATAAAATAAACTCAAACAAGTCAATGGCCTTTCTCTATACAAAGAATAAACAGGCTGAGAAAGAAATTAGGGAAACAACACCCTTCTCAATAGTCACAAATAATATAAAATATCTTGGCGTGACTCTAACTAAGGAGGTGAAAGATCTGTATGATAAAAACTTCAAATCTCTGAAGAAAGAAATTAAAGAAGATCTCAGAAGATGGAAAGATCTCCCATGCTCATGGATTGGAGGAGATCCTTTCATAGAGCAAACTTATGTGGTCTAGTTTTGAGACTTTCCTCAGGCATATCATTGGAGTCTCAGCTGATAATACATAGTTCTCCAGAAGAACCTAGACTTAATCATTCATTTCACCTAAGAGGTTGATGGTAAGACCTTTTCCCAGGCAAAAGTGGTGTCAACTCCCAGTTAGGGATGGAAGGAATGTAAAGATACCTTGTGAAAGAAAGGCCATAGGTTTCCCCCACTCTACACCTCTTCCTAACACTGTGTCTGTTTTAGTTACTTTTTCTGAGGCTGTGATGACATATTCTGAAAAGAGCAACCTAAAGGAGAAAAGGCCTATTGTGAGGCATAGTCCAGTTGATAACAGCAGCTGATATAACTGTTCACAGCACATTTGCAACTGGAAAGCAGAGAACAATTGTGATTTGACTAATATCCCTCCCCTCTAGGCTCATATAATTGAATGCTTAGTCACGAGGGAGTGGCACTATTTTAAAAAGATTAGGAGGTGTGCTCTTGTTGGAGTAGGTGTGGCCTTGTTGGAGGAAGTGTGTCACTGGGGGTGGTTAGCTTTGAGGTTTCAAAAGCCCATGCCAGATCCAGTCCAGTCTTTCTCCCTCTCTCTCTCTCTCTCTCTCTCTCTCTCTCTCTCTCTCTCTCTCTCTCTCTCTCTCTCTCTCTCTCATTCTCTCTCTCTCTCTCCCCCTCTCTCTCTCTCTCCCTCTCCCTCTCCCCCTCCCCTCCCCCTTCCCCTCCTCCCCCCTCCCTCTCCCTCTCCCTCTCCCCCCCCTCTCCTTTTCTCCCTCCCTCCTTTCAGATCAGGATGTATCTCTCAACTACTTCTCCAGCACCATGCTCCCTACCCTATTGATAATGGACAAAAGCTCCACAGGTCCCTGGCAAGATTTCTGGCCAGCTTACTTGGTGTCACACTCAAGCCTCTTTCTGCTCTTTTTCCAAGAATAGGAAGGGTAAGTAAGAACAGTTAGTAGGCAAGAGTCCCAGAATGGCTTAAGTGGCTATACCTCCACTGGCTTAGTGCCTAGAGGTAATAATTCCTGCTAGACTATGGACTCATCCTAAGATAGGCGTGCAGGCCTAGCACTGATCAGAATATCTAGAAACAGGTAACAACTGTTGGTGCAACAGCAAGACTGAGCACAGCTGGAGGTTTCTATGCAGTACCCTTTGAAGTCATTTCTGCACACAGACTAGGGGGTGCTGGTCCCACTGATGTGTTTCTCTACCATGATCCAGATTCCTCTCTCCAGTCTCCTCTCAAAGATCTGGATCCTCCAGAGATTCAGAATAAACCCTGCTGCCTGTCTGGCCAGGTATTTGGTCACAGTGACAAGAAGTAATGCAAGTTTTGTGACAGAGTTTGGCATGCACAGGTCTTGAAAGCTCAGCTCTCCCCAGAAAACTTCATAGTGCCCACATGAAAGAGCACTGTTTCAGAGGAGAGCCACGGGTGCTCTTCTGATGGCATTCTGACCCAGGAAAACTCTAGGTCTTGGCAAACTATGGCCTGCTGTTTGTATGGCTTCATTTTTCAATATTTCAAATCTTGACATTATATTCACATGTTGGGTCTTGGTTTACAATGCTTAAAGTGATTGCTATTTGGTCCCTGGTGTGCTTGTTTTCTGAGTCTAGCCTCTGCCAGTAGAGAGACCTGGCCTTGCTTTTGCCTTGGCTGCTCCACTTTCCCTGGGGAGGCTTGAAAATGAAGTTCCTTGGCTTAGTGCCATAGTCTACATGCTCTTCAGGCTTTTTCTGAATCACCCCAAAAGAAAGAGGGGTGCTGAGGTATGGGAGAGGTGTATGACCATTCTAGTCTCTCCCACTGAAGTCCACTGTGGGTTGCTCCTGGGAGGGACAGGTGTGTCCCTGCCAAGTTTGCAGCATCTTGTGGATAAAATCTAATGAGCTGCATTTAACAACAAGCCCTGCCATGTGGCTTTTCCCAGGGCTGCCCATCTGTCAGCTCTGGGAAGCCACTCTTCATGCAGCTGGAGCCCTCTCCAGCCATCAAATCAGGAGAGAGCCAAGGTCCCTTGAGCCACGTCCAGCATGTAGACCCGTAATCTTCACTCTCAGTTTGTGCCAGCTCCTGGCTGTTCTCCAGCCTCCCAATACCATCGCCAGATGGTACCTAACAGAGGGTGAAAATGCTCCCAGGAAGGTGTGGGCAACGGGGCAGTGGAGAAAAGAGAGCCCAAGTAAACCACAAGGTGCCCTGACCATGGCATGGCGAGTCTCCAGGTGTGAGCCAACTAGCTATTAAACTTCTATTTTTTTTTATTACTTATTTTTACTATTTTAAAACAAGCCACCAGAGTGGGCTCAAGTGGCTAATATCACTTGTCTAGTTTCACCAGGGTCTTCCTGCCCCCTTAAGATTCAGGGAATAGTATCTCTGACTTCATTCCAAAGCTTATATTTCTGCAGCCCTAGGCTCTGATTTGTGCTGCCCCTGATTTCCTGTTGACTGCAGTAGGGTCCATGTATCCTTGTGCTCATGTGATATATCCCATTACCCATCCCAGTTCTGAACCTGGAGACTAAGAAGAACATAACCAAGGCTGTCCTCGAGTTTACTATGTAGCTGAGGATAGCCTTGAACTTCGGATCCCCTGCTTTTACTCTTGAGTGCTGGGATTACAGATATGGGCTACTGTTCCCAGTTTGTTTTTTGTTTCTTGTTCTTGGTTTTTTGGTTTTGGTTTTTTGTTTTTGGTTTTTTCGAAACAGAGTTTCTCTGTGTAGCCCTGGCTGTCCTGGAACTCACTTTGTAGACCAGGCTGGCCTTGAACTCAGAAATCCACCTGCCTCTGCCTCCCAAGTGCTGGGATTAAAGATGTGTGCCACCACTGCCCAGCGGCCATTTGCTTTTATATTGTAGAGAACTAGCAAAGATGAGGTGCTTGCTAAGAGTTCTGGGAAGAACAGCTGTTCTGTGATCATCTCACCAGTGGATACCCAAACAGAGCTATCTTTAGGCTGGAATAAGGGCTGGGGAGATCCCAACTCCAGGACCTGTCTACAAACCATCTGGAACCCCTATACCCCAGGCAATGCTGTTCACATCAAACATTTGACCTAGCTTTGTGAGGGTTGTGATTGATGTCCTCTTGGTCCCCTAATGGATTCAAGCAGACTGCTTGCAAAGCCAGGATCCTGGACATTCACAGCCCAACTCTACTTGTGAAATAGAAAGCAAGATCAGACAAAAGAGTTGGGCAGGACAAGGGCAGAATCCAGTGTGCAGCTCTAAAATAAAATCCTGGGGTCAAGAACCCAAGCTGACTCCAGGGTGTGTGCCCTCTGGGGAAGAGTAGGTAGCATACTTTAGGTAGATGCTTAGGTGACGTTTGTGTGTGTCATGTGACTGCATAGATGGGCATTGCGGTGGGTACCTAAGGCAGGAAGAGTTGCTTTTCCTACCACTTTGAGGATACAGTCTGTCATGGCAGGGAAGATGTGGGGGTGAGAACAGCTCTAGGCTGTGATGGTAGGAGCAAAAGGCAGTTTTGGTATGAGTCCATATGTGGGATACAGAGCGATGATTGCTGGTGCTCAGCTCACTTCCTCCTTTAGACAGAGTCTCAGGGTTTTATCTCCTGGATGATTCCAAATCCAGTTCAGTTGACAAAGGAGATCAACCACCTTCTGCCCACCATGCTTCTTAGTCACCAGGCTCCACCTTGGGATGGGTTAGGGTCTGTGTCCTGTGGTCAAACAGGGCTCACATGAACACAAACAACCATGGATCTTGTAGCAATCTGGGTGGCACAAACCAGAGCTTGGGGAAGCAGAAATGTAAGCTCTGGGGAAGCCTAGGGTTGTTGAGGATGTCTGAGGTAGCTATTCAGATCTTAAGGGGTGGAAAGACCCTGGTAAAACTAGATAAGTTGTTTTACGTACATGAGCCCACAGTGGTAACCAGTGGCTTGTTCTGCAGCGAGTTTCCAAGCCTCAGTATCTGTACCACACTGGCTTTTAAAGGGGTAGATCTGCAGACCAGCTCTCTGTCTTGTGAAGCAGAAGGCTTTCAGTGGGTACTGCCAGCCCTTCGGACACTGGAAAGGAATTTGGGACATTAGAGTGTCTTTGCAGGATTTGAAAATTCAAAGAACTGCTGTGGCCTCAGTGAAATTGAACATAAATATGGGCTTCTCAAGAGAAGGAGTCACCCTTAGTGTCTATGGTGACTGTGTGTGTTTTTGTGGCTTTTAAAATTATGTTGGTCAAAGGATGTAGTTCAAAACAAGGTTCAAAGATAGAACAAAGTTTAAAATTCAAGTTTAAAAATTAAGTAAAAGTATACTAACTGGTTACTTATTTCTCTTACAATAAATTTTTTTTTGTAAATATGTGTGTGTGTGTGTGCATTGTGTAGCTTGTTTCTGTTTGGGTGTACATGTGTTGATGTGTGCTGTATGTGGAAGTCAGAGAATATCTTGGGGTGTTGTTTTCAGGCATTGTCCATGTTTTATGTATGTCTGTGTATGTGCACATGTGTGTAGAGGTACCCATGAAGGTCAAAGGGAATTATTGCATCTCTTAGAACTAAAGTTGGCATTTGTGAGCCAAACAGTGGGTTCTGGGATCTGGACTCCCATCTTCTGATAGAGCAGTAAGTTCTTTGACTGCTGAAACATTTTTTCAGTCCCCATGTTGGTTTCTGAGACAGGGCCTCTCACTGTCCTGACCCTTGCCATGTAGGCTAGGATGACTGGCCAAGGATCTGCCTGTCTCTGCTTCCCCAAGGCCAGAATTGTAAGCATGCACCATGCCTGTAATTTTTTTTTCATTTTTTTAAGCATGATTTTGGGGATCAGACTCGGTATTTACAAGGCAGTTACTTTACTATCTGAGCCATCTCAGTAGTTCTATAAGGAGATTTAATGAGGTATATTGTTTAGACTTAGAGATAAGAGAGGAGTGCTGATGGAATCAAACTCAATGTCCAAATATTCTGGCCTTGAGTATCATTTCTTGTTGTTCTTGTATTTGTTTGTATGTGCACGCCACAGCATGCCTGTAGAGCTCAGAGGACAACTTGCAGGAGTTTGTTTTCTCCTTCTACCATGTGAGTCCTAGGGGCCAAAGTCAGGCTTGGTGGTACATGCTTTTACCTGTTGAGCCTTCTTGTCTCTAGGAAGTCAAGCTCTGTCTTTATAAGACATTTGGGTTTTTATCAATTATGTTGAAGTTTCTGAATCTTAGTTGCCGATGGACAGCCTTCTTTTCCTTTCTATTGCCTCTTGCTTCCCCTGGCTTGGTGGATCCAGCCTTAATTTGAACAGTGGTGGCAGGAGTGTAGGAGGAAAGGAAAAAGAACAGCACTACACTGAATTGTGAGCATGCAGTGAGCTCTGAACATAAATGTATCTCTCACCCCCCTCAATTCCTGTGTTGAAATCCTCATCCCAAGGAAAGAAGAGGTAATTTGGTCATAGGTACAGAGCCTTAACACCTACATAAAGGAAGCCAAGAGAGACCCTGGACCGGTAGGTGCAGTGTCAATACCAGGCAAGAAGTCCCTCATCAGAAGGAACACTCCAGGAGCTTGGTTGAACTCTGTAAGCTTCCATACTACAGGAAATATTCTTCCGTTCTTAATAGCCACCTCCCTCTCTCCATCCCATTGATGGCATTTTACTATAAAGGCCAAGTCAACTAAAAATGGGGAAGTTCCAACTTGGGGTGAGAGGGGGGCAGGATCATAATACAGTTTGAGCTATCAGGAAGGAACACTGAGTCGGGAGTTCCCTTTAGTGGAGATCCTCTCCAGAACAGGCTGACAGCTGGGACTATTTTTATTCTTTGCGTGGAGAATCATAGCCACTTCGAGAAGGTGACATTTGGGGAGCCTCGTGGTGTTTGGTGGTAGTAGTCCCTATCAGCAACATGGAAGAGAGGAGAGAGGTACTGGTAGAAGTTCTAGAACCTGGGTGGATCCTGGCTGCCGCCAGGGGGAGACCTGGCGCGGCCTCCACTGCTCTCTGGAAAGCCTGTCAATTCTTGTCAACCCACTGTAGCTGCTGGAGCATTGGACATAAGGATGCATTGACCGGGTGAACCTCCTAGGGGAAGCAGCAATGCTTGGAGGCTCAGCAAGGGGGTTGGGGCGGGGAAAGAGCATTTTCCAGCTTGCTGCCTTCTACTGGTGGAAGCCAAGGCCGGGGAACCTGCGAGGTTGCTATGAACAAATTGTGTGCCCAGTTTGCTTTTCCACATCCACTGTGTGCTTACCTAAGACAGAAGAAAAGAAAGCACTCTGGAGGAAAAGTGGACTCTGAGGAGAGAGCATGGGGGCTTTTCTCCAGTCCAAGATCCAGGAAGGCATCCTAGAAGCAGCCTGCTCCCGTGATAAAGAGCTCTGGGCAGCAGGTGTCTGTTAGAGCAGGCTCCTATTAGAACAGGCTCAGAATTTCTGCAATGCCTGTTGCCATGGCAAACAGCCATTCACAGAACCAAGCTGATCATTCCAGAATCCCACCCCGCAGTTTAGCCTGTGACCCAGTCCAGTGAAGAGGAAAAGCTAGAAGCTGAGCCTCTAACTTCAGTTTAAGCAGTCTGCCTCACCTTCCATGGGCACTGGCCCATGTGTCACGTCCTGCCTGAAAATAGCTTTTCCCTCAGCCTACTGTTTTGGAAGGAATGTGTAACGTTCTGAGGTTCAACATCCCTGCGCCTTAGAAAAGGTGTTTTTCTTCCTGGTGACCAGACTGAATCCTCACCTTTGAAATGACCTCTGTGTCACTTCTGAGATGCTTGTGGGGAGATTCCCTGAATCTGGAAGATTTTCAGATAAGGAAATCCAGATGATTTCTAGAGAAATGAAATGTACCCAAAGTCACTAGGGGTTATTGGAATCTGGTAGTCAGACTTTTCAACTACCCAGAGCTTGACTGTTAAATCTATACAAGATCTCTGTTTTTTTTTAATATATATATATATATATTTCAGGGACTGGATAGATGGTTCAGGGCGTGCTTCTTTTGAAGATGTTCAGAGTTCAGTTACCAATACCCACATGGTGACTCACAGCCATCTGTAACTCTAGTTCCCAGGGACCCAACACCCTCTTTTGACCTCTATTGGCATCAAACATGCACATACATACATTCAGGCAGGACATACATAGAATAATAAATCTAAAATATTTTGATTATATGTATATGTGCCTGTCTCTGTGTGGCTATGCACATGTGCATGTGTGTGACTACAGAGGCCAGAGGTGGTGTATCCCCCTGGAAGATGGAGTTATAGACAGTTGTGAGCTATCAAATATGATATGAAATAGAAACCAAATTATGGTTCATCTTGCCCACAGATGCTGGTTTTTTTTTTTGTTTTTTTTTGTTTTTGTTTTTTGGTTTTTTTTGTTTTTGTTTTTTTGTTGTTTTGTTTTGTTTTTGCCACGTTAGTGTTTGTTCTGAATCTGATCCTCCCCCCAGCTCCTTTCCTCTCTCTCTTCTGATTCTGTAACAGCAGCATTTTTACCTAGGGGACACAAGGTTCTTCTCCTCTCTGCTCCCTTTAGCTCTTTTCTGACCTTAGTAAGTGATGATCAAGACTTTGTCCAGCTATTGAACCACAATGTCCAGACTCTGAGGGACTATAGGAAGAGAAAGGGAACAAGTTCAAGTTGAGAGTCAGGTCATAGTCAGACCAGGTAACTGACTATGGGGAGAGGGCCAAGTGCATGTCAGGTATAGTCTCAGCAAGGTCACTCAAACGACTACTGTCAGGGTCGACATATTTGCAGTGGGGCTGGGAGTCCAGGAGGCGCTAGAAGAACACAGGATTCTGGGAACATCTAATCAAACAGGAGCTAAGCCAAGTGCCTGTTGAGTGATGAATGGAGCAGATATGGAAATTGAAGTAAGAATCTTGTTGGCCTTGTTGGACCGAGCCATGGCTAGGCACCGTTAAGCCTTTTAGAGTGACTTGGTCATACATCAAGGCTGTGAGCAGCAGGACCTGTCCTCAGCCTCAGGGCTGGCATCACCAATGCTGTCAAGACACTGACTGTCAGCAGGCCCAGGCAGTGCTAGTATTACTTCAGGGATCCATGGTAGGTGAGAAGAGGCACAGATTATAATTCCTGCCTACTCCCAAACCCCAACAGCACAGAGCTTTCATAGGACATCTTAGTGCTTCCATCTCCCAGAGGGAGTGAAAAGCCTGACAACCTGATTGTGGGGCTTTAAAAAGTGTCTATAACTAACCACTTGTGTGCTGTGATGCCAGGGAAAGGCTAGAGGATACGTACTTACATGCCAGCAACCTGACTGGAACCTTGTCTCCCTCCCCATCTGAAAGTCAGGAAGTTGAGCCCCTGGAAATCTCACTTGGAATTTTTCACTCCACAAACCATTGAAACCCTATTCTCTGTGCTATGAGCACCTGCCATGTTCCAGATGGAACATCTGACATATGTGTTATCAACCACCATAGTAACTTCCTATCCCCTTCAAGGCACACATCCTAAAGTCCTCCTATTGGGTCTTATTTCATAAAGTTTCTACCACCTACTGATGGTACCACAGTCTGGGGCCCAAACACTTGCCATACAGATCTTTAGGGGACACTCAGCATGCTGTAACACCATCTTATGTTTGCGTGAGGGTTAGAGTTGTTCTCTGTTAATGTTATGCGCAAAGGCACCTAATCTGCCTTCCCAGCACAAACCTGGACTGTCATGTGCCAGCTACTGAAGTTATAACTTGAGCTACCGCTAAGTGGCGCTGCCTGCCAGCAGCAGGCACAGCTCTGTTCAGCAGTATGTGTGCACCTACTTCAAAATGTCATTGAAATTTCCCCATGTTTCTTTATCAAAAACAAGTGGGAACTGGGAGAAAGAGAAAGTGCTAATATTAGAGCTAAGCCAAACAACATTTCCGTGTGTGCTGGCTACTTTTATGTCAACTTGATGCATGAAATCATTCTGGAAAGAAAGAACCTCAATTGAGAAAATGCCTCAGCTGGGCTGTGGTGCATTTTCTTGCGTGCAGACTAATATGGGAGAGCCCAGCTCACTGTAGGCAGTGACACTCATTGGCTGCTGGTCCTGGGTGCTATAAGAAAGTAGGGTGAGCAAGCCATGCATGGTGAGCAAGCCAGTAAGCAGTAACCCCTCTCCAATCCCCCCCACCCTCGTTTCTGCATCACTTCCTGTCTCCAGGTTCCTGCCCTGACTTCCCTGGATGGTGGACTACAAACTGAAATAAACCCTTCTTTCTCTAAGTTGCTTTTGGTCACAGTATTTTATCACAGTAATAGAAACCTTTAGTATATCATGCTTAGTATACCTGCTTCCAGGAGGAAATTCATTTGCCAATCTTTGGGCTCAAATAGATGATCCTTGTCCTAAATGGTTCTACTGGAGGCTTAATGGTTAAAAAGAAAAAAGAAAAGAAAAGAAAAGAAAGGAAAAGAAAAGAAAAGGGAAAAAAGAAAACATGAAAGAAAACAGTCTATAAAATTTAATAGTTGTAAAACACTTCTTAAAAAGATAGGCTCTTGTGCTGTAGAGATGGCTCAGTGGTTAAGAGCATTGACTGCTCTTACAGAGGTTCTGAGCTCAATTCCCAGCAACCACATGGTAGCTCACAACCATCTGTAATAGGATTCAACGCCCTCTTCTGGTGTGTCTGAAGACAGCTACAGTGTACTCATATGCATAAAATAAATAAAATCTCAAAAATAAAAAAAGATCTTAGGTTGCTCATGTAGCCAAGGGTGATCTCAGTCTAGCTTCGGTAGCTGAAGATGACCTTGAACCTGCAATCATCCTATCTCTACCTTCCAAGTACTGATAGTTAAGGTGGCAA
Source organism: Mus musculus (assembly GCF_000001635.26). Lineage (NCBI taxonomy): Eukaryota > Metazoa > Chordata > Mammalia > Rodentia > Muridae > Mus > Mus musculus. The sequence goes on along the minus strand of NC_000085.6, from coordinate 60,607,884 downwards.
GCTCTACTATCTCTGATTTATGCAGTGTTGGGATCAAACCTAAGTCTTCATTCATGCTATCCAAACACTCTCTCAGCTGAGCTATATCTCTATCCCTGGATATGAAATAGTTGATCTCTTAGATTCAGGACTACTACCAGTGGAAGGGTGTCTTGTGCAAATTAGAAAAGGGGTTCTTTTTCCCCCTCCTCTATGTAAATATAACTCTGTACCAAGATACACAGGTGAGTTTCAGTCCCTGCTAAATCCATAACCAGATGCTGCCAGTGTACAATATGCCCAACAGTGCAGAGCTGCCAAGGATGAACATCCATTTATAATGCACAAGTCTCTTGTTCTAGTTTTGTACAGTTAATTTTATACACATGTATAAAACAGAAGGCTGCCTACAAACAATATCTATGGTTAATTTTTTTAAAAATTAGACTTGTCCCATATTTGAGACATTCCTGGGAACGTTGAGACTATAAAACCATGAAACTATAATGGGCAAGGCTAAGATTCATGTCCTCCCTCGGCAATCCTCCTCACAGAGTATTTATTTCCTAGAAATCTGTGTCCTAGTTTGGTTGTTTGGTTTCTGTTGTTGTCACAAAGCACTGACCAAGAGCAACTCTGGAGGAAACTTACAGGTCATAGTTCATCATGGAGGAAAATCAGGTAAAGGATTCAAGCAGGGGCAGAGGCAAGAACTAACAGGGACTCTGCTTGATTCCATGGCTTATGTCCAGTTATCTTTCTCACGCTTTCCAGAATCACTTTCCCAGATGTGACACCACCCACAGCAGGCTGGCCACTCACAAACCAATCAACAATCAAGAAGCCCCTTTGGACTTGCCTATATGCCAATCTGATAGAAGCATTTCTTCAATTGGACATTCCTCATCCCACATGACTTTTTGTGTGTTGACAAACACATTGCAGCACATTTGTATCATGCCTTTTACAGAATTGTGGACTATTTGAAGATATAAGCTAGATGTACCATTTATTTCCAGGGCACATCACGAAGATGTGTGAGAGTGTGCTGGTAGGAAATGGCAAGAATTACCTGAGTCCATGTTGAAGGAGAATGGATGTGCCTTCTCTAGGTACATGGCCCTCTGTGTTCTTCTTGATTTTTTGGATATAAATGGCACCCAGTGATTGATTTGTTTCCATTTCCCAAACTCGATGGGACAATCCACTGGGGCTGTAGTTCCAGGAGCTTACCAGGCACCAGCCTTAGTACAGAATCCAGTCTTGACAGGTTCACACTTGAGAACTGGTGGGTTCCAGCCCTCTCCTCTCCCTGTCCTTGGTCCCTTTCTAGTTGAGCCTGGGGAAATGGGCCTAGCTTTGGTCATTGCTCAGTGGAAGGAAAAATCAGTTGTGGAGAACAGGGAGTGGAGCTCATGGAATAGGTCTGTTGTGGGAGGAGCAGCCCCTCTTTGGTGCAGCAGACAAATGGCCTCTTCTCAATCGTGGAACAACTCCAGAGTACACTTAGGAATCCCACAGGGCCCATCTGAACATGCCACACAGAAGAGCTGCTGGCTGGTGTCCCTCAAAAAGGAGTGAATTATATGTTTTTCTAATGTGGCAGTCTGTAACCATGTTGGAAGGGAAATGATTGTCCCTAATCCCTTCCTGGCTTCCTAGACATGTAAGTTATGGCTGCTTTCTATCAGACCGCCACTATTAGCTGAAGGTCTTTCTTCTTGAGATTGCTCAGCTCACTTCTTTTTCCTCCCATCTCAGAGAATTTGGAAAAAATAACTTCCTTTGGTTAGCAAGTGAAAGTGTTGGCTCTTGCAGTGGAGGAAGTCTTGCGAAGGACAGAGAAAACTCCCATGGTTTGTGATTAGCAGCTGTTTTAAACAATGAATGAATTACCGTTCAACTCCATGAAGCAGAGTGGTCTGGTCTGCCTTTCCCGGCAGCTTTGTGGGCCTCCATAGGTAAATATCAGTTCCTTTCAAGCTCTATGCTTTTTTCCTGTGCATGGTCCTGGTGCCTATGCCTTCCACACACTCTAGAACTTGTTTGGAATGCATGGGCCTCTCAGGTGCCCACGACCAGAACTTGCCTTCTGACTATGCCTAGTACTTCATTTAAACTTGAAAAGAGCAGTTCTGCAGTTTTGAAGGTCTGTGTGGGGTGTGGGAGGTAGAGGTGGGGGGCTAGCACCTATTGAATCTATTCTTTGGTGATTTCATATGTGAATACAATGTATCTATATTTTATTTTTTAAAGATTTTTTCCTATTATTTCTAGCTGTGTATGAGTGTATGTTTGCATGTATGTTTGCCTGTCTATGTTTGTCTGTGAGTGCAGATGCCTGCAGAGGCCAGACGTGTCAGATCCTCTGAAACTGGAGTTATAGACAGTTGTGAGCCACCTGACATGGATGCTAGGAACCAAACTCAGGTCCTCTGGGAAAGCAACAAGTGCTCCTAACTGTGGAGCCATGTTTCCTGTCCTATATCTGATTTTTGCCAACAAAGTCTCTCACTGAACTCATCAATTCAGCTAGACTTGCCAGCCAGCCATGGCTCTTTCTGACTCTGCATCCCCAATATTTGGAATTACAGGTGCACAGTTTTTATATGAGTTCTGGAAATAGGAACTCAGGTCCTCATATTTGTATAGCAAACAATTTACCACCAGAACCGCTTCCCTAGCCGCTGAGTAGAAGTTTTGTGATTTCATGGCAAGGTGCCCCAGTCCCCAGCCTGCATAGACTGAGTCTCGTGTTCTATGCTAGGGCCCTTCACACAGGCTCAGTTCAGCCTTAGGCAGGGCAACTCTGAGCTATAATTTGAATTCATATATTACAACTGGGGGAAATCTGCTTTCCTTAGAAAAGCTAGACTTTTTAGCCACCGTCACCTTCTTCTCTGGGGACAGAGCTGGGTTCCCTTTCAGGCTGACCCAACTTCAGCCACTTTCCACGTAGCAGTATCCAAGAAACTGACATTTGAACTTTGATGGAAGGTGAGCAGTTTGCCAGGCAGTTAGCAGAAGACAGATGTTCTTATACAAGAGCCAGAGAGGTTCCACTTAGGTAGAAGAAAACTGGGCAAGTCCACAGGGTGGCCTGAGATTCAGTTATCTTTTATTATCTTTTGGGTCCCGTTTGTTAAAGGCGCACTCTAGCAAAGCCAGTGCTAGCCTGCCTTGAGCTTTTTCTGATGAGCCCAGGATATGACCAGAACAATCAGGTTACCTAAATAGTCAGCAAGCTTAGATGACATCTAATGACAGTGTGTTGCTTAGAGGAACTGAATACAGAGTGGGATGGGATGCTCATCTGGAGAAAGAGGCTCCTTAGGACTGAATTTCCCTTTAACATTTCGGCTGCTACTAGATACAACAGGGCAGGGTCACCCCAAACATTGAGGGACCTCCAGAGTCACCCGTTTGGGGTTTTTGTTTGGGAGGGTGAACTGATACCAGGGGCTTTGGTAGTGGGTTGGCATTCTTCCTTTGTGGATCAGCCTAAGGTTCTGGACTCATCCATTAGTGGTCCCCACATCACTGGACAGGACATACATTAAATATTTTTAAGTGCACTGCATGGATTATTTTACTTAATTTTTGTCCCACATATGCAGTAAATTCTTTATCATGCCCATTTAAAAACAGGGCATTTGAGGCTTAGAGATTGCAATATAAGTTACTATGCAATATAAGATCAGACCACTAGAATGGCCAAGTAAGGGTGAGCTCTCTTCCATCCATCTGTCTTCAAGCAGCCTTAGGAGTACTGCATACATTCCCAGGATTCTAGGCAAGGCATCATTCTGCATGGAATGTGGTTTTATCTGTGGAAGCTGGAAATAACATGTTCATACTCTCTCTGTTGCTTAAACCAGTCTCCAGGTCCTTAAGGCACACAGTGGAAGCTGACAGCTGATCCATTTTCCCTAGAACCAGGTTAGTTGTGATAGTGACAGCTGTGGACCTGGTGGGTCTACAATGGTGGTCACTAATAGAGGTCATTAGGAGTAAAAGACACCCAGTCAGGAGCTGGCAGCTTCCAAAGCCAGTAGCTACGAGGGGAGCCAGGGTACTGCTCCAGCTTGGGCTTAGAACTAGTTGATACCAGATGCAATCCCGGGACCCAGGTGGTGCCCATTATGTGAAGAGCTAAAGCCAGCTTCAGTGGAGGGATCTATGCCAGGCAGGAATGGCCAATCACTATGCCGGGACAGTGTATGTAAAGCTTCTGTTTGTCCATCTTGCCTTCAGTCCAGGCTTGGAAGGACAGAAACAGCACAGATTGGAGAGCAAGGTCTATGCACAAGCTACATGCTGTGCCACTGGCTTTGGTAATAGTGGGCTGTAATCCCTGCTGGCTAGATCCAGAGGAAGACTTTTCTGGTAACTGGTTATTCACCTAGACCCTTCCATATCTCAGTTCCTAGGACTCCTTTCTGTTGTTTGCTTCTGTGTTCTGTTTCTAGATCCATTTTGCCTTTCCTCAATGACACTCGTGACTCAGCACCTCACACATCCTGGGCATGCTACACCCCCAGTCTATTTTTATAGGCTTTCTTTACCATCTTTCCCCAACTAACCTTAAGTTCCATGAATTCAAAATTTTGTTTGTCTTTTTCTCCATCCCATCATCAACATAATGCCATGCAGATAATAGGTGTGAAATAAAAATTTCTGGGTTGGGCTGGAGATATGGCTCAGAGGTTAAGAGCACTCAATTGCTCTTGTAGAGGACCTGAGTGTGGTTCCTAGCACCAATGCACCTCAGAATTTCCTGTGACTCCAGCTCTAGGAGATCCAGTGCCCTCTTCTGGCCTCCCTTGTACACTTGCATTCCCTCCCCCAGTACACACTTTTAAATAAAATATTTTAGAAATTGCTAGGTTGCCTGTACGTATAATCAGCACTTGAGAGGTAGAGACAAAAGAATCTTAAGTTCTAGGCAACTCTAGGCAACATAGCAAGACCCTGTCACAAAAATAAGAAAAAAAAAATCAGTTGAGTATTTTGGGAGACAGGGGGTCTGGCATCGCCTCAGCTGGCCACAAAATTATGATCCTCATGCTTTTGACTCCTGAGTTCTGGGATTTCGGGGATGCACTACGATACCAGGCAAGGTCAATTCTTGAAGACATTGTTATTCTAATTATTTAAAAAATTTTTATTTATATCTTCCTTCTGAGCCCAGCGGAGGCCGCTAAGGGCTCCAGAGTGCTCTCCACACCGCAGGACCTCGGGATCACCTCGGGATCACGGGTGAGTGGAACGCAACATCAGCTCCAAAAAATCACGGAGGGTCTTGTGCCAGCAGGAATAGGGACAAAGGAAACCCACCTGACCAGAGGCTGGGATCCATTCAGGTCGGGGCCAGCCCCGCCATCTTCTGCGTGAACCCTGCCGAGGGTGTCTAGGGCACCAGAGGACTCTCCATGCCAGAGGACCCCTAGCACACCCAGGACCTCCTGATCACCTGTGAGCATGTGGGCGATAGAAGCAACAGAGCTTCTTGGTCAGGGACCCATCAGACCCAGACCCCTGGGCACATTCCTTGCCAGAGGAGAGTCTGCCTACAGAGAGAGTTCTGACCCCAGAACTCAGGAGGTGGATCAGCACTCCAGACTGCTGGATACCTGCCCTGAAAGAGGAGAGCTTGCCTGCAAATAGTGCTCTGACCACTGGAACTCAGGAGAGAGTTGGACTCCCAGGAGTGCTGACAGAGGCTAAAAGAATCACAGGAGGATCAAGCTCCAACCAGAGACAGCTTGAACATTAACACCAGAGATTTCCAGATGGCAAAAGGCAAATGTAAGAATCTTACTAACAGAAACCAAGAACATTGGGCATCATCAGAACCTAGTACGCCCACCACAACGGGTACTGGATATCCCAACACACCCGAAAAGCAAGATTAGGATTTAAAATCATATCTCATGATGGTGGTAGAAGATTTTAAGAAGGGCATTAATAACTCACTTAAAGAAATACAGGAGAACACTGCTAAACAGGTAGAAGCCCTTAAAGAGGAAGCACAAAAATCCCTCAAGGAATTACAGGAGAACACTGCTAAACAGGTAGAGGTCCTTAAAGAACGTCAGGCAAACACTGCTAAACAGGTAGAAGAAACACAAAAATTCCTTAAAGAATTACAGGAAAACACAACCAAACAGGCAATGGAATTGAACAAAACCATCCAAGATCTAAAAATGAAAGTAGAAACAATGAAGAAAACCCAAAGGGAGACAACTCTGGAGATAGAAACCTTAAGAAAGAAATCAGGAACCATAGATGTGAGAGCATCAGCAATAGAATACAAGAGATGGAAGAGAGAATCTCAGGTGTAGAAGATTTCATAGGGAATATGGACACAACAATCAGAGAAAATGCAAAATGCAAAGAGATCCTAACTCAAAACATCCAGAAAATCCAGGACACAATGAGAAGACCAAACCTACGGATAATAGGAGTAGATGAGAATGAAAAATTTCAACTTAAAGGGCCAGCAAATATCTTCAACAAAATTATAGAAGAAAACTTCCCTAATCTAAAGAAAGAGATGCCCATGAACATACAAGAAGCCTACAGAACTCCAAATAGACTGAACCAGAAAAGAAATTCCTCCCGACACATAATAATCAGAACAACAAATACACTAAATAAAGATAAAATATTAAAAGCACTAAGGGAAAAAGGTCAAGTAACATATAAAGGCAGGCCTATTAGAATTACACCAGACTTCTCACCAGAGACTATGAAAGCCAGAAGATCCTGGACAGATGTTATACAGACACTAAGAGAACACAAATGCCAGCCCAGGCTACTATAGCCATCAAAACTCTCAATTACCATAGATGGAGAAACCAAAGTATTCCATGACAAAACCAAATTCACACAATATCTTTCCACAAATCCAGCCCTCAAAGGATAATAAAGGGAAAACACCAATACAAGGACGGAAATTACACCCTAGAAAAAGCAAGAAAGTAATCCTTCAACAAACCTAAAAGAAGACATCCCCGAGAACAGAATCCCAACTTTAACAACAAAAATAACAGGAAGCAACAATTACTTTTCTTTAATTTCTCTTAACATCAATGGACTCAATTCCCCATTAAAAAGACATAGACTAATAGACTGGCTACAGAAACATGTCCCAACATTTTGCTGCTTACAGGAAACCCACCTCACGGAAAAAGACAGACACTACCTCAGAGTGAAAGGCTGGGAAACAATTTTCCAAGCAAATGGTCTGAAGAAACAAGCTGGAGTAGCCATTCTAATATCGAATAAAATTGACTTTCAACCCAAAGTTATCAAAAAAGACAAGGAGGGGCACTTTATACTCATCAAAGGTAAAATCTACCAAGAGGAACTCTCAATTCTGAATATCTATGTTCCAAATACAAGGGAGCCACATTCATTAAAGAAACTTTAGTAAAGCTCAAAGCACACATTGCACCTCACACAATAATAGTGGGAGACTTCAACACCCCACTCTCACCAATGGAAACAGAAACTAAACAGAGACACATGGACACTAACAGAAGTTATGAAACAAATGGGTTTAATTGATATCTACAGAACATTTTATCCTAAAACAAAAGGATATACCTTCTTCTCAGCATCTCATGGTGTCTTCTCCAAAACTGACCATATAATTGGTCATAAAACAGGCCTCAACAGATACAAAAATATTGAAATTATCAGATCACCACGGACTAAGGCTGATCTTCAATAACAGCATAAATAATAGAAAGCCAACATTCACATGGAAACTGAACAACACTCTAATCAATGATACCTTGGTCAAGGAAGAAATAAAGAAATAAAAGACTTTTTAGAGTTTAATGAAAATGAAGCCACAACATACCCAAACTTATGGGACACGATGAAGGCAATCCTAAGAGTAAAACTTATAGCTCTGAGTGCCTCCAAAAAGAAACTAGAGAGAGTATACACTAGCAGCCTGACAGCACACCTAGAAGCTCTAGAACTAAAGGAAGCAAATTCACCCAAGAGGAGTAGATGGCAGGAAATAATCAAACTCAGGGCTGAAATCACCCAAGTGGGAACAAAAAGAACTATTCAAAGAATCAATCAAACCAGGAGCTGATTCTTTGAGAAAATCAACAAGATAGATAAACCCTTAGCCAGACTAACTAGAGGGCACAGGGACAGTATTCTAATGAACAAAATCAGAAATGAAAAAGGAGACATAACAACAGAACCTGAAGAAATCCAAAACATCATCAGATCCTACTACAAAAGGCTATACTCAACAAAACTGGAAAACCTGGATGAAATGGACAACTTCCTAAACAGATACCAGGTACCAAAGTTAAATCAGGATCAGATTAACAATCTAAACACTCCCATTTCCCCTAAAGAAATAGAAGCAGTCATTAATAGTCTGCCAACCAAAAAAAGCCCAGGACCACATGGGTTTAGTGCAGAGTTCTATCAGACCTTTAAAGAAGACCTAACTCCAATACTCCTCAAACTATTCCACAAAATAGAAACAGAAGGTACTCACCCAATTCATTCTATGAAGCCACAATTACTCTAATACCTAAACCACACAAAGATCCAACAAAGAAAGAGAACTTCAGACCAATTTCTCTTATGAATATAGATTGAAAAATACTCAATAACATCCTCACAAACCAAATCCAAGAACACATCAAAATGATCATTCATCATGACCAAGTAGGCTTCATCCCAGGGATGCAGGGATGGTTTAATATATGGAAATCCATCAAAGTAATCCACTATATAAACAAACTCAAAGACAAAAATCACATGCTCTAAAGGGGAACTTTTTTTTTATTTATGTGTGTGTGCGTGTGCCACATATATGTAGGTGCCCCTTGGAGGCCAGAAAAGGACACTGGAACTCCTGGTGCTGGAGTTGCAAATATTTGTGAGTCACCTGATGTGGGTCCAGGAAATAGAATTCTGGTCCTCTGGAAGAAAAACAAGCTCTCTTAACCACGGAGCTATCTGTAAGCTTAGATTTTTAAAAACCTACTTATAATAAGGGAATTTGAATGCTTCAACATCCCTTCTAGCCCACTGTCCAAAGGTAAGGGAGAAAAGATGGTAAATAGAACAAGGGGATATGGACCTGTTGAAAAGTAGTTCTTTGAAGTGATTCCAATCTCCATTTCTCAGGATACCAGCAGTCCAGTTCAGTAGTGTCAGAAAATAGGAATCAGCAGCAGTGTGACATGATCCAGCAGAAACAGTCAGACCTCAACCAAATCAGCCGGAGTGACCAGGATCACCCAGGAAAAGTTCTTTGCCATGCTACTCACAAAGCTAATATCAGCAAAGACCAGAGACCAACGATGAGCTGCAAAACTAGCTATGCAACCGTCGGCATAACTGTCCGTTGGGTTCTATTTATACTCTCTCCAAACACCACATGTCCTCCATGGATCTTGACTCAGCAAAGCACATGAGTCTGAATCACATGGCATAGCCAGGAACTTCCACTTTAGCTATCTTTCCAATTCCTGTTTTCACTATTTCAATTAAAAAAAAAAAAACCAGGAAAGTAAGGTTTAGATGGCTTGCTCATGTTCGAACAGCCAGCAACTTTAACATATTCTCATCATGTCCAACTCTATGAGGACCACTCTTTCAGAATGAGGCAGTTGACCCCTGTGGTAAGAGGAAGTCCTTGCTTAGTGCACACGCCTCTTTAGAAAAGGCAATAATGTCCCACACAGCATTTCCTCTCCACACACATTCAATAGTAATTAAATAAGAAATCTCAAGGAATTATTTTTCTCTGGAAAAGAGAGTCTTCCGGCTCACAATCAGACTTTCATGGTGACATTTAGCTGTGAGAGGCAGAAAACCTGAAAAGAAATTTATGTAAATGAAACAGAGACCCTGAGACGCAGACAGCATCTCAGGACTAGAAAGGTGATTAATTCCACCATTGTCAGGAATTGTGACTCCTGCTTCTTGACCTGGCTCTCATAAGTCTACATTACAGTCTAAGATGCTGCAGTTCCAGCCATCACATTTACCTTCTAACCATTAGAATGAAGGAAGACTTCACCACTGTAAGGATCACCTCCTAGAAGTTAAATGCACTCTCTTTCTACTAGAAGACTTAATGGAGGAAAGGGGTAGGAGGAGGAAGCAATAATTTCGTTTCACCCCTGTGTTTGAAGGCACTTATGACACCCATGGCTCACTGTCCATGACCAAGCCTGGATCAGAAGATCAAGGAGGGTTTCCTTTAAAGACAGGCTATAACATAAGACTTACCTGTGATGGGGGTCTTGAGCTTATAACAGAAAGTTACTCTGTGTATGCCTCCTGGGAGAAGGGGAGTTTATTTTCCTCCCCAAGGTGTGATGCTGTATCTCTCATTGCATTGAAGCCCAGTAAAGGGGGAAAGTTGGTAAAGAATTCCTGGTAGTAGTTGTTGGGGGTACTTCTGGGCGACTCTCACTGTAGGCTGATCAGATAAGGCTCCAGCTCTGTATGATCCAATTTCTTATTGTCCCATTAAGCAGGGGGAATAGGGCTGGAAAGAAACTTATGGAGCAGATTATATGATGTCTTATTAAGCAGGCAGGACCTGAAGCCCAGTTGTATGAGCCTACTGTGTAATCAGGTGCATAAAGGTGCCTTCAGGGGGAAAGGGCCCCTAGATCTGGACATCTGTGGCTATAACTCAGGTTACTTTTAAATACTTTTTTATTAGATATTTTCTTCATTTACATTTCAAATATTATCCCCAAAGTTCCCTATACCCTCCCCCGTGCCCTGCTCCCCAATCCACCCACTCCTGCTTCCTGGCCCTGGCATTCCCCTGTATTGGGGCATATGATCTTCTCAAGACCATCAGTGGCCTCTCCTCCCATTGATGGCTGACTCCCTCTGCTACATATGCAACTAGAGACACAGTTCTGGGGTGGTGGTGGTACTGGTTAGTTCATATTGTTGATCCTCCTATAGGGTTGCCAACCCCTTTAGCTACTTGGTTACTTTCTATAGCTCCTTCTTTAGGGGCCCTGTGTTCCATCCAATAGATGACTGTGAGCATCCACTTCTGTATTTGCCAGGCACTGGCATAGCCTCACAAGAGAGATATCAGGGTCCTGTCAGCAAAATCTTGCTGGCATATGCAATAGTGTCTGGGTTTGGTGGTATAACTCAGGTTATACTTGCCAGTTAAGCTCTGGGAGGGTGGGAGAGTGGAATCAGGATGCTCAAACAGGAATACTCCACTTGGGTCCATGCAAATGTATGTCTGCAGCTAACAAACCATCAGCATCTGAAAAGCAAGGCAAGTATCCTCTCAAGCCCTGATCCAGGGAACACCATGGCCACACTGAAATAAAACCCCTATGTCCAAGATACTGGAGGAAGAGGGAATGGTCTCCAGGTAGATTAAGCCCTGTCCGTATCTTCTCAGAGAAGAGGAAGGTGACTCCCTCCCCCATAGGTCTGGTTAGGTGAGTCCTTACCAAACATGTTATGACCACCAAGGGCTAGGGCCTTCTGGTGAGGGCAGAGACCTGAGCAAGAAGACTTCAGAATAAACAAGGCAGGGCTTGCAGTGCAAAAAGCTGTCAACAACCATAGGGGGACACAAGAGACAGCCACTTATTTAAGGACTGAACATGGAACAAAGTTTGCACTAAAAGAGTTCCTGTGCCTCCCTGAGAAAGACCTCCATAGGACAAAACTGGTTCTTTTCTTCCTGTTGCTCTGGGCAGGTGGCCCTTCAGGCTTGGTGGGGTTCTCCCTGAAGGGAAGGGAGCTTGTTTGATTTTCAGATTTCCAAACCCATTCTTGGAATTCAGATTTTGAGGTATGGTGATGCAAACAGAGACTTTTCCTTAAAAAAAAAAGTCTAAGAACTACTGACAGCTCACACCGAGTCTCAACTTTCTTAACACACACACACACACACACACACACACACACACACAAACAGAGAGAGAGAGAGAGATATTGAGAGAGAAAACACCATGATAGTAAGCATAGGTCCAGACATGTGAAATAACTTGCTCAAAGTCTGAAGGTAGCACATGATGGAAACAGGTCCTGCATCTGCCCTGGAGTGATTTAGACACACATTGCAAAGGGAGGCAGCCACACAGGGCAATGAGTGCCAGGTGACAAGTAGATGTGTACCATACTCACGAGGGAGGCAGATGATACCTACACATTCCAGTTGACAGGATGGGACCATTTAGAGTGGCTAACAAGCTCAGCTGGAAGCAGCTCAGAGAAGAAGGCAGTTTGATAGTGTGGGACAGAGGCCAAAGATCACATGAGCCTACCTAAATGGAACTTGGTCACATCACTTGCCTTGATTTCCTGTGGCTGGACATCAGGATTGTTATTACCAAAGGCTAAGACAAGGAAATGGAGTTGGGGACCAGGTTTGCCTTGAAATGAATACTAAATACACAGCAATAGGTTTCAGTGTCAACCTATTTAAAGATGATAGCTCAATGAAAACTTAAATAGATGGGTTGGGAATATGACTCCTCAGGTAGAAAACTTACCTAGTGTGCATGAAGCCCTGGGTGTGATTGTAAATGCTTCACATGGTTTTATATGTGATTATAAACATGCACACAAACTACATGGTGGTTTATGTCTAGAGTGCCAGCACTTGAGAAGTGGAGGTAGGTAGATCAACATTCAAGGCCAGCCTGGGCCTCAAGAGATCCTATCTGGAAAGAAGGAAGGAAGAAAGGAAGAAAGGAAGAAAGGAAGGAAGGGAGGGTGAGAGGGAGGGAGGGAGGGAGGGAAGAAGGAAGGAAGGAAGGAAGGAAGGAAGGAAGGAAGGAAGGAAGGAAGGAAGGAAGGAAGGAAGGAAAGAAGGAAAAGAAGGGAAACCAAAATAGAAAAAATACCTTTTACAGTTCTCCTGTACAGGTACTCAGGGACACATGCCCTTTCTTTGCCTTATCTCTAATAACGTTCAGGAGGCTCAGATGCATGTTGCATTCTGTCTCCAAAGATTACCAGGTCTCAGCAGCCTTCTGGTCAAGTGTGCTTCATTTGGTTTGGGTGTTTCTGCTCACTGCAACCCACAATTCTTGTATGGAGGAAGGATGGACATGTGGGATGTGCAAGAGGAGCACTATGTTGAACTCTACCTCTGTGGCCTCAGGTGATTCGTTTTTATGCCACAGTGAGTGGTTATTCCTGGTTGCTTAGGCTTTATCCAGAGACTGGATCTTTCCATCTGTTTTGTGGCTCCTTGGAGTCTTCTGTAGTCAGCCTTAAGTGGGCTGCTCTCATGGCAGTGGTTCTCTGGAGGCTTAGAGTTTTCTAAGCCTACTTTATTTAGGATTTTTGAATAATTCAACCTCTCTTCTAGCCCACTGACAACAGGTTGGGGAAAAAAGAAGGTTTATAGGAAAAGGGGGTTTGTGAATCTGTTCAGAAGTTGTTCTTTGGGGCAATTCAACTCTTCATTGTTAGGATATCAGCAGTCCAGTCTAATAGCAAACACCAAATATGAATCAGTAGCAGTGGCAGGATCCACCAGGAGCCACAAGGCTCTGTTTTGGCATGAGTCAGCGGAAGGGGCCAGAATCAACTGGATTACCACGAGAAGTTCTTTGGTGTGTTTCCCTCTATGAACTGAAGCCCAGCAAACCCCAGTGAAGTGTTGCACGGTGTTGCAATGCAAGAGCAACCTTTCACTGTTTGTGGGGTTCCATTTATAGTCTTTCTAAACATCAATGCCTTCTCATGTGTCTGCTTCAGCAAAACATCTTCTCTCAAGACAACTTCCAGGAAAACATGTGAAACTACTCATCTTTGGTGAGTAGTCAATGTTGTGTTCACATTTCTGCTATTTTCCCCATGCTCCAACATACATGCTTATGACCCTGTGTGTGCACACAAGTTCTTTACTGAAACAGAGAGAGGGGGAGATAGTAGAGGAAATGGAAGGGGAGGGAGAGGACAGGAAAGAAGAGAGAGAAACAGAGAGACAAAGACACAGTAACAGAGAGAATATGAACAGGTGTGTGTGTGTATGCACATGTATGTGCAAGCCCTAGGTTAATATTAGGTGTTCTTTTTAGTTTCCAAAGAAGCCAGAAATGTCCACTTCAGTTCTCAACCTTCCTAATTATTTTTGTTGCTACTTCATAACTGTAAATTTGCTGTTATAAATTGCAAATATCTGTGTTTTCCGCTGGTCTTAGGCAACCCCTGTGAAAGGGTCAGTTGACTCCACAGATTGAGAGTCACTATAGGGAGAAGCAGTCACTGATCTTCACTAAAATACTAGTGTCTGATGTTTTAGGAAGCAATAAGCCTTGTCTGTAGGCAGTAAACAGGCCAGACATTGTCAGTTACTCCTGCAAAATCAGCATGGGGAGGCTAAGCCAGGAAAAAACTCATAGCAAGATACTGTTCCACCTTCCCATTTAAAAGAGCTGAATAGGATTATAATCACCTTCATTTATTACTCTCATTGTTGTGAAAGGAAAATGCCTGATGAAAATAAAATAGGAAAGATTTCTTGTCACAGCACTTTGTCTATGGAGGTGGGAATTTATACCATGGCTTGTTCACACCTTGGTAGGTCAGGAAGCAGACAACTTGACCCATAACCAGAAGCAGATATCACTTTTAAAACCCAACTGACTTAGCTAGGCTCCACATTGCAGAGTTTCCATAACTCCCTCAAAACAAAGCCAGCTCCTGTAGACCAGATGTTCAAACACACATATTATATTCAAATTATATCATCTGATTCAGCAATCCCCCCTTCTAGCTATATATTTCATTCCCAGTTTAAAAATAGGCATTCAAGTGAAATATATAGACATGTTTGTAGTAGCATTAATTATAATAGTCCAAATGTAGAAACATCAATGTCTATCAGTGGATAACCTTTGCTAGATTGGACTCATCAATTTTCTGACAATAAGGTGCCCTCAGAAGTGTCAGAGGCTAGGCTGGGCATGGTGGTACATGCCTTGAATCCCAGCACTTGGCAGGCAAGCTCTGAGTTTGAGGCCATCTAGGATAACAGTGAGACCTTGTGTTAAAAAAAAAGTGGCCCAGGTTTCTTTAAAAAAAAAGATTTATTTATTATTATATCTAAGTACACTATAGCTGTCTCTTCAGACACACCAGAAGAGGGCATCAGATCTTATTAAAGATGGTTGTGAGCCACCATGTGGTTGCTGAGATTTGAACTCATGACCTTTGGAAGAGCAGTCAGTGCTCTTACCCGCTGAGCCATCTCTCCAGCCCCAAAGATTTATTTATGTATATGAGTACACTGTAGCTATCTTCAGATACACCAGAAGAGGGCATCAAAGCCCATTACAGATAGTTGTGAGCCACCATGTGGTTGCTGGGAATTGAACTCAGGACCTCAGAAGAGCAGTCAGTCCTCTTAACCTCTGAGCCATCTCTCCAGCCCCCCAGGTTTCTTACTAGACACAAATTAATACTTATTGCATACTTTTAGTTATATGGCATTCATAAATAGGCATAATGGGTTTTAGGAACACCTTAGGCACTACAGTGCTTATAGGACATAAAGACCTGATTGAGATTTCCAAAACCCACATAAAAAAATTCAGGTGTTGTGTCCTGCCCTGAGATGAAGAGAAGTAGATCACTGGGGATGGCTCACAGCGTCACTAGCTGAATGGACAACTTCCAGGCCAGAGAGGAACTCTGTGTCAGAAAACAATGTGTATATAGTATTCTGAGATTGACTTCTGGCCTCAGTACAAGTGTGTGTGTTTGTGTGTGTGTGTGTGTAAGTACCTGGAGTTCCACCTATGCATACCTCCTCATACATGTAAGCACACACTCATAAAAACAGGTAAAACTATCTAGGCATGGTGACCTTTAGTCCTAGCACTCAAGAAGCAGAGGCAGGTGGATCTACATGAGTTCGAGGTCAACTTGGTCTACAGATCGAGTTCCAGGACAACCAGGACTACATGGAGAAACCCTGTGTATCAGTCAGGGTTCTCTAGAATCACAGAACTTATGGAATACATAATTTATTTTAATGATTTACAGGCTGCAGTCCAACTAATCCAACAATGGCTAGCTATGAACAGAAAGTCCAAGAATCTAGTAGTTTCTCAGTCTTACAAGACTGGGTGTCTCAGCTGGTCTTCTGTATATGCTAGAAGTAGGCTTCAACACCAGTGAAGGAATGGGCTTGTTGGCAAGGCAAGGGCAATCAGGCAAAGAGCAAAAGCTTCCTTCTTCCATATCCTTACATAGGCTTCTAGCAGAAGGTGTGGCCCAGACTAAAGGTGTGTCTTCCAGCCTCAAGATCCGGATCAGAGATGTTTCTTCCTACCTCAAAGGTTTAGACTAGAAGTGGATTCACTCACTTCAAACCAAGCAGAATATCTCTTACAAGTGTGCCCTTGATATCTGAATTGTAGTACATTCCAGATCTAGTCAAGTTGACAACCAAAAGTAGCCATCACACCCTATCTCAAAAAACAAAACAAAAAAGAATGGGCAAAATTAAGTGATGATTCTTTGTGTAATGCCATATGCTATCTCCAAGAGTCTCTTTGCTTTGGAATTTGACAGATGAGAATACAGAGAGAATCAGAGGGGCTAAGGCACTTGCTCCAAGTCACACAGCCATTGAGAGCAGAGACAGGGACTCGAATTCAGGTCTCCCACTTTGCAGGCCAGGCAATTCTCACCCCCAACTCCAGGAGGAAGTAGTAGAAACCCTAGATAGCAAATACAGCTTATCCTTTCTGTGATTTTAATTAGCATAATATGAAATACACCACCATACTAATTTAATTATAATTAGTTAACCAGAAGGCTGATTATGCTGTAAATTTAGATTAAGGAGCTCTTGTTTTCAATTAGGCTTTATAGGAAACTTCTCTGACAGTTTTCTTGGTCTCTGAGAAAGTTCCACATTTCATTTTGCCCAAAGGTCTGGGATGTTGGTAACCAATGTTCTTGGGCACCCTCAACCTAGCGCAGACTTGGACCTGGTATATCTTATTGGTAGCAAAGGCTTTCTCAGTAATGAACACACAAAGAGAAGTAGCTCAGACCCCAAGGGGGCTTAAAAATCATGCAGTGAGAAGCTCAGAGGTCAGTCAGTTCCAAGGCTGGCTGGTACACTTTTGAGACATCTGTGACTCAAGCACACTCCATCTTTTTTGTGCAGCAAATTTATCAAGTGCTGACTTCCAGCCTCAGGCTTGACCCTATTGCGTTGTTAGATGGTTGGTTCTGGCCCAAGCTTTTCCCTCAGAGAGAACCACTCCTGTCACACGTCTCATCATGTGTATTTTGGCTTCCACAGACCCCCCTCTAAACTCTTTGGCCAGAACTGCAGTGCCAATTTGTTCTTGAATCAACCCTCAGCAACATTCATCCTGTAGTTCATTTTGGAGACCATGGTTTCCTGAAACCTGTGCTGATGGTAGAGACTAGGAGTGGAAAGACTGAAAATTGAGGAAGGGAAGGGAAAGGAGCCTTTCACCCTGGATCTGTTTGAAGCATTTCACCAGCTAAGACAGGCCAAGGGGATTGGGATAAACTTGCACTCCAGCTTCTCTTACCTGCATTCCAAGGGGGAGGTTTCCTCCTATTAATTTAGTCTCAGGAACTCGAGGCTTCTTGTGAAAATTAAATAATAAACCACACAGGACATGCTTAGCAGAATGTCTGGCATGGAGTTAGCAAGCAATGGTGGTTTGCTCATGTTATGATTGCTGATATGATTATCCACAGTGTTCTATCTAGAGAAGCTGTCATGTCCTGCCAACTTACACCTGACTCTCTCTCTGTATTTTTAGAGTAAGTCCAGAGGACAGGCATCTCCCACTGGAGGACAAAACCAATGGTTTTGTCCTATGTGGTATGCCCAGTCCACAGTAGGTAGACAGTGACAATTGTAACAGGGCACCGGACCTTAGTAAGGCCTTAGAACAAATGACTCCATGATAGAAGTACCATTCAGGCCATAAAATTTAGCATGTAGACAGTATCGCCTGCCAAAATGAACCCATCAAAGTCCACAGTTCTGGGAAAGTCTCTAAATGTACTAACCTTGATTTTTTTTTTTTTTTGGCTTCTGTAGTTCTGCTTCCAGCTAACTGTTCTTGTTAACTGAACTATGTCAACACAGGATTTGGTTTTTGTATTTAAAAGCTTACCTGGAGAAAGGCTCAGGGCTACACTGGGATCCTGAACACCCAGGGTAGTCATCAGCTGGGTAATAAAGCTGACTGGTTTAAGATTGGTTTAAACTCATGACCAAACAGTCTTCTCTGGTAAATATGCCACAACAACTATTAGTCACTTTCTTTTTTTTTCAATTTTTATTAGATATTTTCTTCATTTACATTTCAAATATTATCCCGAAGTCTCCTATACCCTCCCCTCACCCTGCTCCCCTATATTAGTCACTTTCTTAACTTAAAATCATGCAGCTACCTTCATAATATCTCCATTCTCTTTCCAGTCAACCCTCAGAGTTGCTACAGCTGTCCCGATGGAGGCATGGTACACCAGGAAAAAGGTCACCATTTGGAGGCTCTGTAGACTTTCTTACAACATAGGTTCCACAAAATTTTAGTCAGATGAAGCACACAAGTTGAATAATGAAACCACATGATCTTAGGAGGCTGGATTATCCTCAGAAAGCTAAGGATGTCACAAAATCTACAATTACAAAAGTCCCTTCAGATACTCAGTGCCAGTGTTTTGTTGCTCCTCTCCTCCCCTCTTTCTGAGACAGAGTTTCTCTCTGTAGTCTGACCCATCCAGCAGGTCCAGTTATTCGAGGATCTCGAGGGGACCTCCTCCTAATAACCAAATGGGGGGGGTAGAGAGAGACGAGGGTCTTGTACGAGTAACGACACGGAAACCGTTCTGAAGTTGTATTAAGACCCCAATGTATTGAGAAAGGTCCAAGGCTTAAATGCACAAGCAAAAGGGTAAGTTCAGACACTTATCAGCGGGAGGGGTGGGTCAATACAAGCAAAAGGAGAAGTACTTATGGGAGGGGGGGCAATAGAAATTCTTTCTTTTAGCAGCTACACGGGGAAGCAGGAACTTGGTGGTATCAGGGTGTGGTCAGGACATTGGTGATGACCTAGGGCTGGAACATCCAGTGGTTCTCCGAATCCATGTGGCCGGCTTTTGACCCCTTTTTCTTCTCGGTGGGAGAGGCCCAATTCAGAGATCAAGAGTTGTCTTAATAGCTCCCAACAGTAGTCCAGGCTAATCTGGAACTCATTATGTAACCCAAGATGGGCTCCAACTCCTGTAAATCCTCCTGCCCCAGAACCAGGAATGCTGGGATTACAAGTGTTACCATGCCTGGCAATATGAATTTAATTTTTTCCTACACAATTATTACTACAACCAGCTGAAGTTCAGGGAATGAGTGATAGAGACTAAAACTCCAAGATCTAATGATCTACCTGTGTAGATGGGTTATCTTTATAGTTTCTTCTCTTTTTTGTTTTGTTTTCTCAAGACCGAGTTTCTCTGTGTAGGTCTGACTGTTTAGGAATTGTTTTGTAGACCAGGCTAACCTCAAAATCAGAGATCCACCTGCTTCTGCCTACTAAGTAATGGAATTAAAGGCATGTACCATCATACCCAGCTTCTTTACATTTTTTTTTTAAGAAAATCACTAGTATTAGGTGTGGTGGTGCATGCCTTTAATTCCAGCACTTGGTATGCAGGCAGAGGTGGATCTCTGTGTGTTTTAGGTCAGCCTGTTCTACATAGTTCTAGGACTACATAGTGAGAGAAAATCACTAATATAAATTCATCCAGTTTTCCATTTTCTACTTATTTTTCTAATACTATGAGGAGTACATCTGGAGAGATGGCTAGGCAGTTAAAAACATAGCTCTTACAGAGGGCTAGAGTTTTGACCCCATCACCCACATCAGGCAGCTCATAACTAACTCCCACTTCAGGGGATCGATCAGCTGCATGCACCCGCACATACCTCTCTCCCTCTCCTTCTCCCCCTCCCCTCCCCCCTCCCTCTCCCTCTTGTTGGAAACATCTGGAGTTAAAGTACAGGAGGCAATTTCAGGTAGTATGTATGAATGTGCTGATTGTGTCTGGAATAAACAGAAATTGGGATTAATTTGTACGGGCCTCCTCTTCCATATGACAAGATAGAAACAATTCCTCCCAGATCATCAGCCACATCCGTAAAAGTAATCCCAGTCTCTGCCCAAGGCTAATCCCTGGAGTGCTGGGGCCAAGTTCGTGAAGCATCTTGGTCCAAACACCTGGGGTGCTGATGAGAATTGCCTGGATTGACCAGCCATGAAAAGTCAGGTGTCTTGTGCTCAGTGGTGCCAATCATGGATACTGTGGCACCTGGTGTACTGGCTGATGGCAGAAGACCAATCGTGCATTTCAACTCCCTCAGATCGGACCTAGCAGGGCACAGCTGAGCTGCATTTGGTCTGGGTATCCTCCTCCACTGACATGCCACTGGGAATAGGCATTGTTGTATGGCTCTGGCATGTCACCATCCTGAAAACACTTCTCATTTGTCTTCTTCAAACTTCTCGGTGATGCTCTGATATAATTTGCATTCTTTTTCTCTTACATGCTCCGATCTCTTCATGGTGACTTTTAGAACTCTGGCTCCATAGTGGGACCAGCCTATCTTTTTATGTAAAACATATTTATTTATTTTAGTTTATGTGTATGAGTGTCATGCCTGCATGTATAGTTGTGCAGTCTGTGTGTATAGTTTGTGTAGAGGCTAGAAGAGAGTGTCAGATCCCCTGGAGCCAGTTATAGATGTGAGTTGCCATGTAGGTGCTCTGTAAGATTAGCAAGTGCTCTTAACTGCTTGCTGATTTATCTCCCCAGCCCTCCCTCCGAGTTTTACGCACTTGTTTTTGTTTTTTTGTTGTTTGTTTGTTTGTTCAATCACTTCTTCCAGATCTCTGTCTGACCCTGAACTTAACAGTCCTTTGAGTATTGGCTTCATGGTTACCTCCTAAAGGCATGCTCTATCTGGGAGCAGGGAAGATGTGATGGGGCCCCCTGGCTGCCATT
This sequence comes from Mus musculus, assembly GCF_000001635.26. Lineage (NCBI taxonomy): Eukaryota > Metazoa > Chordata > Mammalia > Rodentia > Muridae > Mus > Mus musculus. The sequence continues at coordinate 60,586,842 of NC_000085.6, read as the reverse complement.
TCACTTTCTTCGTTCCTTTCCTAACTTAAACTACAGGGGCGTTTTACCTCCTCAGAGTGACATCTCCTGGTCTTGAGCTCATGCACCCCTCTCTTCTTTCCTGGATCATCTTTATCTCTGCACTGTCATCATTCTCATGAGGGACTCCCAGCACCCACACGCATAGCCCTTTTCTTTCTCTGGTCCATTCCCAGGCTCCTTTCTAATAAGAGCTGAAACATTTAGATGTTAAACATTCAGTCAACAAACTGTTAAATAACACAGGTACCATTTTCCTCCCTTGATAAGTAGATTTTTATGACAAAATTAAAACAGGGGTAAATATGTGGTAAGGTATATGACTAACTATACCTGGGTGATTTTTTGGTAGGCCAAGTAAGTGTCACACAAATTTACTTCACAAATGTTAATGTTCTTTCATTAAGTAAATTACTAATTATGTTTAAATCAAGACTTTATTGTTTTATTGAGACTAATGAAAAATTAGGCATCTTATCTGGGGACACTGATTTTTTGGATGATTTTTACTAATTTCAAAATGGGGAAACTTTATTTTTCTGACATCAGAGCAAATGGACTTGTGACTTTTTAAAGCAATGCTTAGATCAGAAATGAATCATAGATTTAACATAATTTTTTTGAAAGGCAGTACAAACATTTTTAACTTATCCATATATTGGTTTTGTTAATCATTAAGGGTTAAAACATTTTTCTTTCTATAAAAATAGTAAGTGCTTTGTGGGGGTCCTTGCAAGCTTCAGTGAGATGAGAATATAAACTCAGGGGCTGGAGAGATGGCTCAGTGGTTAAGAGCACTGACTGCTCTTCCAAAGGTCCAGAGTTCAAATCCCAGCAACCACATGGTGGCTCACAACCATCCATAATGAGATCTGATGCCCTCTTCTGGTGTGTCTGAAGACAGCTACAGTGTACTTACATATAATAAATAATAAATAAATCTTTAAAAAAAAAAGAATATAAACTCAGTTCAGGCTGACTTAGTCAGTCTGGATCAAACTTCTAACAAGTCTGATGATAGGCAGTTCATTATAAGCATATTTAAACAGTATAACTTGGGTTTCCAGGAAACAATCACTCCAATTCCAGGTACACAATGCAGTTTAAGACATGACTATATAGAGACTCCTTCACAAAGTACATGTGCCCGTGAAAATGGGTTCTATAGCTAAGGTCTATGATCTGGTGTGGTCTCTGACTGAGATAGTATAGAGGTAAGCAGGCTATAAACTTCACGTGACATGCCATGTAGGCTTAGATTTTTAAAAAATTTACTTTTAATAAGGGTTCTCAAATGCTTTGAGCCCCCCCCCCCCCCCCGCTTGTATCACTGTTCAAATGTAGGGGAAAAAAGATAGTAAATAGGACAACGAGATTTGAACCTTTTTAGAAGTAGTTCTTTGGGGCAATTCCAATCAGGACACCAGCAGTCCAGTTCAGTAGTGTCAGCATAGTCTCTTGTAAGGCTATGCCGGTGCCTGGCAAACACAGAATTGGATGCTCACAGTCAGCTATTGGATGGAACACAGGGCCCCCAATGGAGGAACTAGAGAAATTACCCAAGGAGCTAAAAGGGTCTGCAACCCTATAGGTGGAACAACAATATGAACTAACTAGTACCCCTGGAGCTTGTGTCTCTAGCTGCATATGTAGCAGAAAATGGCCTAGTTGGCCATCATTGGGAAGAGAGGCCCCTTGGTCTTGCAAACTTTATATGCCTCAGTACAGGGGAACGCCAGGGCCAAGAAGTGAGAGTGGGTGGGTAGGGGAGTGGGGGGGAGGGTATGGGGGACTTTTGGGATAGCATTGAAATGTAAATGAAGAAAAATTCCTAATAAAAAATTAGATATTAAAAAAAAAAAGGAATCATCAGTGGTGGCACCATCCAGCAGAAACTGCCAGGCCTCTGCCAGATTAGCACGAGTCAGTGGGACCCACCAGGGCCAGCCAGAGGACAAGAGACTGAAGACCAGCAAAGGCAAAGATTAAGGACTCCAGACCAACAAAGCATTGCAAGGCTAGCTGTCGGTTGAACCCTATTTATACTTCTTTCTCCAAACATCATATATCCTCCTACCTGTCTTGTCTCAACAAAACAACACATGAGTTTGCCTTAGCAAAATACCATGTGATTTTACATCACATGGCATATCTAGAAAATTCTACTTCAATGTTCCCTAAGGATGGTTTCTATTAATTGGAAGCTGAAGATAAAGGTCTAGGGAGGGAAGATAAAGGTCTAGGGAGGGAAGATAAAGTCTGGGATAATCATTCTGGGGGAATTGAGTGAGGTCTGGCTCTACAAATAGCCAAAGGTCCTCAGGTTGTGAAAAACATCTATTCCCAGCTTTCTTCGTGGAATGCAGGCATTTTATTCCCTTTATTGAGGAGACGTATGTTTAACATTCCTGGTTTCCTTAGTGCTCTGTGGGTGACTGGACCTTTGGGTCTCCAACAACGCTTGTTGTAGAGATAAAACAACAACTATAACAACAACAAATCCATAAGAACAAAGATTAAAGAATCATTACCCCTCCTACCCAGATAAACTACCATGGTGTAGTGGCTATTCCTTGTTTTCAACTTGACTATAACTGGAATAAACTACAATCCAGAATTGGAAGGCTCACCTGTGACCCTAATCTGGAGGCTGTGAGATACAAGTTTCTGACCTGGATCTTGGCATGAAAGTGGCTAGGAGCCGGGAGTGATGGCGCATGTCTTTATTCCCAGCACTTGGGAGGCAGAGACAGGTGGATTTCTGAGTTCTAGGCCAGCCTGGTCTACAAAGTGAGTTCCAGGACAGCCAGGGCTACACAGAGAAACCCTGTCTTGAAAAACCCAAAAAAAAAAAAAAAAAAAAAACCAAAAAAAGCCCAACAACAACAACAACAAAAAAGAAAGTGGCTAGGAATCCCAGAAGATTAAGATGGGGAGATCTCTGAGTTCAAGGTCATCTGGAACAAAGCAAGTCCCAGATCCAGGCATGGTAGTATACACCTTTAATCTGGGCCACAACTTCTGCTGGAGACCTACATAAGGACATTGGAAGAAGGAAGATTTGCTCTCTGTTCTTTGCCTGCTTGCCTCGTGGGACTGAGCAACTGCTAGATCCTTGGACTTCCATTCACAGCTGCTGCTGACCATTGTTGGGGAGTTGGACTACAGACTGTAAGTCATCAACAAATTCCCTTACTATATAGAGACTACCCATAAGTTCTGTGACTCTAGAGAACCCTGACTAATACACATGGATATTTTAAATTGGTGTTCTCTCTAAGTATACAAACTTAAACATATATTATATAGGTATATTTGTACTGTTTTAATAAAATTCTTATCTTACTAGGAAACAGAAACAAACAGAAAAACCAAACAAAGAGGCTAACTTCTGGGACTGTGGAAGGATATAGTAATTATTAACCTGGGCCCACTGTTGGGTCAGCATTCCTTATTTTGTTGTAATTGTCTCTAAATACTGAACAAACCAGAAATGGTTTTAAGTTAATAACTATTAAAGCATAATATACCTGTACTAGTCAGGGTTCTTTAGAATCCAAGAACTTATGAAATGCGCGCACACACACACACACACACACACACACACACACACACACACATATATATGCATATATATACATATACGTGGAATTTATTGGGATGACTTTTATATAGGCTGCAGTCCAACTAATCCAACAATGGCTAGCTGTGAACAAAAAGTCCATGAATCTAGCAGTTCCCCAGTCTCACAAGAATGGGTGTCTCAGCTGGTCTTCTGTATATGCTGGAATCCTGAAGAAGTAGGCTCCAATGCTCATGAAGGAATGGATGATCTAGAAAAGTGAGGACAAGCAGGCAAAGAGTAAAAGCTTTCTTCTTCCATGTCCATATATAGGCTTCTAGCAGAAGGTGTGGTTCAGACTAAATGTTTGTCTTCCCACCTAAAGATCTGGATCCCATGTGTGTCCTTGAAACCTGGATTGTAGTTCATTCCAAATATAGTCAAGTTGACCACCAAGAATAGCTACCAGAACTCCTTGAGGTCTAATTTAATAATTGCTCACAAAGTTCTAAATAAAAATCAACCACGTATCGAATGCCCATTCACCTTCCCTTCTGTTTCTTACCCATGGCCACCTAAATAGACTCTATCAAAGATTTCTCTGGCTCAGCCTGTTATGCTTTTCCACGTTAATGAAAGCTTGTTATATATGGAGTATCTTAACAAAATACACATGAACAGTTCAGTATTTAACAGTGTGCTGGGAAAAACTCCTTAGAGTAGGGCCTTCTAGGAAAGTTTACTATAATTGTACCAATCTCATCAGTTCTAAAAGTTTTCATAGTCACTTTCAGATTGATGAGTTGATAAAAGATTAACACAGTGGGGACTTACCAGTTATCCTTCAGTTAATGGTTTCTGTGATGGCTATTTCTGGTTTGTCAATTTGACTACACCTGGAATGAACTACAATCCAGAAATGGAGGGAACACCTGCAATCCCGATCTTGAAGCTGGAAGACACCCAGGTCTTGACATGGGATGACACACACTTTTGATCTAGAACTTGAGGCACAGTGCCCAGGAAAAGCTTAGGCCCAGACAAGATGGTATACACATTTAATCCCAGGAGACAGAGGCAAGCATATCTCTGAGTTCAAGCCCAGCCTGAGACAGAGCAAGTTCCATTAAACAAAAGCTTAGGTCCAGGCATGGTGGTACACATCTTTAATCTGGGCCGCACCTTCTGCTGGAGGTCTACATAAGGACAATGGAAAAAGCATTCATTCTTTGCCTGCTTGCACTTGCCAACACATCTGTTGGAACCTATTTCTTCAGGATTCTAGTTTATACAGAAGACCAGCTGACTTAGCCTGGTGGGATTGAGCAACTACTTAGATTCTTAGAGCTCCCCATCACAGCTGGCCATTGCTAAGTTAGCTGGACTGCAGACTGTCATTCATCCCAATAATTTCTCTTAATACATAGAGACATTCCATAAGTTCTGTGACTCTAGAGAACCCTAATAGTTTCTAACTGCACAGTGGTCAGAGAATGTGGTTATGTCAGTCCTCAGACATGCAGAGACACTTGCTTAGAGACACAGTATGTTTATCTTTTGTAAATGTTTCACATACTCTGGGAAGGAATGTATATTGTGCAATTTCTGAATCAATATTCTGTCCTTCTTAGTTTGGGATACCTAGGGCTAAAAAACGGCACACACCAACAGTCTACCCTTTGGAGTCTGTACCCAGGGCCTACTGCCACACTGTCCTTTCATTCCCCAAGCAAAGGCTCAGGCTGCGAGGTCAAGGTCTGGGTGGCAAAAAGCCTGTGTCGGTGGGGGACCCTCACTATGGAAAGGTTAGCCAGCATGGGGTATGAAGGGACACTCAGAAGGCTGAGGAAAGAGGACTGCTTGGAGTTAGTTGGAGCCCAGTTTGGAGTACAAAAAGAAAAAAGAAAAGACGAAAAGACTAAAAAAGAAAAGGGAAGGGGGCTGTTAAACATAAGAGCGTTGGTGCGCCGTTTTTGGGTCCACTCTCGGGCACACCCAGACTAGTTGTGGCAACAAGTTAGAGAATGCGCGTGCGCAGACCAAAGTCCTTTATCACGTAATGTCGGCCGGGGGCGGGGCCAGCGAATCCGGGTCTGGACACCTGGTCTAAACTGATGGGGAGGGGGGAGTGGGGAGGGGAGGGAGAGGGAATCGCGCCGCTGGGTGCATTCGCCTTGAGGTGACTCATAGCTCCCGCCCCCTTTTCGCCCAGCTTTCTCCAGGCCGTCCCTCGCATCACGTGCCTTCCTGGCCGCTCCCCCAGAGCCCTTTCCAAAGGCCAGAAGAAACTGCTGTAAAATGTCGTGAGGGACGTCAGCCCTTTGCGGCTGCCTCTCAGAACCAGACCCCGGGAGTGCCCACCTCAGTCAGCGGTTCCTCCGGCGGAGTCGTCTTGACGGAGGGCGAAAGCGCTCGGTGCGCCACTGGATTTTCCGCCGCACCCGCGAGGGCTCCGGGCGATGTGAACTCGAGGCGGCTTCTGCGCTCCCAGGCCCGGGGGCTGAGGTGGGCGGGCAGGTGCCTGGGAAGCCGCGGCCCGGCGGGATGGAGGAGAGCATGGAGGAGGAGGAAATGCTCACCTACGAGGCAATGATGGACGACCAGAATCACAACAACTGGGAGGCCGCCGCGGACAGTTTCCGCCAGCCTCCGCCGGCCCCGCCGCTGCCCCCGCCGCCGCCGCCGCGGCCCTCGTCGTCCATCCCGGATCCAGGCCGAGAACTCCCGGGGGGACAGCTGCTGGCTGTGCACGCGGGCTCCATGGAGAGGAAGGGTCCTAAGGAAGGGCTCCCGATGGGGCCTCCGCCCTTGCCGGAACCAAACGGGGTGATCATGATGTTGAAGAGCTGCGACGCAGCCGCCGCGGTGGCCAAGACGGCCCCTGCCCCCACCTCCAGCTCCACTATCAACATCAACACCTCCACCTCCAAGTTCCGTGAGTCTGTCCCTCCTCCACGACCCCACCCCCACCCCCCAGCCAGGCTTCTCCACACCAGCTCGTGGAATCCCCCCGCCCTGAGAGTAACTCCACTTCCTTTGTTCCAGGCTTAGTTCTCTTTCCTTCTCTTAACCCTCCCACCCTGATTCGGTGTCTGCGGCCAGTATCCGGCCAGCCAGCCAGTGTTGCCTGTTACACCTGCGCAGCCTCAGCTTATGCTTTAGAAAAGATCTTTAATACTCCTGATCATCTCTCAACATTAGTAAGCTCTTCTCTAGGGTGTCCCCTTCAAAGTTTCACCTTACAGAGCGAGAGGGAAAAGTAAGGCGGTCTTGAATTTCGTTAGAGGCCTTTCGTCTTTTTTTTTCAACCAGAGAGCAAAGAAATGTGTTCTTGTATTCTTTGCCGCTGTACTTTTAGCAAATCGGGCTTCTGAACGTTGGTCTCTAGCAACTCTTTGTTCTCTGTGAGTTTTTGCATCCTGTCAGGGAATTCTTAGTTACTTCTACTATGTAGTGGGAACTGCTACAAGTCTTTGAAGTTGATGTGTAAAATCACGTTCCAGAGAAGCGGTTCAGCAAGTGACTGTAACCAGGATCCTACCGCAGGTTGAACTTTTTAGCGGTCTGCCTTGAAATTCACTTGCAGATAGAAGATAAAAACTGACCCCAAAATGTTCACAATCAGGCAGTGTGCTTCCATAGCTAGGTAAAGAATAAGGTAGTAGTGCTTTTTAGTTCAGAGTGGTGGTGACAGTGTAAAAGGAACGTGGTGGCCAGGTCCTTGTTAGCTGCAAATTTAGAATGGCATCTCCTAATGTAACTGGAGATTTTATTTCTAGTTAAGTTTTATTAAGCTATAACAGTAATTGCCCACCTAGCTGTTGAAATTTTTTTTTGTCCTGATGCAGATAGTCACAACCTTAGAAAAAAGTATTTATGGGACTAGCACACATTACTTATTTGCCTTCAAGATACTGCTTTAGGCAGACACTTTGGTGTGGGTGTAGAAAGGAACTTTTGTTTATGATTATTCCCTGTTAGACATACACATGACAGTCATTTACACAATGCAGTTTGTATGTTGATTAAGTTGTGAAACTAGACTTTATAGTTGCAGTGTGATTTACCTTAAATGCTGAAGACAGTTTGGATTAATGCTTAAGTAGACTTTCTTTGATGAGTTAAGAAATGAACATTAAGAGCAGAAGTCGTCATCAGCTAAGCTCAGAGCAAAAGAATTTGCCACACTTAAAGGTTATTTCTTGAAAAGATTAATAAAGGGAGTTAGGAATGCAGCCAGGTTGAAAGAGTGCTTGTCTAGCAGTCAGGAAGCCCCAGATTTGATCCCAGCAACTTATAAAACCTGACCTGGTGGCTCACAGCTGCAATCCCAGCACTCTGGAGGTAGAGGCAGGATGATCAAGAATTTCATCTTCCTTAGCTGCATATCCTGTTAAAGGCCAGCCTGTGATATGTGAGACCCTGTCACAAAACAAAACAAAAAGGCTAGGAAGCTAAGACCTGTTAAAGATTGGTCAAGGGGAAAAGTTGCAAATAAATGAAAAATAAAAATAGAATATTAGATTTTATTATATGGTAATAAATTTGAAAAGGTAAATGAAATATATGATAGTTAGGGAACTATTAACTCAGAAGTTATCTAAGTTATCTAAGCATGGATGGACTAAGCTGAGACTAGTAGTAGTGCTAGTAGTGATGAAGACTTTCCCTTTCAAATCTCTTGGTCCAGATATTCTTGTATACAAGCTCCATTTCATTTCCATAACCTTTTCTTTTTATAAATTCTGGAATGTAGGGCACAGAAGCAAGACAAAACTAAAACCCCAAGTCCATTTTATAGGTTTAGTGAAATATTGATTTAAAACTAGGTAAGATTATAGTTGTGTTAACACCTGTTAGCATAGAAATGAAAATCCTGTATACTATTAGCTCATCAGATCTAACTATGTCAAAAGAATTGTGATTCACGGTTTGTCCAAGTTTTTTTTCGATATATTGCTGTGATTTATCTCAGTAGGTTGGAAAAAAGTCACGACTTGATAACTTTTTTAAATGCCAATATCCAGTACCTAGTTGATATTGTGGTACTTGATACAAGGATAACTTAGTAATTCAGAGAGTGCAGGATAACTATTTAAAAGTCAATACCTGTAGCTAATAGGAATAATAATGGAGACATTTTCAGTATAGTCACTATAAGATGGTAACTACCCATGGGTGTTCCTTAACATAATAAGAAAAGTCCTTGTTGCTTGCATGGTGGTTCACATTTTTAATTCCACCCCCCCAAATACACACACACACACACACACACCACGATCTTTTGAGTTCCAGGTCAGCCAAGGTAGACTCTGTCTCAAGAAAACAAACAAACAAGACCCCTGAAACAAACCCTTTAGAATTTGGTAATAATTTCATTTATCAAGAACCACTGAAACCAAAAGAAAAACACAATGTAGATGGATTGTTAGGTTGAAGACCAGCCTAGAAAAGATAAAATGTATACTAGTAGCAATGGTACCAAAAATAGATATCTGTATAATAGTTTAACAAATTATAGTGTCTATAACTGAAATAACCTCATAATACACAAGACTTAAGGACAGTGTAATTTTAATAAGTAACTGAGGAAGAATTCGCTAAATGGCTTGTTTCCATGTTCTTGAATCAAATTATTATAGGAATGTCCCTTTTCTCCATTTGAATCTAGAAATTCAATTTAAGTACCACCAACATTGTTTGATTTGTTTGACAAACTCCATTACTTTTGACACAGTGCTGGCTGCTCTTGTAGCCTGACAGAGGTGGGCAGTAGTGGGTTCTGCTGTCTTTTATTTACATGTGCCTCTGCCGCTGTCAGGTGATTTCTGGTCTGTCTTATGAGACTTCAGATCTGCTACTTGCTCTTGGGTTGTTGGTGTTGCTGAGTTTAAAGACATCCTTGTGAACTTTGGGCATGCATTCGGAATGTCCTCTCCCTGTGGTTTGTATTTTTCTTGGTGTTTTTCTGAAGAGAAGATGCTTTTAGCTTCAATGTTAATTGATTTTTATCAGTCTTTTTCTTCTATGGCCTGTTTGTTTGTTTGTTTTGTATCCTGAGAAATACTTGTGTAACTCAAAGTCAAAATTTTTCTTATATCTTTTTTACTTGCCTGATGTGATTGCTTTCTTGGAGGCCTATGTTCTCCCTTTTTAGTTCTTTCTGAGGTGGTTCATCTCAGCTGTTCTGGCTCAAGCTCTTCTAGCTAACTGATTCAATCTAGCTTTTCTCAGCTTTTCACTGAATTGCTCTGCTTGACTTGAAAGTGGTATTTTAATCCTCTGGCTCCTCCTTATTCTCTGGCTTCACCTGCCTCTGCTGACCTGCTCTGAACTGCATGGACTCATGAACAAACTCAGCTCTCCTGAACTGAACCTAACTGACTGAACAAAACTGACTGACTGGAACTAGAGACCCGAATGCCTACCTGTTTCCTGAGTGCTGGATGGCAGTATTATCATTCCCAGACCTAAGGTGGTTTTTTTGTTTGTTTGTTTGTTTGTTTGTTTTGGTTTTTATTTTTATTTTTGTTTTTTTTTTTTTTTACACAAGAAACTTGCTCTATGCCAAGCTATCCTTGAACTCAGAGCAGACCTCTGTCTCCCAGGATTAAAGGCCTGTCTGTATTCCAGCCAGATCACATAGAACTAGAAGGTCTTTGGATGTGATCCCTTGCAAGACTAGCTGTGTTACTGGATTAAAATTCCTCTACATTTTCACCTAGAAATGTTGTGAGTTTAGCTTTTAACCTGTGGCCTGAATTATGAGCTTATGTGTGTGTGGTGTGAGAGACACATTCTTTTCCTCATATATGTCCAGTTGTGTCAGCAGTATTCAATTTAAAACTACCCTTGCCATTTTGACAGTTTTGTAAGAAAGTAACTGACAATATATGTATAGATTTCAATTCTGTTCACGAGCCCCTTTATGTGGGGTGTCATGTTCAGGATTGTTGTGTCCTTGACTGGGTGTTTTATGATGGAATGTCTGTTTGTCCTTGGTAGTGTCCAGTGACTTTAGATTTCCAGGTTCATTGTGTGATGTCTTTTTTAGTCCTTTTGTTTTTAATCTAAACTGCATTTGTTGTGCACAAAATGTGGTTGGATCTTGCTTTTTAAAAAATTTATGGCAGTCTATCAGTCTGTCCTCCTTCCTTTCTTCCTTTCTCCTCCCCTATTTCTCTAACCCCCTCTCTTTTTCCTTTCTTTTCTTTCCTTCTGGTTTTGAGATGGAGATTTTCTTTGTAGCCCTGGTTGTCCTGGAACTCAGAGTTCCACCTGCCTGTGCCTTCAAGATTAAAGGAATGGCCACCATGCTCCGCCCCAAGCCTCTTTCAAAAGCTCAATTGAAGATTTTTCACATTTACTGTAAGGTTGAAGTCCATTATCTATTTTCTTTCTCTTAGTTTTTTATCTTTTGATACTTTTTTTTTTTTTTTTTTTTTTTTTTTTGAGGCCCTGGCTGGTCTTAAACTGACTTTAAACTCCAGTCCCAGGGAGGAAGTCCTTGGCCATACCCATATGTTGTGTGGATCTTAAATGTTTAGCCCACTTTTGATGAAATATGACTTCAGTTTGGCTTATTATCATCCATTTTGCTCCTTAGTGGTAACCCGAAGAGTTGCAGTGTGGAAATTCAAGTAAAGTATGGCCTTTGCTAGACTCTCTCACATAGAGTTTGAAAATCTGTAGTTCTTCATCTTCCTTTCTTTTATCCTATTTGTGTGCTACTGCTGTAGATAGCTGTTAAACACTTAGGTATCCCATGACCTAGGTGACCATTGTTTAATGGTAGCCATTCAATATTTTTTAAAGTGAAAACTACACAACTTATTGGCCATCTTAGAGTGAATAGTTGCGAGGCATTCAGTACATTGTGTGGTACAATCACTGCTTTTTCTAGTTTTATGCTGTTTTTATCACTTCCAAATAAATGTTTATACCCATTATACAATCAGTCCTCACTCCTCCTTCCACCTCCTGGCATCTCCTAATCTGCCATGTTTTTGTGTGTGTGTGTGTGTGTGTGTGTGTGTGTGTGTGTGTGTGTGCTTATCTTTTCTAGAATCATAAGATGAGATTTACTTTTTAGAGAGTCAGAACCTAGTCTTTTTTTTTTTTTTTTTTTTTTGAGTAAGAATGGCCTCTTTAGATTCTTATATTTGAATGATTAATAGTCAGGAAGTGGCACTATTTGAGGATTAGGAGGTGTGACCTTGTTGGACAGTGTCATTGGCCAAAGCCCATACCGGGCACAGTCTCTGTCTCTGCCTGTGGATTAGGATGTAGAGCTCAACTCTAGCATCATGCCTGTCACCATGCTCCCTAAGCCTCTGACACTGTAAGCAAGCTCTCAGTTAAATGCTTTCCTTTATTAGAGTTGCTGTGGTCCTGGTGTCACCTCACTTCAATAGAATGACTAAGACAGCTGGGAAAGAAATCTTTTATATTATCCTTTGTGTTGCTGTTCTTCCTTTAGATTTTGGCTTCCATAAAAATTTTAGCTAATTTTTTTTTTTTTTTTCTGAGACACTTGTTTATATTTGTAGCCCAGGTACTTCTGGAACTCATTCAGTAGATCAGACTGGCCTCAAACTCTTCACCTGCCTCTTGCCTCCTGAGTGCTGGGTGACCCTCCTCTGCTGCCACCACCCAGCATGGTAATATCCCTCCCCCCATTTATTTATTCATTCATTCATTCACTTTACATCCCCATTGCAGCCTCCTTGCCTTCCAGTCCCTCCCTCACACCGACCTTCCTCCACCCCTACCCTTCTCTTCACCTCTGAGAAGGGGGAGGTTCATCCCTTGGAATCAACCCATCCTGGCACCTCAAGTCACTGAGGACTAGGTACATCCTCTCCCTCTGAGGCTAGACAAGACAGCCCAGTTAGAGGAGCACAGTCCATAGGTAGGCAGCAGAGTCAGGGTAAGCCCCTGCTCCAGTTGTTAGGGGACCCATATGAAGACCAAGCTGTACATCTACATATGTGGAAGCAGGATAGGTGGCAGTTAGGTCCAGCCCTTGACTGCTCTTTGTTTGTTGATGGAGTCTCTGGTAGCCCCCAAGGGTCCAAGTTAGACTCTGTTGGTCTTCTCGTGGAGTCATGTCCCTTTTGGGTTCTTCAATCCTTTCCCCAACTGTTCCACCAGACTTTCTGAGCTGAGTCTGGGTCTCTGCATGTTTCTGTCATCTGGGTGGAGCCTCTCAGAGGTGAGTTATGCTAGGCTCTTGTTTGTGAATCCAAGCTGACAGATGTAAAGATAGCTTGAGGCTCTAAGGAAGGCAGGCTAGCAGTGTCTCTCTAGATCTTCCAAGTACAGCTCGGCACATTTCCCTCCAAATTGGCAGGGATTGCTTTGGTTCTGTTGTCCTTGACTTAGTTAGCTTTTGCTTGACTATAGAAGTCTTTATTTTCTAAGACTATGTTTTACTGAATTGTGTATGTATAGTATCTATAAAATTCTATATGTATAGCCCCCTTTTCTCATTAGCATCTTTCTATTGTCTCTTGACCTTTATTGTTAACTTAAAATCATTTTTATTCTTTGAGGATATCACATATGCATACAATATATTTTATTTATTTATTCTTATAGGATCTTTTGGCTCTAGCAGTCTTGGTAACTGAGGATGACTTTGAATTTTTCACTCTCCTGCCTTCACGCCAGGAAATCTGGGATTGTGCCTAGCTTATACCTGCCGATTATCTAACCCAGGGCATTTTGAAGCACTCTATGAACTGAGCCACATCTCTGGCCCTGCTTTATCTTTTTAGCAATCAGCAATTTAACTGTGATATTCCCAAAGGACCAGTTTTTCTGTGTTTATCTTCCTTGATTTTCCTGAATTTAGAATTTGTCAGATTATCTCCCCCAACCCACCCCCATTTCCACTTGGTAGAGTACTTTTGCTTTATGAGTAGTGAAGCACCGCTCATTTGTTTGCTCTTTGAACAAAAATAGTTCTCTAAAAACTGTGCATGCTGTGCATGCGTGTGTGTGTGTGTGTGTGTGTGTGTGTGTGAGTGTTTCCCAGAGGATGAAGACTGTGGAGTTAGTGCTCTCCTGTCTTTATATGGATTCTATAGATTGAATTTAGGGTTTCAGGCTTTATTTGTTGAGCTGTCTGGTCAGCCTACTTGTTTTATTGCTTTGTGTGTGTGCTCCCTGATGTTCATTTTTAGTGTCCAATCTATTGATACAGATTTACTGGGGATTGACTGTAGTGCAGGTTGACATCCAGACTAGGTGTTGTTAATTGAACAAATCCTCAGTGGTGTGGTGAGCAGAGAGCCTTTAGTAAGCTTACTTCTTCTTTTTTTTTTTTTTTTTTTTTTTTTTTAAAGATTTATTTATTTATTATATGTAAGTACACTGTAGCTGTCTTCAGACACTCCAGAAGAGGGAGTCAGATCTTGTTACGGATGGTTGTGAGCCACCATGTGGTTGCTGGGATTTGAACTCTGGACCTTCGGAAGAGCAGTCGGGTGCTCTAACCCACTGAGCCATCTCACCAGCCCGTAAGCTTACTTCTAAGGTCTTATCTGAAGTTAACTCCCTTGGTGCTTGGCACCCTCAAGATCCATTTCCACGTGTATTCAGTCTTAGGTGTTTTTATGGATGTTACTAACCTCTTTTTCATTACTTGGAACTTTCTTTTCTGTGAAGTCTTATTCTAGCTAGAGGTCTTGAGACAGCTTGGGCTCTCAGATTGATCAGCTTTTGCCATGCTGGCTTCATTCTGGGGCTCAGAGTTCTGCTATATCACAGGTATTGTATATTTTTTTTTCCCTTAATAGGTGTGTTTAGGCATTGGATTAAATATCTTGGATTCCATAATCTTAAGTATTCCATTTATCTGTCTGTCTGTCTATCTATCTATCTATCTATCTATCTATCTATCTATCTATCTATCTATCTATCTATCTTCAGTATGTCAGCCTAGTACCTCTAATAGTTAAGAGGTCCTTTGGGTTTTGCGGAGGTCTTACATGCATTGATCCCAATGAGCTACATATATGAGAGTATGTGTAGAGGCTAGAGGATAACCTTGGCATCATTGATCGGAGGAGACTTAGTAACCCACAGCACTAATATTTCTTGCTCCCATGTGAGCAGGCAATTCATAATATTTCAAATTTAACCTAATGAAATTGATGTTTTTCTAGTTTTTAGTTAACTTTTGAATTATTGAAAATATTAACTGATTTTTTTTTTTTTACTAAATCTTTTGGTTATCAGGGTCTATCCTCCAGTTTGCAAAGTGGTTGATGGGCTCAGCTTTTGATGGTGTTTGGCATCTTATTACCTTCTAGCTTAGTAGATGTGTTTGGCAAGCATCACTATGAATATGATCCATTGGCTGAACTTCAGAATCTTACTGAGGCTCTTCATCTCCTTTTTGTTTTTTATTTTTAAAAACTGATATCACATGAAATGTCATTGATAAAGAGAAATCCAGTTTTGTATATAGAGCTTAGTTTCAAATCTGAAGAAAACAGAGTTTACTTCTTTTGCAAACCAGCACTGTTTGTTGTTAGACACTTTGTGACGTTTGCTGACCTTGTCCCTTTGCAGTGTGTCTCAGTACCATAAACTGGTCTTGTGTCTCTGTTTTAGCTGACAGTTGGCTGTTAGCCTCTGTAGATCTACTAATACATAGTTACAGATGTGCTAATTAGACATTTGAGTGGTATTTTATTCGGCGAGTGTTTATTGTATGGCAAAGTAGTGCTTCAGCTTTTGATAATGAAATGGAATGAGACACAGTGTGAGATGATGAACAGACAGATGCTGGTGTGTTATGACTAGATATTAAAGAGTTGTGTATCACAGAGCTGATAGCATAGAGGAGAGAGAGAATCCTTACAAGATGTTTGCCAGAAGAGTGGAGAAATGGGGAGTAGTTGGACTTGAATGTCCTTGTAGAGGGAGCAACCTGTGAACCAGGGTTTTTTTGGGGAGCAGAGGGTGTAAGAAAGGAGTGGCACAAATCACATCCCAATGGATAGAAATGATAAGAATGGGAACCATGCCACTAAGTGTTAAGGGAATAAGCACCCTTGTTGGGTTTTAGTGTGAGTGGAGGAATTAGAGACAATTACCAGTTTGAGATGGTAATGATTGTAGGCAGGAAATAGAACCTGAATGAACAAAACTTTGGAGAAGGGGCTTTCAGATTTTGATAGGTTTTAGGGTGTCTACAGAATTTTGGGCTGAAGAAGGGAGGATGAAAGATTGATGGTTTGAACTCTGAACGTCTTCATTTCTCCAATCTTAGAATATTAGAAATCCTAAAACAGCAGTTTCACTAAAGATTTTTGCTGTTATTAAAAATAATACAAGTTTTGGGGGCGATAGAGATTAGCTCAGTGGTTAAGAACACTTGCTGCTCTTGTAGAAGACCTGAGTTCAGTTCTCAGCACCTACATTGGATGGCTCACCACCACTTGTGACTACAGTTCCAGAGGATCTAACATCCTTCTTTTTGTTCTCTGTGGGCATCTGCATGAATGAGTCATACATAAACAAATGCAGGCATACATAAATATATAGAATATATTTTAAAAATACAGTTTTATGGGCTGGACACATGGCAGCGGTTAAGAGCACTGACTGCTCTTCCAGAGGTCCTCAGTTCAATACCCAGCAACCACATGGTGGCTCACAACCATCTGTAATGGGATCTGATACCCTCTTCTGGTGTGTCCAAAAACAGCTACAGTATGCTCATAAATAAAATAAATAAAATTTTTTTTTAAATACAGTTTTGTGCTGGAAACACGCAATTGTATGGGAAGACAGAATCAGAGATCTGGAGCAGTGCTTTCCCTGTTCTAGAGTTTTCCCAGGAGTCAGTTACTTGCTGGAATCAGCACCTCTTGTGGTGTTTACCCACAGTTCATGGTATTTTGTTGTCGTCACTTAGTTTCTCACTCGACACACTTGACTTACCACAATTAAGGTATTTTAATAATTAATTTCTGGTTTAATAAAAGCTATTTGCTGATAGTCACTGAAATGTACTCATACCACACTCTCTTTGATCTGGAACTTTGGCATATTTTTGTTGAACCTACTCTCTTTTTTTTAAGGCAGAGTCTCATTGTAGCCCTGGCTAGCCTGGAACTTACATTTCTCCCTTCTCCTCATTCTCTTGAATTATTGGTAGACCTGTGGAATTTCCCATTCATTTTTTTCTGATGGTTAGCTAGATTCTGATATCTCCTACTTCTTTAAATGGTCTGGGAAAGGTCCCTGATTATTTCTTCATCCCTCTCTTAGATTTTGGCTGTATTTTTAGTTTTTTTTTAAACATCTGGAATTTTTGTCATGACAGCTTTTAATTGTATCTTTTAAAATTACATTTGCTATTGTGTATATTTGTGTTCATGTTAGCATGCTCCTGTGTACCACAGAGCACATGTGGAGGTCAGAGGACAGTTTGCAGGAGTTGGCTTTCTCCTTCCACCTCTTTGGTTCCAAGATTGAACTCAGATCCTCAGGCTTATTATAAGCATTTTAAGCCTTTTGCCAGCTCTATTTATATAATTTTGAAAATAGTAATTACAGATATTTTTAAAAATGATTTCTACCTTTTGAATTACCTTTGCTTTTAGCTTGTCATTTTTTGTTTTGTTCTCCATGATGATCACCCCTCACCATCTATTCTTAGTTAAAATTGAGACTGTTTGGCAGGTCTGTGTTTATAGGGCACTTTGCCAAGTTGATAGTGCTGTGCTTCATTTTACGCTGATCAGATGCAGTCTTGCAGTTTAGCTGATGAACTGCTAAGTACTAGTATATGAGTGTCTTTCTTTGGGGGTTTTCAGTTTCTAAGGAAAGGATTTTCATTCTGAGAAAAAGAAGGGGTGAATAAGTGGATTAGGAAGTATAGTGTATTTCTCTTGGTTGATAGCCCTCAGAAGTATAGGGTTAGGTTTGATAGTGAGCAGTTTCCACCTCTGCATAGTCTACCAGCTCTGGACTTTACATGCCCCGCCAGCCCTCATCTGTCTAGGTCTTTCAGAACTGATTTAACTTTTTACTGTTTAGTTTACAGCTCTACTTCCCAGCTGTGTGGAAGTAACCCACAGTTCCTGGCCTCTGGTCTTGAATGTTTGGCTCCTGCTTTGTTCCATCTTCAGAGCTCAGATATTTTAGGATTCAGTGCCAAAGAGTTATAGACCTGTTGAAATGTTAAGAGAGAATAAAGAATTTTAAAGTGATGGTATACTTGTAATTAGTGTAGTTGAGAACAGATTTCCTTTTTTAAATACTTTCACTTTGGTGAGAGTTTGGATTAGATGGAATTGGTACCATAATAGATGTCATGATAGCCCTGACCATTTCATAAGTGTACTGTCATGATGGGTTTTTGTTCATAGCTGTGTCAAGTTCAAATGTGATGGTAGAATTGTAGAGCAGTATTTGTCATGCAGTCCCTTGTAGAAATTTCCATCTTAGGCAATAGCGACGGCATTGAGTGTTCTGTTGAAGGCATTCTACTATTCCTCATGAAGAAATGGGTTCTAAGTAGTAGAACATAATGATGTAGTTATCTAAAGCTTTACAACCTTTCAGTGTCTGGAAAAATGCACTTCATTTGAAGCAAAAACGTATGTTAGATAGGCTTGCCTAGACTACAGCACATCTTTTGGGCAGGTTAGTAGCAAAGAACTCCTAATAAACATGTTAATATTATCTGGTGATGTGAATGTAACTCTAGAACCTACAGGAAGAGTGACTTCATAGTATCTACAATAGACATTTTAAGTTCTCTATAGTGTCTCCAAATCCCTGAACTCTTAAGTCCCCCAAATACCCAAAGCCTTTTCATAGAATTTGACCAAGTAGAAAGAATCTATGTAACTCCACTAGGTTCCAGATAGCTGTTCTCTTCTATTGGCAAACAAAAACATTGCCAAATAGGTGGTACAGAGCTGGGTTTTCTCTCCTCAGGCTATTTATAATGAGGAGTTTTTGTTTTTAAATTGTTCTCCTAATAACAACTGTTTCACTGTTCTGTGTTTTTTGTTCTTGTTTTTGTTTTGAGATGATTCTCATACCTTTACTTCTGGAGTCCTGAGGTTGCAGGAATACACTTCCACATTCAGTTTAT
Source organism: Mus musculus (assembly GCF_000001635.26). Lineage (NCBI taxonomy): Eukaryota > Metazoa > Chordata > Mammalia > Rodentia > Muridae > Mus > Mus musculus. Next base: position 60,568,138 of record NC_000085.6, on the reverse strand, counting down.
GCTTTCTGTGGTGCTGGGGTCAACCCAGAGTTTTGTGCTTGCTAGGCAAGTGCTCTACCAACTAAGCTATACCCTAGTTAAGTTATTTTCCTTTTCAGCAAGAGTTTTTAAATACTTTTATTTATTAGAATATATTATCTTGTTTTTGTTTTGACCATTTGCTCCCCTTACACCCAAAGACTTCTTCCCATTCTGAAAGTATTATTATTATTGGCCTCAGCTCTTCCGTCTAGTGCTTGAAAGAGTTCAGTCAACCTCTTGATGGAGGGAGCAGAATGTTCTGCCTGATGTAATGTTTTGAGCAATGGTGAGAGACTGGCTTGTTATACCAAGGTGAGCATGTGGTGATAAGTGATGATTTTCTATTAGAAAACATTCACTTTCTCCATCCCATCTGACACTTAGTTATTAGTTACAGTTAATTTAAAAAGCTTTATTTCAGATGTAATTTAACTTAGCTTATTTTAAAATCACCATTACTGAGTTGAGAGTCAGCACTATTTAAGGTGGCATTCTTGGTGGGGAATAGGGGTACCAAGTGGAACTTTGGTGAGTTTGTATGAAAGCACTTCTTTGCTGCTCTTTTAATATTGTCTTTGATATATTTATTTATACATTTAATTGACCACAGTGTAAGATGACAGTTTACTAACAATCCAGGGAAGAAAGTAGGTGTGACCTTCCCTGGCTACACTGAACTGTTTATGATATGGGGCAGTGGTTCTCAAACCTGAGCAGTCTTCAGGGTCATATGGGAAGGGCATGTTGAACAGATTCTAGGGTGTCTTTCAACTCTGGTGTTCTGATTAGGCCTAGGGTGGAATCTAACAGTTCATATGACTAGCTACCTTCTACATGATGCTCCTTCTCCTCTAGCCATTAGGCTTTGAGAGCCACTGTTGGGAGTGGAACCATCAGTCTGCATTAGGTAGACCAGTCTGATGAAAAGTATAAGTAAATGCAAGAGGGTTAAGTAGTAGGACCAACTTGATTTGCAGCAGCCTATGTGAAATTGAATTCCAGCCAGCAAATAGTATACCTTGCATTGTTTCTCCAACAAGTACTTAATTTGGTCTAAGGTAGTTAGTTCACTTGCAGACTTTATGACTACTTATCAGCAGTTCGGAGTTGGGGCTCTATGGTGATTGTGTCAAATCCTCCCCACCTCTAGGCAGGTTAGCCCTACCTGTCCTGGAACTTGCTTTGTAGATCAGGCTGGCCTCAAACTCAGGTCCACCTACCTCTGCCTGAGATTAAAGGTGTGAGCCATCACAACTGTCCAGCATGTGATATTTTAATAAGGTATTTGGTTGATGAAAGTGCCAGCTGTGACTCTGACAGTTTCCTAGCTTTTAGCAGCTGTATAGTATCTCCCAAGCCCCAGGTTCCAGCTATATGTGTTTTAAACTTGGTTTCATTTTGTTGCACTAATGGTAGGTTTAACTACCTTTGCAGAGTCAGGTTGTTTTGAGTTTGTTGTTTCCCACATGTATTTTGAGCCTTACCTTTGTGGCAGTTGTTTTATTTTTAGTTGGCATGTTTCTTTGTGAACTCACACCTTCTGGTTCACTTGCTTTTCATTCTTTTTTCATCATGCATTCCAGGCTGGCCTTGCATTTACTGTGTAATTCAGCCATCTTCCGTCCTCAGCATTCCAAGCACTAGGATTTTAGGTGTGCACCATATGCCAGGCTGTGACAGACACTTGAGTTCTCAGCCACTGGGCTTAAGTTTCCCAAATAGATATTTAGAATATTAAAAGTCTCTAGGAGAATTGTGTGCCCCCCCCCCCAACATTAGAAAGAGTCAAACCTAGGGTTTCATGCTAGGCAAATGCTCTATAATTGACATATATATCTCCTCAGCTTTATGTTGTCAGAACTTTCCATGCCTATTTTTTTTCACTGTTGGCTCTGTGATTCATTTGCCAGTTAGACTTGTCACATTTCCATTTCATTTTTACCTCTATAGCCTACAACTTTGATGATTCACTGTATAGCTTACAGTTGGTTTTGACACTGAGTAGTGTATTGTTATTTCAATTTTATACAACAAATCTCATTGCCCTAAATAACGATCTCCCTGTTAACCATTTATAGATAAGACTTTTCCTTATTGACAACTCCCTGGCAATTACTGATATGTTTTTATCCTTAAAGTCTTGCCTATGTTAGTATTATATACATGGAATTCTTACAGATATGGAGAGGAGACTTTTGGATCTGTTTTTTTCATTAGCACCCCTCCCCTACCATGATATTGATAACAGGAACCAGGGCTTCTCATATTACTAGGCAAGTATTCTACTGAACTACATCCCCAGCCCTAGCAAAATGTACTTAAGATTACGCTATACCGAAGCTGAACATGTTGGCACACAGCTGTAGTCACAGCATTTGGGAGGTAGAGGCAGGATGAGCAGGAGTTGAAGGTCTTCCTTGGCAATACAGAGATTTTAAGAGCTACACGAGACCTTGTCTTATTAAAAAAAGATTTACCACGTCTCATGAGTCAATAAAAGTCATTAACATACATTGTATAGCACTAAAAGTGAATTGATTTAGAGAAAATTGAATAATAATGATAGTACTGGTATATATATCAAAAAATCTTGACCCTTAATGGTTAGATGTTAGGAGTGTAATACTAAGGTTTCTTTTGACCTGGCCTCTCTGTCTGGAATCAGCCATATATTCTGAAGGAAACCATTAAACTTTCCTGCTTCCCAGCTTTTTTGTAAAATGAGCAATAAGATACTTGATCTGGAAGTTATCTCCCTAGGTATTTAGGGATCCCTTTAATATTAGCATCTTGTTGTAAAGAACCTATCACACTGGACTTCGGAACATCTTGCTGAGGCTTTGGAAGGACCACTGCTTAAGGGTTTGAGTCTGTCCTTTGGAATGAGGTGAGCCTTTGGTGCAAGGTTTCTAGGCCATTTCTTTTTCCTTGGACTTGTTAAGTTCCAGGTACTTAGAGCCCAAGTTAGTATGTCTGAGTGGGACTGGTGATACATTAAATCTCAGCATATTTTGTGGAAGCCTCTTTTGGGACTACAGCATTATTTAAATATCAGGCCTGTAGTTCAGTCATTAGATAGATTTTTCCCAGGGATGTCTATAAAGATTAATTATGGAAGGCCATAGTTCCTGGAATCTTTCTGTGGTTCATTAATGACTCATTATGGCACATAATTGTGATAATAATGTCCTGAAGGTCAGGGTATATTTCAGAGTGCTTTACTACGGCGGCCTGGGAAAGCAACCAATGGCTGCTTAATTCTACTGACCAGATTCTTTGTGCTTTATGCTCTCATTCTTGCTTCAGCTCATTCTTTCTCTCTCATCTCTCTTTCTCTCTTCCCTTCCCCCCTCCTTTTATGAGACAGTGTCACTAAACTTTCTCAGAGCTCATTGTGTAGATCAGAATGTCCTAGAACCAGAGAGGCTGCCTCTGCCTCCTAATTCTCATTCATTCTCATTCATTCATTCATTCATATTCTCTCTCTCTCTCCCTCCCTCCCTCCCTCCCTCCCTGTCTCTCCCCCCCCCCCACGTCTCTCTCTGTCTCTCTCGTTTTTCAAGACAGAGTTTCTTCAAATAGCCCTGGAACTTTCTCTGTAAGCCAGGCTGGCTTCAAACTCACTGCCTGATTTCCAGGTGCTGGGATCAAAAGCGTGTGCCACCGCTGCCGGGCTACATTTCTCTTTTTTTCTCTCATTTTACAAGTTGAAATGGGTTGGGTAAATAATGGAAGGAAAGATTTTGAATTAGTATACACTTGCTATGATTTGTAATACCATGTGGGTGGCACATAGTAATGCTTATTTTACTTTTACTTGTAGTAATGAATGTTATAACAATTGAAGATTATAAGAGCACATACTGGCCAAAATTAGATGGTGCCATAGATCAACTTTTAACCCAGAGTCCTGGTGACTATATACCTATATCCTATGAACAGATTTACAGGTAAGTCACCATTTAATTTTCCTGAGTTTGAATGGGATTTGATTGCTGACAGCATGAATATGATGTATAAAGTATGTAAAATGAAGTTGGATATATGTATGTGTGTGTGTGTGTGTGTATATATATATATATATATATATATTCTCCATACTGCTGTATTGGAGGTTTGATTCAGAAGTGGTTTTCAAATCAAGATACTCTATTAATTTCTGCCTCTGCTTGCTTGCCTTTCTTTGTCATATAGAATAAAAATCATCTGAGGCCAGTAAAAAAACTAGTGAAGTATCTGCTATAAAAATACATGTTTTTTTTTTTTTTTCTTTCTTTCTTTTTTTTTCTTTCAGGGAGATCCTCGTTAGCTCTGTTGATGCTTAGTGATGTGCAATTCTAGTTCTCTTTGATATTTTGTTACCTAGCCTCTGGTAAATGGATGCATCAGATTAGGAACTAGGGTGGGAAATGAGCTGAGCTGAACAGTGACAGGAAGAAGTGACAGCTAAGTTGTTCCCCACAACTGGCATACAAGGAGGATGTATTGCAGACATCTTTGTGAGTTAGAAACTTCTTTATGCTGGTTATTACTCTTATTTCTTATTTTGACATGTATTTTTTTAAAAAGAGTGTGAGCAGGTAGTTTATAAGGAGTTACCATATTTAGACCATATATTATCACTCAATTTTTGATTCCTTTGCCTATCTAATATGTACTACCCAGTACATTTAAGGTTAGTTGGCAATGTCCTTTCCACTAGAGGACTGACTAGGGATGGAAGGTTTATCTCAGTTTCTGGTTGATTAGCAGCTGTTTTAGGTTGGTGATTTATATTTTGTATGTGTGCTTTAACATGGAATTGCGTGGAATGCTTCTTCATTGACTTGGTTTCTATGCCTTGTTTCTTGCAGTTGTGTGTATAAGTGTGTGTGCCAGCAGCACTCAGAACAGATGTACAGTGATCTGATTAAAAAAATAACCAGCCACTTAGAGCGAGTCTCCAAGGAGCTGCAGGTAAGAAGTTGAGTGCATCGGTGTTTGCTGCTTTGAATGTTTCTGATAAGGTGGAGCTAGGCTGCCACACGAACAGTTGGGATCTTATCAGTTTGATTAAACACACAAGTTTATACTTTCTAGTTAGATACTGACTAAGTGATCTAATCCTCAGAGTAGATTGAAAATTTGATATGAATTATGTGTCTTTTTTCTTTGGGATCTATTTTATCCATAACTGATTCCACTTAGCACCATGTCTGCATTTCTTTTATTTAAAACCGTGTTTTTCTCTGTTAACTTCACTATCTGGTAAAAATTAAAAATAAATACATATGCACATACATACATATTTTGTTTTTTGAATTTGAGTTCTTTTTCAAGAGTGAGTGTTTTCTCCTACTAGTTTCTAACACTTTCAGTATGAACAACTGAAGCCAGCTATTGTCAAACTCTTGCAGCTGATCTTAATATCTGGGTGACAGCAGAAAACCCTCATTGGGGTGCCTGGCCTCCTGGTCTTTCCCTCAAACACACACTAGCTTTGCGCCAGAGCCTGATCCTACTTGGATTCTGAGTAGAAGTAACAGGGCCTAGAAAGCTGACTCCCATTAGGTAATCAGGTTCACATTAAGATGAGCAATAGCAACAGTAGACTGTGTTTGAGACTGTTTTCCGCTCACCTTGTATTCTTCTTTACATTTATCTTGTGTATGGAAGGCAGTGTGTACATGTGCCACATGCTGTTGTGCTGTAGTTGGTGTTTTCCTCCCTCTGCGTGGGTCCCAGGGTAAACTCAAAAGTCATTAGGCTTGGTGTGAGGTATCTCATCTTTACATGCTGAACCTCCTCATTTGCCCAAGGGTTTTGTTTTGTTTCCTTTTTCCTCAATTATAGCCAGAGCTACATTTTCTAAAATATACAACTTTGCCTATTAAATTGTTTTTACCTTTTTTAACTGAAAACAACTTATTCATATATATATATATAATATATATATAATATATATAATATATATATAATATATATATATATATAGAGAGAGAGAGAGAGAGAGAGTTAGTTGTACCTACAGCCAAGATATCGTGTGCCAGTTGTAGATGAAACCCAAAAGCTGTTTATTATGTTTTAAATAGTTTGCTTTTTAATTCTCAACTCTCTGAATCCCTGAAAGACAGCTTTCTGCCCTGTCTGTCATTATGTTTGCCTCTTCTGGTCTCTGTCGCCGTCCTCTCACTGGTGCTTTGGTGGTTGTTCTCCCTTACGTTATGTATCTAAGTTTACTTAGCTAGCTTTTGATTGATTGGTCTTTAGGTAGCTTTTAAACTAACAACACTTTGACGGAATCAAGTTGGTAAGTAATATCTTGCCATTCACAAAGTAACCAGATTAGACTCCTGGTTTTAGTCAAAACTAAGCATTTTACAAAACTAAGTTTTAACTTCTTTTAGGAAGGACTTATTAAAGATTAAATCAAGACAAAGGTGCTCTTTTTAGTATTTCAAAAACTAAATGTCAGGGACTTTAAATTTAGAGTTAATACACATCTCACTAAGTTTGAAAAATATTTAAAGCTTCTTCTTTGAGGTTCTGGGAATCAAACCCTCAGGGTCTTGCCCCCCTGCCCCCCACCCGCCACCCCCCACCCCCCAGCTGTGCTAGCTGTTGGCGTTCTTGAGATAGGCTCACCTGGGCTTCACAGTTGTAGTTGAGCCGGCTGGCCTTGATGTGGACATCCAGCCTCAGCTTCCCTGGTGCTGGGATTATAAGCATGCCCCACCCTGCCAGTATTTAAAATGACTTATTTTGGAAGTTGTAACCAGTTATAAATAGCTTTAAAGTAGGAAACAGCATGAGGACCTAAGACTCTGGTCTCAGCTTTGTCATTCAGCAGTTTTAGGCTCTTTTTAAAAAAACGTATTAAAATCATTTTGTCAATTTTTCTTCATTAATGTCAAGTAGCTTTATTGAAATATCTGTGGTCCCTTTATACTAAGTTGTAAGATACTTTTTTCCTTCTGCTTCCTGCCTTGCAGAACCTTCTTTCTCAGTAATATATCATTTCTGGTAACTTATGGATAGCCTTCCTGGAATTCTTGTCCAACTCTCAAAACAATACAAAACAGAATAGAACAAAACAGACCGTTGGCATATGTCAGGACCCAGAGCCTCTTAGCAGTAACAATCCTGTTAGGGTTGTGGTGTTGTGTGTGTACTGTGTTTGTATTCATATCTGACTACTTCTCTGGCTCTCCTGTGAGGTAAGGACTCTGTCCTGTTTCTCTTTTTAGCCTTAATATCTGGTACAACTGTAACTCAGAAAACATTTGTTGAGTGAATGCTCATTAGCTAAGTTTTGACTCATGTTCTGTAGATGCTTAGGTAGCTTTGCACAGGGCAGGGCATTGTATTTGGATGGAACATGTTATTTGCAACCTGATTTTTTTAAAATTCTTGAGCTAAAACAGTATTGTGGGATGAGTTGCATTTGGCAGATAAGCAGATGCAGTTGACAGATTAATGAATTGGACCCACAGGGCATCAGTTTTTGTCAAGGGCACCTTAAAATAGCTACTGGTTTGGCTTGTTTATCCATATTTAAAAACACATTCTGTTGGAAACACCCAAAGTGCTGTAGGAATGAGCATTCCATATTTATTTTTGGTGTTGACCTAAAAGCTAGAGAATAATATTTTCAAATTTTAATATATTAGTCTGTCAAACCTAAATATTATTGTATGGTATCAGTCTTTGCGTTTTAAAACATACTCCCCTATACATCTTTCATTTTAGAATAGTGTCTTTTGTATCCTTTCAATAACTAAAATAGTTGCTTGTTGAATTGATCAGTTAGCTAAACCCACTAAAGTGTCCTTCTCACTTGTTATTTCACTTGATGACTGTCTATATTTCTATGATACTGTAATTCCATTCTCCTTTTAGCTTTCATAAGGAAATGCAGGGTTTTGTTTTTTCCTTTTGTTTATCTCTGGAATCTTCAAATTCTTGGGTTTTGATTCACAAATGAATAGAAATAGTTATATACAGAAAATTGTCTTACTAAATAATCTGCTTAGTTTTTATTTTTGTTGTTTGTTTCTGAGACAGTATTTTAGTATGTAGCCCTGGCTGATCTGGAACTTGTATGTAGACTAGGCTAGTCTCAGAAAGATCTACCTTCCTCTGACTCCCCAGTGTTAGAATTAAAAGTGTGCACTACAACTCTTGACCCAGCTGCTTAGTTTTGCAAAGTTCTCTTCACATTTGTAGACACCATCATATTTAGGCTGAGGGCTTGGACTAGGACTTCCAGCATGCCTGCTGAGTTTGAATTACTTCTGATATATATGTTGCATTCATAGCCAAGTTGGAATGCCTCTACCCAGCTCACTATCTCAGGCTTGAGATCCCACGTTCATATTTGGCTCCTCTTTTCTCTCTTTCCTTTGCTTTCAGGAAATGGCCAGTTAGTAGGCTGTCACACTAATTGCTGCTGGCACTCTGCTCTAACATTGCCTGACACATGCAATGTTTTCTTGTTTGCCTCTACAGAGTCTTCATTCAGTTTTGTTTTGTTTTGTTTTTTTGTTTTTGTTTTTTGTTTGTTTGTTTTTTAAGACAGGGTTTCTCTGTGTAGCCCTGGCTGTCCTGGTCACTTTGTAGACCAGGCTGGCCTCAAACTCAGAAATCTGCCTGCCTCTGCCTTCCGAGTGCTGGGATTAAAGGTGTGCGACACCACGCCCGGCTCATTCAGTTTTAATATCTTTAAAATCCATAATTTGTGGGCATGTATTCTGAGGTGTGTCATGTGGGTCTGTGTATGAGGTGACAGAACCTCACTATGTAATCTCAGCTGGTCTCAAACTGTCTCTGGTTCTTGAATTTTGGGATCAAAGCTATGTGCCATTATACCTAGTTTGTGGGCATATATTCCTGTTCAGAAACTTAAAAATACTACCACCACTTGTTTCAACTAATCATAGTTGAATTTTTTCATCATTATTAGAAGAAACAAACAAAAAAGTCCGAAAACAAAGAACAACTAAATTGGTTTATTTGTTTCAGGCATTTCTGGTGAGAAATTTGATGTAGCTAATACTTTTCTGTCTAAATATGCAGCGTATTCTGTTAGGTAAAGTAGATATGTCTTTGATAAGAAGATATGATTGGTTTACTCCTGCTGAGAACAATTTAAAAACAAACTAACTAAACCAAACCAAACCAAACCAAGAAAAACAAACAAACAAACAAAAAACAAGACCAGAGTAGAACAGAAAACCAAGGAGTTATATATAGGGCCAAGATCTGAGAAAAGGAAACTTCAGAGAGAGGAGAGTGACACTTGAACTAACTACTTCTTGGGCCACCTTCCTATTCTGGAAGTGGGGGGAGGCCACTGTACTCTAAAATTCATTTATGTACTGTGCTATGGAGCTGCATCCTCAACTCTGCACTCTGCACTGTCAAATTTAATAGAGCTCTGATAGACTTGAATAGAAGATATATAATAGATTATCAAAGCTCATCAAACTGGAGGAATAGCTCCCAGCAGCAGTCAGATTGACAAGCTATAGAGTGACCTTTGGCACAGAAACTTTCTTCTTGCTTAGTTATGGTGGTCTAGACTGGCTGGCACCTTGAGTCATGAGAAGCAAAAGTAGATTCTTTTTGGAGAAGATACTTTCCTAGGCATGAGTTGTTAATTTTTCATAATCATTGTCTGGTATTATATCAGAAGTAGTCAGAGTTGGAAATGTGATTGTAAAGTTTTGAGAAATATCAGACAAGAATTGAGAACCACCAGTAGTCTCTTTAAAGAAATAATACAGAGTATTCTTCTGATCAATGTCTTGGTGTGATAGTTTTTGCTTTATCTTACTACATTTTATTTTGTCAAGTTTGGTTGATATCTCTTAGAAGCCTGTTTTTTTCTAATGAGAGACAGAAAGGGAGTGGATCTAGAGTGGAGGGGACTTGGGAAGGAACTGGGAGTAAGTAGAGAATGGGGAGATGCAATCAGGATATATTTTACGAGAAAAGAATCTATTTTGAACAAAGGAAAAATGAAAAAATAGAATATTTGGATAGATGTTTATAGGTGAAAATTTGGTGATTCAGGTTGGAGTAAAGTACAATAACAAAAAGATAAGCCGAGATTATATAAATGTGATAATGTTTATTTTACATTTGTGTGTGTGTGTGTGTGTGTGTGTGTGTGTGTGTGACAGTGTGACAGACTTACAAGAACATCAGGGTAGGGACGGGGGGAGAGGAGAGACTCTTTTACATACCACAGTGCACATGTGGCAATCAGAGGATAGTTGCAGGAGTTGATTATCTTCACCATGTCAGTCCTAGGGATCAACCTAAGGTCCTCAGGCTTGGCAGCAAGGTACCTTACCCACTGAGCCATCTCACTGACCCAAATGATGAAGAGAGTATAAAAGATACATGTAAGCAGAACTTACAGCAATAGTGTGTAACGGTTTGGTAGCATACAATCTGTAATTGTAGGCTAACCTCCATATGCATAATTAACATGATGATAGAGGGAGAAAATGTAATTAAAAAATAATCAAGCTTGCAGATACTTATACCCAACCAATGGACAGAAGCCAGGGACCCCTGTGGTTAAATTAGAGAAAGTCTAGAAGACACTGAGGAGGAGAGTGACCATAGGAGGAGAGTGACCAGCAATCTCAAATAACCTGGACTCCTGAGATCTCTCAGACACTGAGCCACCAAACAGGCAGCATATATTAGCTGGTCTGATGCCCCCAACACAGATACAGCCGAGTGTTGCCTGGTCTGGCCTCACTGAGAGAAGATACATCTAACCCTCCAGAGACTTGAGATCATAAGGAGTGGGAGGTCTAATGGGTTGGGTGGGGTGGGGTAGGGACATCCTCTTGGAGATGGGGTGTGGGGGTGGGGGAGGGATGGAATGAAGAACTGTCAGAGGATGGACCAGGAAGGTTGGTAATGACTGTAAAAGAAGATTTAATAATAATAATAGAAAATAATCAAGCCACGAAAAGGAGGGAAAAGGCACAAAGAACAGATGAGGCATAGAATAAGGAATAACTTAAATTTTACCCTGTCTATCATTATATGAAATGATAAAAGCTAAGGACTGCTTTGAGAAGCAATAATCAGACAGTATGAAATCCTGCAACTTTATCAAATATTGCTGCCAAGAACCACAGCTGAAAGATAGTAAGGAAACAGAAAAATTGAAAGTAAATGTTGGACATGTTAGACAAGGGCTGGTGAGATGGCTCAGTGGGAAATTTAAATCCCTAGAGCCCATTCATAAGCCAGACACTTAACCCTCATGCTTCTACAGGGAGATGGTGGAAGAGGCAGGAGAACCCCTGGAAGCTTATGGGCCAGGTAGCCTGGCATCCATCAGGAAAATGATGACAACAGCAGCAAAAAGAGCCCCCATATCAAACAAGGTGAAGGTAGGGTGTTGGTTTTAAGAAAATTTAATTTGGAATAGAATTTAAAACACAAGGTTAGAAAATAATAAAATTTGGAAAATCAAAAGCCTTAGCATTTTTCTCAACAGCAGGTGTGGAACTTAAAGAAAGCATTAAAGCACAATGGCTCTTTGTTAGACTGCTGCATTGTTTAGAGCCATCCAGACAGCCATGATTCAGAGTAAAACTTGACTAATCTCAGCTTAGTTAGGGCAGTGAAGATGGCCTCACCAACAAAGAGTTGTCATGGACAAGGGACAAGAGAACTTTGTGGGCAGAGGCTCCTTTGTGGTGCTTACTCGGGCCTTAAGAAGCAGTCCTGTGAAGAAGACAGCGAATGATGTTCCAGTGGGGTTGGGAGAGGGGAAAAGCTAGACAAGGCAGACCAGATTCAGATTGCAGAAACCACTGAATGCCAGGAACTACATCTTAGAGCATCAGTGTTAGAAGCATAGAAAATGGACTGGTTTAGGAATGATGGGGTATGGGGAAGTGCTGTTGGTGGCAGACTAACAGGTCATCTGCAGTTCCAGAATCTAAAAAATTGAAACTCTGAAAGGGGGATGTCTTTAAATTGGTATTGAAACTGATGTATTAAAATTTGATATGGGGTGAGAGAGATGGCTCAGTGGTTGAGAGCACTTGTTGCTCTCTAGGTTCAATTTTCAGCTCCTCCATGGTAGCTTATGCCATCTACAACTTTAGTTCCAGGGATTCTGATGCCACCTCTGACAGGTCTGAGCATCAAGTTTGCAAGTCGTACACATGCATACATGCAGGCAAAACACTCATACACATAAAATACAACCCAAAACTTGATCTTAATTTGTGTGAATAATTTACTGGGACCCTTTAACTTTCCCAGAAATATCAGTGTGTGGTCTCAGGTCTTACTGGAGCCCTATCATAGTGCCTTCAAAATTTTCCAAGCTCTGAGTAAAATAAGGTATACATGTGGCTCTAGTCTTAGTGTAAAAACCATGAACCATTAACAAATATTTATGCTATGTATGCTAGGCCTTAGTATACAGTACCTAGATGCTAGAATTACAGAAAAATTGCAGCTTTATTCTTTAGCAGCTTTTATGGAAAAAGACATAATGATCATTTTAATATTCTGTGATGTCAAGAGTGACTGAGTAGGAAAATAAACTGAGTTCCAAGTCCTGGCTAATTTTCTCTACTGTGAAAAATTTTCAAATATATCTGTGCACCTTTTCTTAACTCTCTGACTTCATTCCTTCCAGAGCAAGACAGTAGCCCTTGATGAGGAGTTGAAGACTCCTTGTGTAATTACCTTTCCATGAGAACTGCACAGCAGTATTTTGCTTTTTGGTTGATTGCACCTTTACATATTCAGATCTTTTTCCCATCTGGTTTCTTTTTCCAGTAGCTCCTCTTTCCTGCCAAGGAAGTGTTCTGCTGCTCTGCTATGGTTGCCTCCACTTTGAATCCTCTACCCCTGGCAGACTTTAATGTTTATGTTGCCACTGTCATGCTAACTATTGTGCGGGTTGTTGTGTTTAACTATCCATCAGGATGCCATCTTTTGAACAGTGTGTACTTTTGAGAATTGCAATCTGAATGACTCATGCTAGTGTCTGTCAGCCTACCATGGCCTTGATTTAGGACTTGAGGTGAATGTGCCAGCTGTAGTGCTGCTGACCTTGTTTCCAGTTCCCAGTTCCGTCTGCAGATATAGTAGAGTTGTACTCGCTCACTACCTTGAAATTAGGCCATACCAAATGACTTTTGGCACATGAGTTGTTCCTGAAAGTAGTGTGTCCACAAACGCAGGAATACTTAATGTTGGCTCTGCAGTTCCTTATGTTGCTGCTTCCTTGCCTTGGTGTTCCCAATGGCAAATGTTCATCTTTATTTACATTTCAAAGTTATCCCCCCTACTTTGTTTCCCCTCTGCAAATCCCCGATCCTATCCCCCTCCTCCCTGCTTTTATGAGGGTGCTCTCACACCCACCCACTCCTGCCTTACTGCCCTAGCATTCCCCTACACTGGGGCATTGATCCTTCACAGGACCAAGGCCCTCCCCTCCCATTGCCAGATAAAGCAATTCTCTGCTACATATGCAGCTGGAGCCATGGGTCCCTCCCTGTGTACTCTTTGGTTGGTGGTTTAGTCCTTGGGAGTCTTGGGCAGGGGTCTGGTTGGTTGATATTGTTATTCTTCCTATGGAGTTACAAACCCCTTCAGCTGCAAAGGTTCCTCTTAATTCTGGTCCTAAGTAAGGATAACGTGGATCAAACTCTCAGCACAGGTATACAACATGAGTGAGCAAGAAAGCTGTATTTTATCTCCCCCCCCCCCCCGTGTGTGTTTGTGTATGTATGTGATGCAGAATCCATTGGAACAGTTGTGAACCACTTTTTCCTAAGCATTTTGTGGATAAGTTAAGTGCACTTGGTTGAACTGTAGTGCATCTTCACTTTAGCCACCTGAGCGTTGTGGCTTTTGATGCAGTTCACTGACCATTAAGAGTTGCTCATTTTCAGTAGTTTGGAACTTCACATTACTAAGTTGTTTAAGCAGTCTGCTTCCAGGGAAAGACAATAAATAACATTAAAGTGGGGGAAACAGCACAGATAATTTTCTGTTCAGATCCAGAGCAAGGGGGCTGTGGAATGGTACACATTTTCATTCTTAAATTTCTAAACAGCAGTTTAGAGAGGTGTTTGTTAGCTGTTTTAATTAAAAGGAAGTTGATTAGGTACACTTAAAATATTTTAATAAAATTAATACTTTTGATATGTTTAAGCTAAATATATCTTAGGTTTCTAGTTACTATAATTGACAGATCAATAATAAAATTAGTTGGAACTAAGCTATAGCTAGTCTCTTTTACTTAATTTTATTCAGTCTGTACAAACATCTACTTATATATAAGCCTTCTTGTCCAGCTGCAAGTAAAGGGCCATCCATCTTTTGATGGTGTTAAAGCTGGGCAGGTGTTGCATTGCTATTTGCTTTTTGCCCAGTGGGTGGCAGTACAATCCAACTGGTTGCTTGCAGTTGTCTTGGCAAAATGAAAAAAATAAAGGCCTTAAAATTTAAATCTGTTGACATTCAAAGTGTGTCTTAAAACAAGCAGATGAACAAATAACCTCTTTACTTCCCCAAGTATACTTCTTTTCTTCTTGCTAGACTGAAGATTTTAGGTAATAAAGTTATTGGACTGAAGAAATGGTTAAAAGTGTTTATAGCTCTTGTGCAGAACTAGAATTTGATCTTACCACTTACATTGGGCAGCTCACAGCAGCCTGTAACTCCAGCTCTAAGAGGTTCTGATGTACTGTTCTGGACTCCATGGATACCCATGCACATGAGGTTACTGTCTCTGTCTCTCTGTCTCTGTCTCTCTCTCTCTCTCTCTCTCTCACACACACACACATACACACACACACATCCTCCCTCCTTCCCTCTCTCCCTACCTTAAAAGAAATTTACCTGGTTACCTTTCTTCCTAGACCTCAAGCAAAATAGATATCATTACCATTAGTAACTCTTTTACTTGTGAACTGCTGAAGGCTTTTCACTGAAGCAGTTGCCTACAGAAAGTCGTTCTTACAGGAGAATTTTCCAGTGAGACAATCTAATCTAACCCTGAGCCATTTCCACAAGTGCTCATTCAGACAGTGGTTTTAATGTTCATCATGAGCCTCTGAGGGTAGAGACTTCTCCTTAACCTGTTTCATTGCAGGCTTAGCATGATCTTAGGTTCTCAGACAGATTCAGAAGTGACATTCTGTAAGTTGCTAGAAAGCACATATCTGCAGTACAGTTAAGATTTTTGAAGCATCTGCTTGTTTCAGTTGAGACAGATAGAAGGACAAGCAGATACTACCTACATTTGCTTATTACCAGACTGTAGAATATATTTATATAGATTATATTTTTTAAAAAGGTTTTTTTTTTTTTTTTTAGATTTATTTATTTATTATATGTAAGTACATTGTAGCTGTCTTCAGACACACCAGAAGAGGGAGTCAGATCTCGTTACGGATGGTTGTGAGCCACCATGTGGTTGCTGGGATTTGAACTCTGGACCTTCGGAAGAGCAGTCGGGTGCTCTAACCCACTGAGCCATCTCACCAGCCCTAAAAAGGTTTTAAAAAGGCCCTTTACTTCTGAGACATCTCGTTTTGCTCCCATAGATCATAGAATATGTTATTTTTTAAGGTTTGCTTTGAGACAGCTATGTGCTTGTTTCAAAAGATAGGGGAAATTTTCCTTTAAGAAATAAATCCTTAGGAACTAACTGGAACTGTTCAGCTGTTTAGCTGTTCAGAATGCTTGCTGTTCTTCAAAGGACCTAGCATGACCAGTCCTTAGAACTCAGTTCACCTGATATGCTCACTAGAGTAACTCTGGGGGCCCTTAAACTTGTTCAAGGCTCTGCTAAATACAGGCTTTCTACTGTGTATTATTTCCCCTGTAATTTTGTTGACATTTGCAATGATAATGCAAGCAGTGGTGGATCAAATTGTACATGTGTGAATTAGAAAATAAAGCAACCAATCTCACTTGGGAATGTCCTATATGGTAGGGTATGAGTGACACGTGTATACCACTGGGGAGGCAGAGGCAGAGGGGCCGAGGGGCAGAGGCAGAGGCGCAGGTGACTGCAAAGAGACACGAGCTCTGGGGGTACTGGTTAGTTCATATTGTTGTTCCACCTATAGGGTTGCAGACCCCTTCAGCTCCTTGGGTACTTTCTCTAGCTCCTCCATTGGGGGCCCTGTGTTCCATCCCATAGATGACTGTGAGTATCCACTTCTGTGTTTGCCAGGCACTGGCATAGCCTCACAAGAGACAGCTATAACAGGGTCCCTTCAGCAAAATCTTGCTGGCATATGCAATAGTGTCTGGGTTTGGTGGCTGATTATGGGATGGCTCCCTGGGTGGGGTAGTCTCTGGATGGTACATCCTTTCGTCTTGGCTCCAAATTTTGTCTCTGTAACTCCTTCCATGGGTGTTTTGTTCCCTATTCTAAGAAGGAATGAAGTTATCCACACTTTGGTCTTCGTTCTTCTTGATTTTCTTGTGTTTTGCAAATTGTATCTTGGGTATTCAAAGTTTCTAGGCTAAAATCCACTTATCAGTGAGTGCCTGTTTGGTTGTGTTTTCCTTTAATTCTTTAAGGGATTTTTGTGTTTCCTCTTTAAGGACTTCTACCAGTTTAGCAGTGTTTTTCTGTGATTCTTTAAGGACTTCTACCTGTTTAACAGTGTTCTCCTGTATTTATTTAAGTTATTAAAGCCCATCTTGATGTCTTCTACCATCATAATGAGAGATGATTTTGAATCCGAGTCTTGCTTTTTGGGTGTGTTGGGGTATCCAGGACTGGCTGAGGTGGGAGTGCTGGATTCTGATGATGGTGAGCAGTCTTGGTTTCTGTTGGTAAGATTCTTGCATTTGCCTTTTGCCATCTGGTAATCTCTGGTGTTAGTTGTTATGGTTGTCTCTGGCTGGAGCCTGTTTCTCCTGTGATTCTGTTAGCATGTCAGCTGTCCTGGGAGTCCAGCTCTCTTCTGAGTCTCAGTGGTCAGAGTACTCTCCTCTTGCAGGGAAGGTGCACAGCGGTCTGGCGTTCAGACCTGCCTCTGGCTGAAGATGAAGGCCCGAAACAGGGCCTGTCCCAGAAGATGGGTTGCCTCTGAAGTCTGCGTGGTCACCTGCACAGACTGGTCTCCGAGGGACCCAAGACACAAGATGGTTCCCTAACCTGCTCTGGAGGTCAGAGCCCTCCCAGGTGGTCACCTTTCCTCTGGTGGGGAAAGTTCCCGGATGTCTACAGCCCAAAACAGGGCCTGTCCCAGAAGCTGTGTCACTTCTGCAATCCGCACTCTCACCTGCGCAGACTGGTCTCAGAGGGATCTGGGAGACAAGATGGATCCCTCACCTGCTCTGGGGGTTCATAGTTACATTTCTAAGAAAATGTTTAATGAAAATTATTCAACTTTATTCTCTCCCTGAAAGCCAGAATTTTAAACAATTGTGTACTGTATCTGGTGAACATCATGCAATACACCTTTTTTCAAAGCTATGTCTTAACTTTTAAACCTAATTTGTTTTATCATAGCAATATACCTGCTTCCTAAAACACATTAAAGAAAAAAGGGTTATATAATGGTACATAATGTAACAAAATCTTAGGATGTTGCTGATTGGATAATTTTATCAAAAATGCTCTTTTTTATCAAAGACCTCTACATCCATGTTGACTTTATTGCAAAACATGTTCCCTTTTTTGTTTGTTTGTTTATTGTATAGCAAAGAAGGTCAACCCTGGAGTAAACATGCTTTCAGCTGCTTATACTATGAAGCAGTTGGATGGTTTCAGAAACACTAAGCCTTTGCTCTTTACAGTAATGCACAATGAAGTGGCAGTGATTTGGCTGCAGCAGAAGAGACTAGACTCATGGCAGAATAGTAGCTAATAGACTCTTGATAGCAGCAAATATGTAAGAAATATGTGTTACTGGTGTGTGTGCTGGTGTACTTTTGAAGACACACCATACAATTCACAACCCTTGGTTTTATGTCTCTTGAAAACTGAAGGACTTATTCTTTGGACCCTCATCTGTGAAGCCCATTTCCTCTAGTCTGCAATGCCTGTGAAACTCATTGTGCCTAATGTAGTCTGCTTCTGCTCACCCACCATGTTTGTACAAATGAATATTTCCTGCTGTGTTTAAGTCACAGTGCTTTTCATTTCCTACTTGGGCAATACCCAAGGGTACTAGTAGGTGCTGAACATTTTATTTGTAGGCTTTAACTTTTCACAGTTCCTTAATCAGCTTTGAGCTTGGCAATAGAGTAGATTTTGTTGGGAGCTAGTATGTCTAAACACCATTGCTAACCAAGTCACTCATCTTAAAAATGTCTATAATTTGGCTTTAGGGATTGGACATGATTTGGTGAGTAGTAGTATAATGTTTACTAAATACACCTTGCTGTCTGGGCTCTAGATGTTTAAGAGGTGGAGTGTCCCCTGTTGATAAAGTCCAGTTTTATTTGTTTTTGAACTACACATTCTCACTTGTTGCCCAGGCCGTTCTCAGTCTCCGTGGGAGTACAGGGGCTCTTCACTGCACCTTTACTAATTCCAGATAGAAAAGCATTTGCTGTAGCCCACATAAAACTAAAGGCTTTTTGGAGCCTTCAGGCTTAAAGATTTATCATTTATTATTTTCATGTGTATTTGTGCATCCACATGAGTTTATGTGCTTTATATGGGTACAGGACCCTATGGCAGCAAGAAGACAGCATCAGATCCCTGTGAACTGTCATGCGTGAGCTGGAATCCAATCCTGGGTTCCCTATAAGAGCAGTAGGTGCTCTTAACTACTGAGCCATCTCTTCAGCCCCATCTTCAGTTATTTAAATAGTGCAAATGGTTCCTGAGGCCAAAATGTTTAAGATGCAATACAATAAAACTTACTCCAAGATAGATTACAGATTGATATTCACATGTGTATAGAGAGCTATCATACTCTTATTTCTACAAGCAATGTATTTTTCAGAAGGATAGAAAATAATTAAGTGGTGGTTTCAGGGAGTAGGAAGTTAACTTAAAACACTAAACCCATTTGAACTGACTAAAATTTTAAACTAAATAAGGAGGGGGCTGAGGGTTTAGCTGTGGGTTCTGTCCAAAGCACCTGCACTACTTCCCCTAAAAATTGCAAGAAGTTTAGAATAATTATTATTTTTTTCTGCAGCTTGTTTCTTCCTTTTTGATATGATGGATTATTTTTCCAATTAATGTTCAAGCCAAATAATACCATTTTGGAATAGTGAAACTCAACTAGGCATCATTTTTCTCAGTGGGGACCAGAGTTTATTGGATGTAAGTTTTAAAGAGGAACAGTTTGATTAGGATTTTCAAAGTCACATTTATTTCTAGTTTCCTGGAATAGATGGAGTTTATTTTCTCAGACTGTCATAATTTATAGTCCTGTCATTTCAAAGGTTTTGAGTAAGTGCAACATGAAATGTGGAAGTAAAAAAGTTAAGTGTTCTGACATTTGATTTAGCACAAAAAGTACTTTTTAATACTCCTAACCTTTGAGGCTTTATGACTTTGTAAAGGAATAAGGAGTTCAATTGTATTTATTCTCTCTGCTGTTAAATGTGCCTTTTGATCAGTGTTCATGTTTTTTTTAACACTTAGACGAAGTGTCCTTTTATGAAAATGAAAAAAAAATTTTAATGTAATAGCTTTTCAAATTTTTTCTTCTATATGGGTAGAATTTACTTCTTTGAGTGCTGAATATCATTTCCTAAGTTCTTTGAAGCTTCTTTGAGGAAGATGGTGTATGCCAGTCTGTTCATTAAGGGTAGTTAGGCTTGCTTGTGATGCAAGCCATTTCTCCTAAGTTCTCTGGTTGGCGAAGATTGCTTTTTAAAATATGAATGGATTTTTCTAAGTGTTAGGCACATGGCTGCTGTGCACCCTTGCTCATATATAGTTTTACAGTATGTGTCTTTTTTCAAAGCGGTTCCAGATTTTCTCTTATTTTTGCCACATTCTCAGAAATAGCATAGTGTGAGTATTGCTCCTTAGCATAGAAATTGAAATTCAAAGTGATGCATTAGTTGCTCAGTACACTAGAACCTTGATAATACTAAAGTAGAAATTTAGATTTAAACAGTGCTAGGTTAGATTTAGATGTTGTAAAGTTTAGATTTCAAAAGACCCTGCTTTTGAAAAATATACCTCTCCCTGTATCCTGTATTCTAGGCATTGTGGTTAGATTGGAGAAGAGCAGGTAAGGTACAGATTGTTGCCTCAGGGGCTTGCAGTTAGTAGCAGAGATTACTCAGTAGGAGCAGTAAGTGGTTTGCTCCACTGAAGGGAACTCAGATGTTTTGAGAAAGTGACAAAACTTGAAGGAAAAGAGTAAGTTTGGTGAGGCGTGGGTAGAGAGATGTTTGGGCAGACAGAACAACACTGATTCTACTTGGGATTGGTTAGTTGGTCCATGTACTGAGCTGGGTTGTGTATAAGAAAGAAGGTGTAGGCTGTGGAATCAGAAGTAGACAGTGTGCTCTAAATTGAGAGGTGTGAACTTAAGAAAAAAGATGGTAGTGGGGATTTTGGAGTACTAAGAAGTTGCTGGAATCTGATTGAGTCTTAGTGCTTATTAGCTTGGGATCATACTCAAATGGTTAAATATTTCTGAGCTGTTTCCCTCTTATGTATGATAGAGACAACTTTTATTCCACAGGTAGTTAGGAAGACTAGGAAAAGAAATGGGAAGATAAACACCAGACCTTTAAGTACTCTGTAATGAAAGATGAAGTAGAGATAGTTCCCAGCATATATTCCAAGCTCCTAGGTAGAAGCATTATGAGGTGACTCCTTTAGAGGTATTAGAACATTCAACATTTCTCAAATAGCTTAAGGCACAGTTTGTATAATTTTACTTAGTTTATGTGTATGTCTCTGTATATGAGTGGATGGGTACCTGAAGAGGCCAGTTAGAGGGCTGGAATCCTTGGTTCTGGAATTACAGGTTGTGAGCTGCTTGATAGGGTTCTGGGATCCAAACTCAGGTCTTCTGGGAGAACAGCAAGCACCCTTAACCACTGAGCCATTTCTCCAGCCCCCTAATTTCATATGGTTGAACTTGGTACTTAGGAGTCTTAGTGTGGTAGAACATGAAAGCATGATGTTGTCTTTAAGGTCTGGTTGTCAGGTGATGAAGTTTTCAAAGAACAGACCTTATGTGTGGAATGTTTTGTTTTTATATTTTATACCTTCCCATTCCCCAACACTGTGGCTCAGAAATTTTTAGTTCATGTATCTTATCATTTGCTAATATTTTAATCCCTTTAAATTTAACATTTTAAAATTTAATTAATAATTTAATTTAAATTTATTTAATTTAAGTAATTTAATTATAATTTATAATTTAATTATCATTTGCTAAAATTTAATCTTTTAAAATTTAATTAATTTAATCTTTTATTTAGGCTTCTTTAATGTTAAATTAACTTAAAGAATAAAATAAAATAGTACATGGATATAGTTTTGTAAAACATATCATCTTATGGTACTACAACAAAATACCATAGACTGGGCAGTTTAAGTTATTTCTTATATCGGTTTGGAAGCGGAGAAGTTTCTAGATTGAGGTTCTGGCTTATGGGTTCCTGGTGAAGACTCCTCCTGGATTGCAGCTGAAACATTCTCACCAAAGCCTTCTCCGTGCCACATTTTGATAGCAAAGATTTAGAAACCCTTTGTCTCTTTAAGGGCATGGTCTTTGTAGGATGTGGGGCCATGCCCTTATGACTTCATGGAATTTTAATTATTTCCTTACTTCAGTTATAGCTATACTGGGAGACAAGACATGTTCAGTCAACGTACAGTAAATTTGGAGAGGTTCCTTGGTGAATTTGTGACTTAGTATTTTGTAGGAGTGAGTGACGTTAGATGTGCATTATACTGTACTTCAGTCTAGACCTGCAGGTATATGTGAATCATTTGAGTCCTTACTTCTCTTGTTGACAGTTGGTTAACTAGAGAAGCTGTTTACAATGGAGATAAAATTTAAAAATGTATTAGCCACTCTAATAGTGTCTTAAAAGATTGGTTTACTTTATTTTATACTTGTCAGTGCTTTACTTCATTGTATGTTTGTATACCACATGATACAGTGCTTGTGGAGACCAGAAGATAGTATTGGATTCCCTAGAACCAAAGGTTTAGGTGGTTGTCAGCTACCATGTGGGTGATGGAAGCTGAACCTTGGTTCTTTTGTAAGAGGAGCAAGCATGCTTAACTGCTTGACATCAATTCAGCCTCTGGTAGTGTCTAGAGCCTGCTTTACTTACTTGAATTCTGTCCCCCCTAATTCCAGGTCCTAATATGGTTTGATTCCTTTAAGAACTATCTCTAATTCAGTGGTGATTTATTAAAATCATACTTTTTAGCTAATATGTTAAAGCCATATAGTTTTTTAAAGTGACTAAAGTGTCATAGAATAGACTTTGGAACAAAAAAAAATCTGAACTGACTTTAGAGTATAAGTACCTCCCCATTTTAGGTTCTTTCTGAGTTTATATTGCTGGGGTTGAAGAAGTACTTTCAGCTGGTTTCCCAGAGTACTTACGTTGATATTCTTTCCCACAGGCCAGCCCTCCAGACCTCTATATTGAAAGATTTAATATAGCTCTGGGACAGTATATGGGAGCATTGCAGAGCATCGTGCCTCTTTTCATATATATGGTAAGTTAGAGCTCTGTCACCCTTTCTTTCCCAAACCATGCAAGGCTAATTGTGTTCTGTTTTTATTTACTATAGTTATAATTTTTTCCCATTCCTGAGTCAGTTTACAGATGGGTGTGTTTATGAATATGGAGCCTAATTCACCACCTTATTCTTACAGCACATCTAAGTGGAATAAGCCAGAAATTGGAGGTGAGAAAGCTAGAAGGGCATTTCTTCTCCATCCCTCCCACAATTTTCTTTTATTAAATTTGTTCTTTAACAGTTTCATACGTGTATATAGTACATTCTGCATGTGTTTTTCTCTAACCCTCTCTTCCTCTGTGCTGTCCCCCACCCCCCAGGATCCCCACAGGTCTCATTCCTATGTACTTGCTGAGAGGAGACCTTTAAATCCTGTCAGGAAGGAGAGTATTAGATGAGGAAAGCTTGAAACACCTTTGTTCAGAAAAATACCCAAAACAAAAGTAGATGGGGAACATTGTAGGAAATTTGTAAAATACTAGACACAGATTTATTGTCTTTGATAATTAACTTTTATGGATTAATTAGAAAAAAGTCAGCAATACTATGTTTTTGTCTGATATGAATTAGATAGTTCACAGAATACATATACATATATATATCATTAAAAAGGAAAAATATATCATGCCATTGTTAAATGTAACTTACAATTACTTTTAAATTACTCTTTAAAAAGTGCTTGGAAATACTTATTTTTGATGAATCTGTAAAAGAAACAGACCTATAATTTAGAGTAGAAATGAATTGCTAAAATTGCCTTGAAAGACTCAGATTTTATGTGTAAAATTTCTCAAGTTCATAAATAGATATAAACACTAAGTGTATATATACACATATATATGTGTATGTGTGTATATATATACACACACACATGCACGTGCATACATACATTTTAATAGCAGAACATTGGACATATTTGTATTGTCATCAGTTGGGGATTGTTTTAACAATTTGTGGAAAACAAGAAAATAACACAGTTAATACCATGGCATGTTTCTATATTTTTGTGGAGAAATGTCTCCTAGGTCCTAACATTAGGGTAAAAGTGCCAGGTACTAAGCTACAAGCAGTATGTAGTACTCAGTGGGGAGAGGAGTGGTTCCCATGTAAGGAGTGTTTCAAAACAAGTGTATCATGTCATTTTCTCTATAGAATGGGACCTATAAAGCTAAAACACAGGATCAGCTCTGGAAGGCGTTAACCCATTGGCATAGCTGTAGTTTTTAACCAAGGGTTTGCATGTTATTTTTAGATTCCCCTTTAAAAAAAAAAAAAAGCAAAAAACAAACAGAGAGGGAAATACTGCTGAACTAAGAGAGTGACTGAAAAATTTGTTTTCATTCCCTTTGTGTTTTCTACTCTTGGTCATTGAGCTAGCATTTAAAACATGAACACATTTAACAGTTTCAGATTTTTATTTGTTTTCCTAGTCAGGTGGATTTTGGTAAGAAAGGGAAAACTTGATTCAAAGTGACTCTGTTAAATAAGGAATGGCAGTCCATCTTGTAACAGACCTTGAGAGTAGGCAGTTCCCAGGTATGTTGGGAGTCAGGGTTTCTGTTTTATAACTTGCTGTACACCATAGAATTATCTTTTATTGGATATAAATGAAGAACTTTTCCTTTAATCACTGCTTGTGGTTAGCCTGATTAGGGTATCTGCTTCTGAGCAGAGATGGTATCTAGAATTTGGTATAGTGGCCATTACTGAAGGGCCTGTATAAAGGGACTTTTCCTAGTGGCTTCCACTACCTGCTTGCCCTAAGCTTTGGATGCTGAGGAGTGCCTTTCTCGAGTCTTCCTGCATTGCCTTTTGATGCTGGCGATGAGCTTGTTTTTTGTTTTTAAAGATTTATTTATTTATTTATGATGCATACAGTATTATGCCTGTGTCTATGCCTGCAGGCCAGAAGAGGGCACCAGATCTCATTATAAATGGTTATGAGCCACCATGTGATTGCTATGAATTGAATTCAGAACCTTTGGAAGAGAAGTCAGTGCTCTTAACCTCTGAGCTATCTCTCCAGCCCTGGGGATGAACTCTTAAAGGCATGGCACACAGCATGGCTCTGTACTGCACTGTTTCCATATTGTGAAGTTAATAATTGGATCTTTCAACCTCATGCCAAGAAAACCTGTGACTAGGAATGGCTGGGTTTTGCAGTTTGCAGGGCTTTTTTAATTTTATTATTATTTTATTAATCAATATATTTATTCATTCTCTAAAACAGTATTTAGTTCTCCTATTCATGCGAGTGATTACTTTTCCCTATTGATATATAAAAACTTATTTTCTTTTTTTTTTTTCAGAATAAGTTTTACATAGAAACTAAGCTTAACAGAGACTTAAAAGATGACCTTATAAAACTGTTTACGGAACATGTTGCAGAGAAGCACATTTACAGCCTAATGCGTAAGTATACTTTTACTTCCTTTGGGGGTGAGACAGCACTAGCCATGGTCTCCTTTTTCCTTTTTCCCTTTCTTCTCCAGCTCACTCTTACTCTTTTCTTTCATCTGAGAACACTGTCTCTAAACTCCAATATTGACATCTCTAGAGCCAGAGAGCAGGAAGTTAAGTCTACCTCAGTCTATAGAGAGACACGATTGAAACTGGTTTAACAGTCACCTACTGTTCTGGGCCACTTAGGCAGCTCTTTTATTGGACAGTGTACTTGGCCTGTTCTGTGTTGCCATTCCTTCCCTGAGCAGGAGTATGATTAGGAAAGTCACGTGTCACCAGTGACTTCTGAAAGAGCACTGGGTGTCTGTGAAGGCGAGCACAGGCTCTCTCTGGTTCTACTGTTAGTCTAGTGTGGCTGCTATTTACCATGTTAGCAAGTTGCTAGCTTCCTGTGGATTAGCATCTGTAAAATATTTAGTATGGTTGTTTAGATAGCTAATTAGGATCCAGGTTCCAAGCTCATTCAGTCTTTCCCAGTCCCTGGCATTATTTCCTCCTTAAGAGAGTTTCCCTTTCCCGAGTAGACTCCAGGTAAACCATCACTAGTTACTAAGCACCTTCAGAAGCTCATGTTTTGGTCAGTATTCAGCAAGGCAGTCTTTAGTATTCTGTAACTAATGTGGATTGTAGTTTATATTTTATTGAAAACTTTTAGTTGTAATTAGTTGCTGCCACACAGAGGTTTTACTGAAATTTTACAAAGTAATTGTTTTAAAGCTTGACCACAGCTCTTGTTTTCACTTTTGCTTTTAAATGAAGACAAGGATTTATATACTGGGCCGGTTCACTTTTGCAAGGTACAGTTTTCACTCAATAATGTAGATTCAATTGACATCATACTCCCAGAGAGTCCAGAGTCCAAAATAGGAGAACCATAAGCTTGGATTCTAACATGCATTATTTTTAAGACTCGTCAGATACTTACATAAGATTTTTGTACATTAATTCTGAGATATTCCACTTACTTTGGTTTTGAGAGAGGGTCTTGCTTGTGGAAGTTTAAGTAATCCTCCTGCCTGAGTTTCCCAAGTTCTAGATGGTAGAGGTGTACTATTATACCAGCTTCTAGCCATTGGTTATAGCATTGAATACTGACATTGTTTTTAGATTCCTAAAGCACATTTTCTTCTTTGTTAAAATTCCATAGAGAAATGCTACATCTGGTAGAATGTATTTCATTTCTAAATATGTCTTTATACTGTTAATAATTTGGAAGTCAACTTTATTGGACACATAGGAAGAATATTGAAGAGAATTTTGTACTTAGATTGGGTAAGAGTATTTCCTAGTTTGAATTTCTCATAAAATTGATATTTAAAGGCAGATATATCCTTTTCCCAGCAAATGGAAAAAAAAAAACCTTACGTTTTTATAAGTTGGATAAAACTAAACATATTAAATATTTATTGAACAGTTACTAGGTATTATACTAACGATGGAGGACACAGAGAGTGACTGCTAGTCACACTGGTTTTGGTCCCAGGAGAGGAAGCCTTATAAATGTTTTAACAGTTGCATAGGTGATCATCACAAAGATTTTTAAACAGATAATACACACAGTTTACATGTAACAGGACCTCTTCTAGATTCTTTACAAGTATTTAAAGTATTACATTTTATGACACTGTAGGATAAGTGGTCATTACCATAGAAATTGAGTCAGAGAGATAAAAAATAAAGTCCAAAAAGAAAAAAGAAAAAGGGGGCTGCAGAGATGGCTCAGCAGTTAAGAGTACTGACTGCTCTGCCAGAGGTCGTGTGCTCAATTCCCAGCAACCACATAGTGGCTCACAGCTACCTGAAATGGGATCCAATGCACTCTTCCAATGCACTGAAGACAGCTGCAGTGTACTCATATAAATAAAAAACAAATCTTTAAAAAAAAAATAAAGTCCAAACATTAGTGACTCAGGGTTTGTGTCTTGGCTGTAGTGGCTACAGCAAAGCAAGTAAGTATACCCAGTCTCTGTAATGTCTAAAAGTCTGAGCATTAGTTTCCTTTGGCTTTTACACACCTGGACATGCTGCAGTTCCATTTACTGTCATTCGGAAACAGAGGCTTTAGCCAGCAGCATCTTAGTTAACTGCAGTCTGGAATGGGCTTAGTGAGGTGATGTGAACCAGCTGGGGCTTTCTATTGGTGGTTTACATGATTCAGACATTAGTGTGGTTTTTAGTTTTCTCCTACAGTGGATGTTCCAAGATTCAGAAAGTAGCAACTTGGAAACTATAAATGTCTAAACTCCTGGACTCAGAAAAGAATTCTTGCATTCTACTGGGTAAGCGCAGTCACAGAACCTAGGCTCCTGGGGGTAGATCATGTATCCCCATTTCTCAATGGGAGGTGTTTCAAACTAGTCTGGAGTCCATATCTTACACTTAGTAAGCCAAGGCAGAATGATCTTGTGTGCCAAAACCAAATTGGTTTTCAATGCCCTCATGCTCATAAATTATGTTTTGTGAATATTAATGTTGAGGTTCATCATTGTAGGTGAGGCTAGTTTTCTCTCAGTGCTGTGAATGCTCATGTGTCCTTAGAAAATAAACTGACTTATGGTTTTGACTGGTAACAAAATTACTCCCTACAAATTAGTTTTCACCTTGAATTAAACTGAAAGCATAGCTAGGAGGTTTTACATTAGTTAAAGTATTGCTTGGTGCTCTACTGAGCAGATGTGACAATCAAATGTAGCAATTAAGCTGGACATTTCCAGAGAAAGTATAATGTGTTGACTTTTGCAGTTAAAGTTTACTTTGCAGAGTCAAATAACGGTACGATGGCTCCATATGTCAGGTTGCTGTAGAGTAAATGGAGAGAAGTGGCTTTTGTCAGTTATCTTCTGACCTCCACACACATACACACACAATATAAATAAATATAATGAAAATGTGCAATATCATAGCACCAAGGAACATTTGAAACATCAGAGGAGCTCAGGACCCACCAAGATACTTAAGACTTTAATATTATAATTTCAGGACTAGACATTTACCCCTAGGCTTGACACCCTATGATTGATATACATCTGGGAGAAACAGGCTTGTTGAAGGACACGGCTCTTTAATACATGGCTTTCAGAAGAAACCACTTACTAAGATGATACTTTCCTAGTTCCAGTTCCTATTTGAAGGTGGAACATGTACAGGGGCTATAGGGAGTTCAATTTTACAGCCTCTTCTGCCATCAGCTAGCTCTGTGATTTTAGATAGGTGTGTGTGTGTGTGTGTGTGTGTGTGTGTGTGTGTGTGTGTGTGTGTGTGTGTGTGTGGTATAGGGGTCGTTGCTCATCTAGTTTGCAAACAAAGATGACAAAGACTAGCTCTTACTGGGTTCAGTAACCACCGCCCCACCCCCACCCCGAAACACACACCCATTTCATCCTAAGCCGGTCCCAGTTCCTTAGGGGGAAAAAGCTGGAAAATGCTTTAAATTTAAATACTTTATCAAAAGAGTTTCAAGAAGAAGGGATGTTAGCAAATTACTAAAATAACTTATCAACTCTTAATAATCCTTTCTTTACAAGTTGGAGGTTTTATTTTGCTTTATTGAGATATGGAGTCTCTTGTAGGTTAAACTGGCCCAAAACTCTCAAAGATAACCTTGAACTTCTGATCTCCCTTTCACCTTCCTGGTTTCTGTGGTGCTGGGGATCAAACCCAGGACTTTGTACATGATAGGTAGGTAGGTAAAAACTACCAAACTGAGCTATGTCCCAGCTTCTAGTAATATTTATTTTTGAATATAATTATTTACAGTTAGTTCATCCCAAATTTTTTGTACCCATTTCATAAGTCGCATGTGTCTTTAAAATTTGCCGTTACTTCATAGCTGCCAGGTTGACATAGAAATTATGGTAGGGGCTGTTGGCAGAGATTAGGACTTAGCCACAGTTTGAGTATGTAGTTAAGAATGAAGGCCTCAGGCATTGGTCAAAAAAATAGAATAAAACGAGCATTTACATTTGAAGTGCATGCTGAATACCTAAGGCTTTCAGGATATAGACATTCATTTAGAAATTCAGTTTTTAAAAACTATATTTTAGAGTATCATGATTTGTAAGTTTCCATTTATCATCTTTAAAATTTGTCACTCAAAATTAAATTTGTTATCTGTGGATGATGAGATGGGAAGAATAAACAAATCAGCCTGTAACCTTCGTTAGTAAATCTCATGGAAGTTCCTATGTCTGAAGTTACCAAATCCTTGAAGGAAGAAGATACTTTCCATTTTATAAAGGAAAACAGTTAGGTACAAATCTGGTTTATATAAAATTCCACTATTTAGTTTTCTTCTTCCTTTCTTTTTTTCTCCCCTTTCCCTCTTTTGGTTTGAATAGTAAGATAGTGGGCGTTTTGTTTGTTTTTGTCTTTTGCCTTTTGTTTTCGTTTTTTAATCTTAAGAGATTAGAAATGAACAATTTTAGGGCAGTAGCACTTGCTCTGTCCAATAGTTATTAGTGTCTGATGATACAATCTAGAAGTGCTATTAAAGTAATTACTTGTTTTAAAAACGAAGGAAATGTAGTAGGTAATATAAAAGAAAGCTAACTCTTTGTTCACAGTTAAAAGTCAGAGTTAGCTTTGTCGTTGCCACAGTTAGAAAAGTAGAAAAGGTGAATTGTCATCTTCTCTGGCCTTTTGTATAGGAAGGGTTTTTTTGTTTTTTTTGTTTTTTGTTTCCCCAAGAAGATGGAGTTATGGCATTTTCAAAAGTAGGCTTTGATACAGTTAATATATTTGCTATTGGTTGAGTATCCCTAATCTGCAAATCCAGAATGCTCAGAAATCTATATTTACTTTGTTTTTGAGAGGGAGGGTGTCCAGTATGTAGTTATGACTGACCTCTAACTCAGAAAGAGCAGTATTAAAGGCTTTTACCACCATTTCCAGCTGAAATCTGTAGTACTTTGAGCATGACAGAAATTGGAGTATTTCAGATTTGTTGCATTTAGGGATGCTCGAGACTTGTGATCCAAGCATTTTAGACAAGTGATTTGAAGAAAGAAGGGTGTCAGGTGTCATTCATTTTCTTCCCACTTAGGCATGTTGCTACTTTGAGTGCCCTAGAGCTGTTGCTTTAGAAGGCTTCACTTTTCTCAGACTCCTCTCTCTCCACTGCTTTGCTTATTACTGCTGCAGTAACCAGTGCAGACTCTTGTTTTATTGAGTGCTGTGCTGCAGGCTTGTGTAATCTTTTGTGTGTAAGCCCTTGCTCTGTCTTGTGCTGCTCTTTTCTTGTGGTATTTACTCATTTAGCCTTAGAAATACTAATAGAACTTTTACTGTTAGCAAGTGTTACATGCTTTTTTCTTTTATTCTTTTTCATTTGTTTTTTTTTCTTTCTTTTTTCCTCTTCTGATATTTTTTCCCCTTTTTCTTTTTTTTTTTCTTTCTTTTTTCTTTTTTTTTCTTTTTTTTTTTTTTTTTTTTTACCTGTTTTTTCTTCTTATTCCAGCTTTACTTTTAGAAGCCCAGTCAACACCATTTCAGGTCACACCTTCAACTATGGCAAATATTGTGAAAGGCCTGTACACTCTCAGACCAGGTAAACACCTGTCATTTCTGTTGGGATTGGGCTTGTGTTTCTATTTATTACAGCCTTATCCAAGAAGGCAGTTGTCTTTACATGCTTCATGAGGCTATTGGGATTAACCCATTGAGACAATTGGGATTAAGGTAGCAGAAATCCTGGAACTCAAATCAAAGTGAAATGTTGGTTTAGGACTCACTTGGAACTATTTTCTATCAGTAAAAAGCATCTGCTTTGGTTTTTATATCACCTTAAGAGAGATTCACAAAATAATTGGCTGGATACATTTACTGGGTGTGGTGGTGACACTCGCAAGTGCCATCCTTTGTGGTGCTGAGGCAGGAGTGTAGAGTCTGAATGCTGCATACCTAGCTGTTGCAGAACAAAGCATGAAAAATGAAAAGAAAAATGTTTTGTCTTAGTTTTGGCTTTGTTGTTATGCAGTTCCTTCATTTCACACTGTAAATATGCATAGGAATACACACTCAAATTACGTTTTCTAGTACATTACATACAGGCAAGGGATCCAGAGCAGTTGATAAAGGGAACATACATAAACAGTGCTTTTACTTATAAGCAAGACCTGTAAATGACCTTCGTGTGACTATTTCATAGCAAACATATGGTTGCAAAGAAATCCAAAGAGCCCTGCAGCTGCCTTCCTGTTATCTAGCCATTTACAACATGCCCATAGGGGAAGTTTGAGAAATCTCAGGGCAAAACATTGTCCTACAGTCGGTTAACACAAAGGATGCTTTTTAAAAAACAAACAAACAAACAAAAAAACCCACCCAAAACAGAAATTACTATTCTGTGAAATTTTGATATCTAGAGATTCAAAGAAATAAAATGTGAGTGAAGTGTGTTTACCAATAGTAATACCAGTCAACATTTTTCGCTGTAGTTACTCACCACTTGAATTTGATTATTTTAATGAACTCATAACTGATGGTAATTAACTTAAAAGACACTTTAAAATTTGGCTTGCTAAAATAAGAACAAAGTGAAACTGGTATTAAGGAAGTAGATCCAAGAAATAGTCTCTTTCTGAGGCCACTATAAAATGATCAGTGACATGTAGAGTGTCCTGTTTATGCAACTGGCTTTGGTCTTAAACTCTATTCTTTGTTACTTTTAACAAATCATTTGTATAAAATACTTATATAAAGTTACCAAAATATTTTATTACATGTTCTAGTAAGCTGGTATTTTTCTTCTAGTTTTTCTAATATTTGAATTTCATTTTTATAGTGTTATTAAAATGCCTCATGAATATTTCTTGTATACTAGGTTATAGATGATGTTTTTCTTTTATGTTGGAAGTCTTCCCAGTGTAATATGACAAAATCTGCCTTTATTAGCCATGACCTTTTACACATGCAGCAAAATTGCAGAATAAAGCTATTATCACTGTGGGTAGAAGAAAAATGTAGGTGCCTGTTTATCTAAATGCTGTTTTATCCAGGTTGGGTTCTTGTAATAGGATTTATACTCCTTGTGAAGAAAATTCTGTGTTTGAGAATTGTTCTTTTCAAAAGGTGAATTTTATCAGAGGCTAACCTTTTGCTGCCCTAGGCGCTTTCAGAGATGTTATTAAACATGTTTTGACATTTCCATGTCTTGGCAGTACCCATTATGTTCCTGGTCTAGTAAAATTCTAGGCACCTGACAGATAAAGGTTGGAATATTTCAAAGCTGAATTTTAAATGTAGAAGTGTCTTCTGTCACAGGTGTCCTTGATAATGTTAGCCTTTCTGTGCCACAGTCGAGTCACCTTGGGAGGTTTTCAACCTTAGATTCCTGCCCCAACCCACTGGCAATTTGGAGGACTTAGCATTAATGCTAAATTTTCATTAGAGTTTTTAGAAACTCAGCTGGAACCAGCTTCAGCCATCTTACCCTGCTTCTTTTCAGCTACTGTAAACACTTTTGTTTCTTATCTTTATTTTAATAACTAGAAATCACACCAACTGGTGGAAGGATTTGGTTTCTGTGCCTCAGATGATTGGCTAGTCATTACCCAGAAGACCCTAATGACTTTCTAAAACCACATGCCAGAGGGGCACACCACTGAGAGCATTTGCCATGATGCTGAGCAAGGGAGGTGTAGGCTGGGTTGCTCCACTTCCTACACTGCATGTTTCCTTTAACTTAGCTCTTCTCCAATTGGACATTTTCCCCCCCTACTTTTTAACTCTTCATTGGCCCACCACTATGTGGCATCAAAACTGTGGCCATTTCAGATTGCAACTTTTCAAGTGGCTTATGGGCTTACAGAGCATTGGCATGTTCATGGTTTTCCAGTATAAACAGCCACGCTGTTTACAGAGGAATCTTGAAAGCCTTAACCTGAGATATTTGAAAAGGCTGAGCCGTGCTCATGAAGAACCCAGTCAGGAAGGTGAGGGAGGCATCAGTGCCATCCCTGAGTGGAAGACCAGTGTGCATATATGCTTTACTTTGCATAGTAAAATTTAGTATTTACGAGCCTTTTTAATTCTCTGTATCTTTTTTTCTTCAAATTATCCATTCCTGTATTTTACTCATCCCTGAACCTGACATTTTTGTCATGTCTGTTGAAACATATATTCCTATGACCTCTCCTTGCTTTTTTATTTTCTATAGATTATTCTTTTGGTCTCTTCATGATCATGCAGTTTTCCTTACCTTTACTGCTTTGCTCCCTCTCCCACATGGGGTTGTAATTCAACCAGGAGTGAGAAGATTTTTATTTCTAAAGCATCTGCTGGTTCTCTGCCTTCTGAAGTGTGGTCTGGGCTGCTTTGTTGTTTGATTAGTGAGCTCCTAGAGCTGGGGTTGCCCTCAGGCTGCCCTCTCCACATTCTCTTCCATTGGAATTGCCTAGTTATCTCACTTATGTTTGCCTACATCTTTAGAATTTTTTTGTAATATTTACTAAAAAGTTACAGATTCCATTTTCTTGAATCAATCATGTAAAAATGTCCGTTTTCTTTATAATTTTAGATATAATTTTGTATAATATATACAAAAATATTTTTGTATGTTCACCAAAACAGGGCTATACTAGGTTTTATTATTTGGTTTAATTCAACTTTTTGTTATTTAAATAAGAAACTTGTTTGTCTTATTTAAATTATTATTTCCTTGATGAATCATTTGTTTTCCTTGACAGAATGGGTTCAGATGGCTCCGACATTGTTTTCTAAGTTTATTCCAAACATTCTTCCCCCGGCTGTGGAATCTGAACTTTCTGAGTACGCTGCCCAAGATCAAAAGCTTCAAAGAGAACTTATACAGAACGGTTTTACCAGGCAAGTGGGCTTTTCCTTAGTGACGACTTCCCATTTCTCTAGGCTTCTAGCCTGGCCTGGCATACTGCTGAACATCTTGGGCAGAGGAGTCGCTGAGAGCCAGGCCTGCAGGATACTTACTGTGGTGGAAGCTGCTCGTTTCTGTATGCATTGTGGAGAATGGGCAGTTAGACGGACACGTCTCTTCTGGCTTGGAGTTTCTAACATTAATCTTGAGCACAACAAAAACATTATTGAAACATTACAAAGAATTACTATGCATTTTCCCACTAAAATGTCTTTCATGTTTTCTCTAAATCTAAATGTTCTTTAAAAGTAGAGTATCTCTTTATAAATGTTCAGAAAGTTTGCTTCCCTTGCTTTTGGTATATAGGCTTTATTTTTCTAAAATGTTTGCAATTTCTTATTATACCTATATCACAGAAAAATCTGGAAAAGTACAGTTCTTTTTTCTTTTTTTTTTTTGTTTTAATATTTAAATTTAAATGAATTAATATAAAAGTCAGGAAGCAGTTGTTCAAGGATACACTAGTAACTTAAGTTTTCATATTTTTTACGTTTAGCTATCTCACCTATCTTCTGGTATCTGAATACCTAATATTGAGGAAACTTTTTTATAAAAAAGACAGGGATGGACATTCTTCTAAACAATTCTGAGACCAAACTGAATTTCATGGGATCAAAAATCCAGAAAAACAACAATATCCCTGCCCCCCCCCCCAAAAAAAAAAACAAAAAAACAAACAAAAAACCAGCCTTTACCTGTATCACTCACTTCATCTATTTTGGTTAAGAAAAAGAGTTTTGTAATTGTTGTTTAGTATTCTTTGTTGGTCCACAGATGAGATTTTATGGCTTTTTTTCTTTTGTTTTGTCATTATAACATCTTGTAGTCATGAGGTAGTAGAGGCACTGAGAAGTCTACTGGCCATTCACTTCCTTCCCTAACAGCTTATTCCAGAAATGTCAGTGCAGAGGGGTGGTGCTTCAAATGTGAGTAGATGGCTTTTCTCTTTGAGATTGAGGACTCATTTATCTCCCAATATTACTAACTAGAGTATTTGTACACAGAGTGAAGCTATTACTGTTATATTTTTGACAATTTCATGGCTGTCTTTAATGCATCTTAATCATAGTCATCTCTCCATTATCTGCCATATTTCTCAGTATATCTCCTTTTCAACTTCATATCCTCTTTGCCTTTTTGTTTTGTTTTAATAACACAGAATCCAATTATTGCTGTCCATGTGTACATGGGTAGGGTTACCTCCTGGGGTGTAGGCAACTTGCCAGCCCCACACCCTCCATCCCCATCCCAAAGTGACTTTGCCTCCCCTAGCATCCATCTACGGCCTCAGCTAGAGGTGGAGCCTCGGGAATTTCTCCTACCCATATTTATCTTTAAATAATATAAAAATAAACAGTGATTTTTATTTCTACTTGTTGTCTACCTCAACTGATTAAGTAACCATTATTATTAGATTTTTTAATTCAATTTTTTAAAATTATAGATACAAGGAAACATTTAAGTATTCCTTTATATTTACTCCTCCCCTCCCCCAAGTGTGTGTCACTTTAGACTATTAGACATTTTACTTGCTTAACAAGGTACTTACTTAACTAGACCCCAAGTAGTTTTTTTTGGTAATACAAACAGACCTGCAGTGGAGAAGCAAAAATACGCCTCATTCAGTGCTTGTTGGGTGTGTATCTCAGAAATAGCTTGGCTGGATCAAGGGTAGATACAATGCTGCCATTTTGCATAATGCTTTTCATGGCCACAACCGAGCTCTTGAGGTTCATCCAGAGGCATCTCCTAGGCCCCTTTTGGAGACTAGAACACGTGAACAGAGTGTGGAGCTGCTGGGTATATGGCTCTGTCAGTCTTGGGTTGGGAAGAGATGAGTAGCTGACTCTGGACACTATCAGACAGTATTTCTTTTGCTTTAATTTTTCTTTTACTGGGAGGATTAAACTTTGCCTTATAAATAGTTGAAGGCCTATCACTGCTTGGGTCATGGACCTTCTATGTAATGCACTCTCACTCTAATGTTCTCGTTAATCATTAGCTAGCTAGGATTATTTTAGAGAAAAATTATGTTCACTAATGTGAAAGGGGAGAGAAACTCAAACACACAGACTGCCAAATAACACTTTTACTACTTATTTGTAAGTTTTATGTCACCCCTGTTCCAAGCTCTGTATTTGTATCAAGATCTTTGAAATGTTTTTACATAATATGCAAATGTCTTCAGATCTATCCTCTGTATCGGATCTTTAGATGTTGGAAATACAAAAAAGATTAGAATAGACATAGTAAGCTAAAAACATCCGTAGCCTTTCTTGTGAGCAACTGAATTGGCTGGGGAGGGGAAACAGGTTCATGCCTGCTGTCAGAAATTACCTTGTGGAGATTAAGTTTATTGGGAAACAGAAAACATGGGCCTGGGCTAGAATGTACCATACATCTAGTTCCAAGTCCTGACAAACATCTCACAAATAAAATATTCCATCTGAGAAGTGGTATCCTCGGTTTCTGGAGAACCTTGTAAAGATACTGCTGTGTTTTGAGTTGAGATGGTGGCCCCTGAATGTGGGCTTTTTCGTTTCATATCAGAAGACAATGTACAGATGGCAGACTTCACAAATCAGGTATTGTCTTTGCCATTTACACCAATTACTCTGTTCTGCCTGCTGTTATCACATCTGCATTTCAGCCTGTTACTTACCCATCTTTTTTAAAAAAAAAAAGAGAGAAGGTGGGAATGGATGCTTTCTTTAGAAGTAGAGGTTCCCAACACAAAGTTATGTATCTTTGGTTTTAATCAGCATTATAACCATGTAAGTTGCTTTCTGGCTTTGGTATGTCACAAAGTTGGATATTTTCTTTTTAGGCTGTTCAGGGCTATTCCTGGAAAACACAATGGATTTTTTTCTAAATGCTCATTGTAAAGAATCTCATACTTCAGTCATGTAATAATGTTTCCCTGTCATCCATCAAGGATCCTTAGCCTAGCAAGAGATGTCTGTCCTGGTATGAGAGAATGAAAGAATAAACTTTAAAATATCTGGAAAATTATTTAAAAATTATCATTGGTGTAGTAATCAGATACTGTTTTCTTGTTTGATAATTGAAGTGTGGGATGCTTAGATCAGCATTTTAGTAATCATTTGAGATTATGAATTATTGACAAATTTGTTAATTCTCTTATGTGTTAGACACTGAGGCACCAGGGTGGTCAAGAAAGGCAAAGTCCTCACTTTCATGTACTTACTATATAATTCTGTTGGCAAATAAGTAATAAGCTTGCAAAAACACATTTAATTTCAAGGAAAAAAATAAGTGCTGTGAAGAGAATTAGAGAATGAAGTAGAGTTGGGGTTATCAGTGATGTATCAGTGGCCTTCAAGAGGATAACTGAGCTGAGGGGAGGAGAAAGAGACAGCTATGTGACTGTCTTGGGAAGAGAGTGGTAAACAGAAAAAGATCACTAGCTCCAAAGCAAGCTGGAAAATGAGGTGGAAAAGACAGGCCAGAGCCTTGACACTGGACTGGGAAATGAATTGGAATTGATTTTGAACTAATGGAAAGCTATGATGGGTTTTAATCAGAGGTGTGAACTATCTTACTTATACCTTTATATATGTTGCTCTTATCAAGAATAATAGGAAGCTTGAAGATAGTGTGGGGATGGAGCTGAACGTATATTGTATTGTGGATATGGTAAATTTTCATTATGTCTCTAATGATAAAGATGCTGGGCCTTCAAATCTCAGAAATCAGAGCTGCCTATAAATCTGAGTGAGAGCCACAGAGCTGGTATGCTCTGCATCTTAGAAAAGAAGGAAGAATGTATATAGAGAAGAAAAAGTGGCTTGTGACATTATTCAGCAGAGCCAACAACAGTGAATAGGAGAAAGCTCAGAAGAAGCTAAGAAAAGAAAGAGTTCAGGAAAGATGGTTTGAGTTTCATCTTTGGTTGACTAACAAGCAACTGGCGCCCTTACTACTCATTGCTTAAGCATTGGAGTCTGAGTTAGTGTCTGGGAAGCCAGAAATGGGATTCATGGGTGACTTATAGCCCGTTCACAACCACTCTTAACTGTAGTGCAGAACTTGACTGCAGTAGGCTGGGTATTATATCTGAAGATTTGTGTTTTCCACCCCAAAGGTCTTCAAGCACCATAGATTAGGACTTCCAAAGGCTTTGAGACTCTCAAAGTCTCAGTTTGGGGCCTGAGGGGAAGATTTTTAACTTCTGTTTGATAATTAAAGTTTTTGCTAGTTCATGCAGGTTACTAGGGATATTGTTAGCAGAATCCTGAGTTGTTTTTAAAACATGTATGTTAGTTTGCACCTGTTTCTAGTACTCAGTGTAACGTATTTATAGATGATCCTCCATCGAATAACTTTGTATATTTAACAGACTATATATACCCTTGAGCTAAGAATACTCAGGGTAAAAGACTCAGCTGATGTTCAGTGTATTTAAACAGGCTGTTGGGTTAGAACCTTAATTAAGCATTTGCTATTTGCACTATCACATACATCAGTTTATTTCTGTTGGTTTTGTGTGTAAAGAAGCCAGTGAGTTTTGTTGACTGCTTCCTCTTTTCTTATCCCTAGAGGTGATCAGTCCCGGAAGAGAGCTGGAGATGAGTTGGCTTATAGTAAGTGATAATGTTTTTCCTGTTTTGATGGGTTCATGACATGGGCCAGCTTCTAGGGATGAGTATGGAGACCATGTGGGTAGGAGTATAGTCTAGATGGCACAGCTTAGCATGTGGAGTTGGGTTCATTCAGGCCTTGGGCTTAAGCAGGTGCCAAGAGACCACCCAGATTCTTTATCATACTCAGCTCAGGGGTGAGGTGATGCCCCAAGATCAGTCCCTGGTGATATTGGTTCATTGTCACTTTTCTCAGAACTGTGTTGCTTTTCAAAGTTTTTAAAATAAACACACCAGGGCATACAGATCAGGAGGAAAATGGGCTTGCATGTGCAGAGTGTCTGTCCCTCATGGTTTTTCTTCTTCTGACTTTTTTTCAGACAGTCCATCTGCTTGTGCAAGTTCCAGGGGGTATAGATAGTGACGGTTGAACTATGTTTCTCCCAAGAGAAGACACACTGGAGCTACAGAAACTGTTCCAGGCACAGTGAGGCCTGCACCACTCAGGAGCTCTGTCAAAGGCTGTTCTCAGAGAGGATACCGGACTTCTTTCTTTGATTTTTCAGTTTTTAAAAACAAGAACTAACAAAAACAATTGCTGCTAGACTGGGGGGTGATTATGAAATGGGACAATCTTTTATCTACAGAGCAAGTGTCTTGGAGAGTGGCCGTTGATAAAGTGAAGCTCAATGTTTGAATCAGCTTCCTCCAGAAATACAAGAACGAAAGAATCTTTTTGTTTTGTTTTGTTTTGTTTTGTTTTTTTTAAAAGCACTCATCTTGTTCATTTGTGGACTTGGAACATGGTGTCTCATGTCAAGATATCTTTGCTTAAAACCAAGCAGATGTTATAATACAGTGTTTTCACCCATGCCCCAAACAATCTGTTTTAAATTCAGATTGGTCTGTGTTTAGCAGTTAGCCTTGTGGAGGAAAATGCTAATAACTGCTTTTACTATTTCTTTCCCTATTAATTCCCGTTTTCAACTGTGTGCCTTGAGCTTTGTGCACTTTGCAGCTATGTGACCATGTCATCAATCTCACGATGCTTCCTGAAGAAGTTGATGTCTCAGACCGGCTCACCAAAGCCTCTGGTATGGCTTTGTGTTTGTAGCAGAACCTGATTGAGAAAATGGAAGCACTTGAGGCTGGTCAGAATTTACCCTGCTGTCCCAGCTCTCATGGGGACCAACTCTTACTGAGTGGTTTCCATTCTGCTACTGCCTCACCCGATATCAGCCTCGAGTGGAGTGGAGCCCTGTTTTCAGGCTATGATACTGTAGAGACTGCCAACAGTGGGAGCTACTCCCTGGATCCCTCTTGGGCCGAGTAGTTTTTAAAGCCAAATATGGTGAATAGTTCTTGGCCCATCTCATTTTAATGGGTGCGTTTAATACATATAAAAGGTCAGCTCCACTCTGTATCTTGTAAACATCATGTTTGATATTTGAATGCACCAGGGAGAGTGTGCTGTTTGAAGGCTCCGGTAAAGCTATATTACCTGTTTTGCTACACCAACAGTGCAACAAAACAACAGTTCTTCGCAAAAGTCTGAAGCTTATTTAGTTGTGTCTCAATAATAAACAAAACTAGACATGGCAAGGGAAAAGTATTTTCCTTCTCAGTTTTGCTTGAATGTGAAGTGAGCGTTGGCTTTGTGCTACCAGGCTCCATCTGACAGTGATGCTGACCATTCAGAGAATGCCTCCCCCCAAGCTACTGCTACCATCTCAGTGGGCAGCAGAGTTAGAAATGGAATACCAGGGACAAGAACATTACCCAGTAGCAGTCCTGTGTTTGTAAACAATGTTCCAGGGGAAGAACAGTTAAAAGCTGATAGCTTGAATCTTTCAGGTACTTGTCTGCAGTTGGTAGAATTTATGGGGGGGGGGGGGTTAATTGGCTTCATTCCATTTGGGTTATATTGAAGAATCTGAGTAGGGACAAGTGGACTCATACTATGGTCTGTACAGCCTTTTCTGCTCTAATGTCGAGGGGAAAGTTTTCATTTTATCAAAAAGCCCAGTTTACT
Organism: Mus musculus; assembly: GCF_000001635.26. NCBI lineage: Eukaryota > Metazoa > Chordata > Mammalia > Rodentia > Muridae > Mus > Mus musculus. Next base: position 60,527,435 of record NC_000085.6, on the reverse strand, counting down.
TTTCTGATGGAATGCTCACCACAGAGTTGTAAATATCATTTTGAACTGGTTTCTTCTACACAGCTTTAATATTTTTGACAATAGTAAAGTTGGAACACTTCTTGAAACATAATAGGTTAGTGGTTCCGTGTCTTAATTATACCCTCCCCCCCCCCCAGGAGAGAGTGCTCTTCTTTTTCTCTAAAAGAATTTTGCCTATATAAAAGCATTATATTAAATAAATTGGCATTAACGTGGGTGCTGTTGTGTTAGTAAATTAATGGAGAAACAGTCATACTAATTCTGTGTTAGCACAAAATAGGCAGGGAAAACCTGTGAAGTTCTTGTTCTCTGAGTCAGAGCTGGGTGGGTACCACTGTGCTGGTACTGAAAGGCGTGGGGCAGGAAAGTGAGTGTGCTGCTGATGGATTCGTCCTGGTAACCAGTAAGTTAAGCAAGGCTTTACAGTTTGTAAAACTTCAGCTGAAATGGACACTTCTTGTTAACTGAAATCTCTACAGGAGTCTTAGTCGCCAACTATGAGGAAATAAAATCTGTTCACTCTCATTTTGTATTTCCTGAAAGTATTTTCATGTGTACTTGTGGTCTTGCAAGTACAGTTTTTCTATCCCTGCTGAGGACCGCTTTCTCAATCAGATCCTTAAAGCTCAAATTTTGTGTAGCTCAGTTAGTCACTGAAATACAGTTGATTTGGCTAAAGGGCAAATGTGTACATTTGCCTAAAAGGCCTTTAAAAAATTAAAAGCCAGGAGGGTTATCTTCAAGTAATGGTTTGAAAGAATAAACAGATGATGGTGTTGAGAGACAATGCTCATTTTAAAAGTTGACCTTACACTTGGGTCACCATGTTATCTACTGACCTGCTGTCATAACTGCATTCTGACCTGGCAGGAATTATTTTCTTGGGGGCCAGAAAGTAAAATTTAGTGGTCTGACTTGCCTAATAGTTCCTAGGCAGGGTTGTTCACTTACATGCGCAATTAGTAATGATTGTGCATTACTAAAATTTCTCAAGGTCTTTTATTACAAGTCACTCATTCCCCTTTTTGCTAGTGTGAAGTTGGTTTGTATGTATGTAGGTGAGACTGCAGAGGAATGGATGTCCCTGGTCATGACATGACACTGTGTATGTCTCTAGAGCCCAGTTTTGTCTAGCTGCTGCCCTCTTGTCGTTTACTTTCTGTCAGGTTGCAAATTTGCACACATGAATGATCCCTCAGGAACAGTTTGCACACTCCTCACCTCAGTATACTCTGTATAGACCAAACAGCATTAAAGGTTATCAGCACAAGAGGCTTCCTACACCTACTAGCAGAGGCCATGGTGAGCTTGCAGACAAAACTGGTTTCTGCAGGTAATGGGAAGAGGAGCACATACAGAGTTTGTTTAAGTGACCTCCCACTTCTCCCTATAACCAGAGTAAGAAACCTTCCAGATTTTGTTGGCTTATTAGAACTATGGTTTTTTGTTTGTTTTTGTTTTTTTCTTCTTTTCTGCTTCCCCTCTCTCACAGTAATTATTTCTATGGTTAGTATGTAGGGGAATTGCCCTTGAGCTAAGATTCAACTGTTCATTAAGCAGCTATCATTAAACTAAGCATTATGCAATGAATATGCACTAATCTGAGATAAGAAACAACTAAAAAAGAAAAAAACAAACCGTGCATTAGCTATTCATCTGTTAGAGTTTGTTTTTTAATGGTATATTCTTGAGCTTTTAGCTTGGAATATTGTTTGCTTTTATCCAAGTATAGGTTTCTTAGGGGGATGTTAAAATTCAAGGTTGGAATGTGACACCCTTAACTGACATCTGAAGTATCAACTTTTTCTGTTGATGACTGCTTTTAGTATAATACTGTGCAAAATGTTCATTTTTACCAGAATTTCAAGCAGAAATCATAGGGAAATCTTAGAGAAATGGCTCTGTTGTGCTTTTATTACCACATGGAAATTTTCCTTGGCTTCTGACCCCAAGAATATTTGGAAGGAGGTGTTTGTTCTTTCCCAAAGGAAATGCTCCCTCTCTGGTCCCCTGCTGCTTAGCTGCAGTCACTGCCTCATCCCTCCTGCACTATTGAAGACCTTAAACCTCCTTCCAGAGTCAGTGATGGGTCTGCCCCCTTCGTGCAGGACCAATCTCTCTGCCTTGAAGATCTTTTAGGCTTGGTCTGCTGGATTACACCTCTTGGAAGGTTGTCAGCATGGCTCTTGGGTTAAGAGTTGAGTGACTTGTAAAACAAAACAAAACAAAACCCTTTGTATTGATTGTGACTACTAAACTCAGTAAGACTGGGTGTTCTCCTCAAGGTGGTGATGCTGTTGGTTCTTTTTAGTCTTATATGTTAATGTTACAGCCATGGATATTCAGAGAAATTATTTGAACATCAAGTCCTGGGAAATTGGCTCAAATAAATGCTTATACAAAATTTGGAGATCATGTGCAGGCTAAAGGAGTTTGCCACCCACCAGCATAGCAGAGCAAATGAAGCATTGCTGTCTTTTTTCCTGACATTTGTCATCTGGCACTGTCCTTTACTACTTATTTGCTGAACGTGACTAAAGCGCTTCCTGAGCTGGGGTACAAAGCTGCTGGCCTGGGCTCTCTCCTTATAAACATATGGTAGATTTTGAATCGCTCCTCTGTATTAGTTGTATATTCTCACTCTAAAGTATTGTGGTTAATGAAAAATAAATCTTGTACAGATGTCATTAAACTTGCTTTTTAAGTTTTGTGCAGGTGTTCCTGGGTTTGATACCTGGTTTAACTGTTGTAACATGGGCGTTCAGTTCCACTTACAGGGTGCTCTGTAACATGGTAGCTACAACTCAGACACAGTCAGCCATAACCTCTCTATCAGTGACTACAAAACTGTTTTACATGTGCTTTAGGCATAATAGTATGTTTATACACATGTACTGTGGTTATAGTTTGTGTACTATAGGCATATAGTGCATATTATGAATGTACTGTAGGTGATTCTAAGCATGCTGTAGGTGGTATAGTATGTATGTGCACATTTACTGTGAGTGTTCATAGTGTGTATGTACACATACTGTAGATATAGTGTATAGACATGAATGTACTATAGGTGTAGTGTTGCACATGTACTGTAGGCATACATGGTGTGTGTGTGTGTACAGTGCGCTTTGGGCATACATAGTGTGAGTGTACACATTTGCTATAGGCATATATTATGTACATGATTTCCTTGGTGGAGGAACCCAGAGTCTTACAAGCATTTAATAACACTGTGACTGTTGTAAACATCTCATTTCCTTTTGGATTAATATGTGAGTCTGGTTCAAAGACCAAAAGGCTTGTTTTAAATATAATTTAAAACCTCATATGGGAGTATAAACAGATGAAAATACTATTGAAAGAAGAAAAAATAGAAGGAACTTGCTGTACCAAAAAGATACATCACATTTTCAGAAGCATTATTAAATTTAAAGCAGTTATAATGGTGTAAACATAGCTGGGTTAATGGGAAATGGGTAAAAAAATAGGATTGACGGCATACATTAACAATGGCTTTTAAGAGTTATTCTGGCCACGAGGAATTGTTCATTGAAAACTGTTGGAGAAAATTAAATTGATTGCTGTCAGCCCATTCATCAAAGAAAGTGCAGATGGACTAAAAATTAAATTTAAAAGCATAGCACAAAAAAGTCAGTATGACTCCCCATCTCCAGGAACTGAGAAGTTTCTTTGAAGGGCAATTATGAGACACAAGAGACACAAGTGCTGTAGATGTGTCATCTGCCTTTGTGCTCTGTGGAGGGTTCAGCGTGTGTATTTATGGATACATTTTTAAAATTTTAATTTATGTATGTGGCCTGCATGAATTTATATGTACCATGTCCATACAGAGGCCAGAAGACCACTAATCTAGAACTAGGACATCAGTTCTCAACTTGTGAGTTGTTAGGGGGTCAAACAACCTTTTAAGAGGGATGGCATATCAGAAATCCTGCCTATCTGATATTTATATTATGATTCATAACTAGCAAAAATTATAATTTTGACATAAATGAAAATGATTTTATAGTTAGGGGTCACCATAACATGAACTATATTAACGGCAGTTTTCAGAAGGTTGAAAACCACTAAACTAGAGATAGTTACAAGTTTATGGGTGTGCCAGGCATGGTGTCCCACGCCTTTAATCCCAGCACTCGGGAGGCAGAGGCAGGCGGATTTCCGAATTGGAGGCCAGCCTGGTCTACAAAGTGAGTTCCAGGACAGCCAGGGCTATACAGAGAAACCCTGTCTCAAAAACAACAACAACAAAACAAAAAAACAAAACAAGTTGATGGGTGTGCTGGGAACCAAACTCGGGTCCTCTGTAAAAGGAATGCGCTCAATGTGGAGCCATCTATTCTGCCCCAAATTGTGCTCATATATTAATACACATAAGACAAAACATTTTGGGTAGAATTTGTATCTTTTAAAACTGTTCTCTTTTTAAAAAATGCCTTTTCCCCTCTTTATTTGTTTTGTTGTTTCTTGAGACGGGATTTCTCTGAGTATACCCCGGCTATCCTGAAATTCCCTCTGTAAACCAGGTTGGCTTCAGACTCAGAGATCCATCTGCCTCCCAAGTGCTAGGATTAAAAGAATGGGGGGTGAGGTTTTAAAGTAAGAGACATGCAATTGGAAGATAATTTGAGGCTGAGGAAATCACCCAGTAGAGTTTGCTATGTATGTGTGAAGACCAAAGTTTGAGTCCTAAAGACCATGAATGCTATCTGCTAGCTAACATTCCTACAAGACTGGAGATAAGGACAGAGTATCTGGAAGCTTGATGGCCAGTTAGCCTGGCATTGGAAGACAAGGAGCCACAGCCAGGATTATCCCTTGATGACTTTGAACTGTGGCATGTGTTCATGGGAATGCATTTGGGCACATATACACAATATTTTATAAACTTTACATCTTTAGTTAGGGTTAGGGTTACCATTGCTATGATGAAACACCATGACCAAAAGCTGGTTGGTGTTGAATAACAAGTTTTCTTGGAGCCTTTTATCTCAGCAGAGGCAGGCAGATCTCTTGAGTTTGAGGCCAGTCAGGTCTACATAGCAAATTCCAGGACAGTCAGGGCTACACAGAGAAACCCTGTCTCTGGGCAGGGTAGGGGATGGGGTAGAGGGAAACAAGTGGGACAGGGACCCAAAACCAGCAAAACCATTCCATCCTATAGAGAAGCTCTCTGAATAAAAAGGTAAAGAACTCATCAAAATAGCTTCAGGAAGTCCCTAAAACTGACCAGATACCCCTTCTGCCAGAGTAAAAAACAGCTGAGAGTTTAAGAGGAAAGTGCTAAACTGCAAAGATTTCTAATCTGAGCTGCAAAGAAAAAAAAAAAAAAAGTTCAACAATGGCTGATCCAACCAGCTGCCTGGAAGAAGTAGAAACCAGTTTAGTTGCCTAGAAGAGGTTTAGACCAGAGTCACTTGGAAATTATACACTCCAGCCTGTTGGGCTCCACACAGGCTATCCTCCGTGTTGCCCAGGTTTTGTGAGCTGTCACCCATGTTGGAATGGGTCTTGGTGATGCCATTGTCTGTGGGTCATTTCTGATCCTATAAGTAACTCCAATAAAACACATTGGTTCAACAAGTTGAATTTGGATGGTATCCATATGTTGGTCTGTCTTGGGATCCCTATTGGGGTGCCTCTCCCCAGAAAAATTTACACAGCAATCGTGGAGGAACAGGTTTATTTGCCTTACATTTCCGAATCATAATTCATGTAAGAAAATCTGCAGGGCAGGAACCTGGAGGCAGAAGCTGATGCAGAGACCATGGAAGGGTGATAAACCTAGGACCACCAGCCCAGGGATGGCTACCCACAATATGCTGGGCCCTCACCCAATCACTAAGGTTTGCTTGCAACCCCATCTTATGGGGATATTTTTTAAATTGGTTCCCATCTCCTAAATGACTATCCTGTATAGAGTTGACACAAAACTAGCCAACACACTTTATTATTTCAAAACTTATGAATCAAAACACACTAAGTCACACACAAACATTTACATTTTTAAAGATGCAGTTTTTTAATTTTTTTTTTTTTTGAGACAGGGTTTCTCTGTATAGCCCTGGCTGTCCTGGAACTCACTTTGTAGACCAGGCTGGCCTTGAACTCAGAAATCCGCCTGCCTCTGCCTCCCGAGTGCTGGGATTAAAGGCGTGCGCCACCACGCCCGGCTGTTTTGTTTTTAATATAGTGCTGGGAACCACTGAACTACAGCTCCAGCCCTTAAAATTGTCTTTTATTTCTGACACTTCTTCTTTTGTTACTTTATGCAAAGATCTCAGTGTTTTGGTTCTAAGATAAGTTTATCTTAAAGCTTGATTTTAGAAGCTACTTAGTGGCTTGTTTCATACTTGAAAACAGCTATTTCGTTAATACCTTCTGGTGCAAAATAGCAATGTTTTTTAGAAGAAATATCTGGGTATTTTCGTATTTCTCAGTATCAGTAGTTTATGTATTCAGTCTTTACCACTGTTGACAGCAGCCAAAAAAAAAAAACAACAGAGAAACATATTCTGGGGTTTTATTTCCTACCTTTAGAAGTACAGATTTTCATGGGATATTTTTGACTTCATATTGTGCTGGTTGATTTTTGTCAACTTGTCACAAACCTAGACATATCTGGGAAAAGGGAATCTTAATTGAGAAAATATCTCTAAAATCAGGCTCATAGGCCAGTCTGTGGGATATTGTCTTGATTAATGGTGTGGGGTGGCCCAGCACACTGGGGGGTGGTACCATGCCTAGGCTGATGCTGCTGGCACGTTTTAACAAAGGCTGAGCAAACCATGAAGAGCAACCTAGGAAGCACCATTCTGGCGTGGCCTCTGTTTCAGTTCCTGCCTCCGGTTCCTACTATGACTTAATTTAATGATGGACTGTAATGCAGAGGTATCAGCCAAATAAACCCTTTCCTCCCCAACAGCAACAAAGGCCCTTACTCAACATAAATCTAATAAGCCCAAAGTATCCTTAACATGGCTTTCTTTTGACTGAATCACCACTTCCCTTTTTCTTGTTTGTGTTTTATATTTGCCTTGAAGAATCAGGTGTGAGGACTGGAGGGGCGGTTCAGTGGTTAACCGCCAGAGCCTACATGCTTGCAACTGGCTGTAACTCGGTACTGGGAAATTTAATGCTCTCTTCTGGCCTGAGGGTTGCCAGCATGCAAGTATACTTGCATGCCAGCAAAATACTCATAAAAATCTTTTTATTTTTTTATTCTTTCATTTTTTTTTTACAGTTCAAGCTTTATCCCCCTCCCTTTCCAGCCTTTGACTGTTCCTCATCCCATAACTCCCCTCACCTCCCACTGTGTCTCCAAGAGGATGCCCCCCACACCTGTCCCCACCCCACTAGACCTCACTTCTTGGGGCCTCAAGTCTCTTAAGTGTTAGGTTCAGCTTCTCACCCTGAGACTAGACCAGGCAGTCCTCTGCTGTAGATGTGTTGGGGCCTCATTTCAGCTGGTGTGTGCTGTCTGGTTGATGGCTCAGTGTCTGAGAGACCTCAGGGATCCAGAATATTTGAGATTGCTGGCCTTCCTTCCTAGGGTTGACCTCCTCAGCTTCTTCCAGCTTTTCACTAATTCAACCACAGGGGTTATCAGCTTCTGTCTATTGGTTGGGTGTAAATATCTGCATCTGACTATTTCAGCTGCTTGTTGGGCCTTTTGGAGGGCAGTCGTGCTAGGCTCCTGTTTGTAAATATATTGTTTTAATTAGGGTGTTACTGCTGTGAACCAACATCATGACCAAGGCAACTCTTATAAGGACAACATTTAATTGGGGCTGGCTTACAGGTTCAGAGGGTCAGTCCAGTATCATCAATGTGGGAGCATGACAGCAATAAGGCGGCATAGTGCAGGAGGTACTGAGAGTGCTACATCTTCATCTGAAAGCTGTTAGGAGAAGACTGGTTTCCAGGCAGCTAGGGTGAGGCTCTTAAGCCGGTGCTCATAGTGATACTCTAACAAGACCACACACCTCCTAATAGACCACACTCCTTGGGCCAAGCATATACAAACTATCACATTCCACTTCCTGCCTCCCCCAGGCTTGTTCAAATACATGAGTCTGTGGGGGCCATATCTATCCATAGCATAATAAAAAGTACATTTAGTTCAACTTCCAAAATCCCCATAGTCTATAGCAGTCTCAGCAATGTTAAAAGTCCAAAGTTCAAAGTCTTTTCTGAGATCTATCCAATCACATAACTATAATCCCCAAATCAAAACAAGAAACCAGCTGGGCAAACTCCAAACTGATAATCCCATGGTGCTGGCGTCTCCAATATGCTGGGGTCTTCTGCTGCATCTAGGCTTCACCAATAGCCTCTCATAGGCTTTCTTCATGGTGCCAAGCTTCAAATCCTTTGCATGACCCCTTTAGTCCTGGGTCCTCAACTTCACCAGTGGCCTTCCATGGCCTCTCACTGTGCCAAGCTTCAGCTGCTCTTCATGAACCCTTCGTGCCTTCAAAACTAGTACTATCTGGGTGACTCTTACACATTACCAAGTCCAGCTGCAGCACGAGGTACAACCTTGGCTATCTCTGGACCACTGCTTCTTTGTGCTCTCAGAAAACACTTCCCAGAAGATTTCACCGCAGTGATGCTGGTCTCTTCTTAATCACTGCTAATTTCTTAGTTCCAGCTAACCAGCATCAGTTGTCCCAGTAGTCTCTTCTATTTTTTCACTCTAAAACCAAAGCCACATGGCTGAAGCTGTCTTGTTCTGCTGCTTTCTGGGGCTGGAACATGCCCTCACCCCCCACCCCATTCTATTACCAGCTTTCTGTTATCTGACTCCCTCTCTGCCTAAGGTTGGCTTTCCTTAAACTTGCTCTGTAGATTGACCTTGAACTCAGAAATCTACAAGACTCTGTCTCCAGTAATGCTGGGATTAAAGGTATGTACCACATCTTCATCTGAAGACTGCTTAGCAGAATACTGGTTTCTAGGCAGCTGGGTGAGGGTTTTAAGCCCATGCCCACAGTGATACAATTACTCTAACAAAGCCACACTTCCTAATAGGGCCACTCCCTGGGCCAAGCATATACAAACTATTACACACAACATAGCATCAGTAGTGTCAGGCCTTGTGGCCTCCCCTTGAGCTGGATCCCAAGTTGAGCCTATCACTGGACCTCCTTTCCCTCAGTCTCTTCTCCATTTTTGTCCCTGCAGTTCTTTCAGACAGGAACAATTCTGGGTCAGAGGTTTTGACTGTGGGATGGCAAACCCATCTCTTCCTTTTCTGTCTTTCTACTGGAGGTGGACTCTACAAGTTCCCTCTCCCCACTGTAGGGCATTTCATCTAAGGTCCCTCCCTTTGAGTTCTGAGAGTCTCTCCCTTCCCAGGTCTCTGGTACATTCAAGAGGATCTCCCCACCTCCTACCTCCCAAGGTTGCCTGTTTCCATTCTTTCTGCTGGCCCTCAGGGCTTCAGTCCTGTCCTCCCTCCACAATAAATGATCATGTTCCCCTTTCTCATCTCTACCCCCTCTTCTACCCAGATTCCTCCCTCCTTCTGTCCTCCCTGATTGCTTTCTTCTCCCTCCCAAGGTGGATTGAGGCATCCTCATTTGGGCCCTTAGGCTTGTTAACCTTCTTAAGTTCTGTGGATTGTGTCCTCGGTATTCTGTACTTTTTTGCCTAATATCCACTTATCAGTGAGTACATACCATGCATGTCCTTTGGGGTCTGAGGTACTGCACTAAAGCCTTCTGGCCCTGGGCTTTTGGTTTTTATTTTTATTATTTTATTTTATTTATTTTATTTTTGGTTGGGAGATTTTTAATGACCTCTATTTCCTTAAGGAATATGGGCCTGTTTAGATAGCTTACCTGCTCTTGATTTAACTTTGTTATGTGGTATTTGTCTAGAAAATGATCCATTTCATCTAGATTTTCCAATTTTGTGGAATATATGCTTTTGTAGTAGAATCTGATGATTTTTTTTTAATTTCCTCAGTTTCTGTTGTTATGTCTCCTTTTTCACTTCTAATTTTGTTAATCTGGATACTATCTCTGGACCTTTAGTTAGTTTGGCTAGGGGTTTATCTATCTTGTTGATTCTCTCAAAGAACCAGCTTTTGTTTTTGTTGATTCTTTGTATTATTCTCTTTGCTTCTATTTGGTTGATTTTATCCCTGAGTTTGACAATTTCCTGCTGCCCACTCCTCTTGGGTGTGTTTGCTTCTTTTTGTTCTAGAGCTCTCAGATGTGCTATTAAGTTGCTAGTGTAGGATCTTTCCAATTTCTTTACCAGGGCACTTGGTGCTATGAATTTTCCTCTTAGCACTTTCATTGTGTCCCATAAGTTTGGGTATGCTGTGTCATCATTTTCATTAAATTCCGGGAAGTCTTTAATTTCTTTCTTTATCATCTCCCTAGATTCTGAAAAAGCATTTGACAAAATACAATACCCCTTCATGTTAAAAGTATCGGAGAGATCAGGAATTCAAGGCCCATACCTAAACATAATAAAAGCAATTTACAGCAAACCAACAGCCAATATCAAATTAAATGGAGAGATACTTCAAGCAATCCCACATAAAAATCTTTTTTAAAAAGAGAGGTATTACCCATTCACTTTATGGAAATTCATTCTAGATGGCTTACTAACACTTTACAAACACTTCTCATTCCAGGATAAGACTGACAGAATCATCAAACATTGTTCTTTTCGTTGTTTTTAAGCAGAGAAACAACTTAGAGTGTCTTGTAAGTTTGACTGTTTTATATGTATATGTATATGTATATGTATATGTATATGTATATGTATATGTATATGTATATGTATATGTATATGTATATGTATATGATGTATATGATGTATATGGATATGTATATGCTTTACTTATGTGTAATAGATGTATTTTATCTGCATGTAGTCTTTGAACAACATGCATGCCTGGTGCCTGTGGAGGCCAGAAGAGGCTTTTGGACCCCTGGGAGTGAAACCCACATCCTCTGATAGAGCTGGGGGAAGGGAAATGAAACTCAGAGGCTGGAGATTTAGGGTAGGGAGTCGGGATGATAAGTGCTGAGAGGAGCAAGGACCATGTTAATGGGTGCTTGCAGTGCCGAGAGAGCCTGGTGGCCAGTTTCCGCTTTAATATGTCAATAGAAATGTCAGCCATTTGTCCTGGGTTTCTTTGGAAACTATCAGTGAGCTGCTTCTCACTTTGTGCCAGGCTAACCTTGGCATGATGGTTCATTATAATAGTCATCTTGAGTGGATTGAGGAATGTCTGGGAAGATTTGATAGACGCATGGGTTGAGGAGAGCTTGGTGATAGTAAAACATTATATGGGTGTTTTTGAAGGTACTTCAGAAAACATTAAATAAGGAGTACAGTGTACCCTGAATGTGGGCAGCACCATCCAACTGGCTGGGGTTCCAGATGGAATGAAATACTAAAAGAAATCCTAGAGAGCTGACATTCTCTGTTAGCAGCTCTTTCCATAACAATGGGCTGACACCTTTGAAAACATAAGTAAAATCAATCTTCCTGCGGTTATTTTCTTGGGTATTTGTCCCAGACACAGAACATTTAACATTGTGCTGGCTGGGTCATCATCATGTTCCCTTGGCTGCTACAGTAGTCAGCTGCTATACCAGCCAGCAGAAGAAACCTCTGCCCCCAAGATGTCAGTTTAAGTGCATCAAAATATCCCAGAGATATTGGTTCTTGTGCCTGTCAGTGGGAAAGGTCTGAGTGTAGGGCAACAGAGGAACATACTCAAACTAATAACCAAGGATAATGGGCTTTTTGTTCTGAGATAGTTTGAGTTGGAATATGCCAACTCTCTCTCTCTCTCTCTCTCTCTCTCTCTCTCTCTCTCTCTCTTGCACTCTCACTCTTGGGAATGAAGTGTTGGGGGAGCTTGTGGAGTTGAGAAGACAACCCTTACATCATGTGAGGCCCTTTATCTGCTGAGCCATCTGGTCAACATGAGTTCCATTGTGTTTTATTCTCAATGGTACCTCATTGCCTTTGACAGTACATTTTTGATTGTCAGTCAGGAATTGGAGAGTGGAGGTAACATTAGTTTAACTTTAGCCATAATGTCCTTGTATCCAGTCAGAGGAAACACGAGAAAGGGATATTTCAAGTCACTAGCCACTGATTCTTAGTGGCTGGGGAAATTCCCTGAGCACTTGGCTTCAGCACAAACTGCTCTTGGGCTTTTCAACAGTGATTTCTGTGATAGTCATTCTTCCACTTGGAGTTCCTATGCCTGAGGAAAGGATGAGAAATCAGACTAGACCCTGTGATAGTGTGAAGAATTGCTTCCAGCCTTCGAGTAAAGCCTGGAGAAGATGAAAGGTGCTAACTCTGTCTGCTAAAACAAGGAAGACTGTCAAAAGCTTGGAAGCAGACATGTGAGGACTTTCTCCTGAAAGGGGACAGTTTACTGGGTACACAGAGCTGAGGAAAGAAATAGAAATGGTGAGGCAGGTACTGTGGGAAGGTTGGTCATAAATCCATATCAAAAGACAAGACTGCTAGCCACACCAGGCCTTGGTCAGCTGGGCAATCCATCTCATACCATGTTGGCATGCTGGATGAGTCCTTATGAGTAGAAGACAGAGAACTCTTATAGAGGGAGTGAGGCCGTGGTGAGGCTGGGATCAGGACTTTCGGGAGGCTCCACACTGCAGTGGGTGAGCCAAACTTAGACCTGGATATCTTTAAGGTCAGGTAGCTCTTGGGCCTACAAGTTGTATCCCTATATAGATCATTTCAACTCTTTGAACCTTAGTATATTCTTTAAAATCAGCAACCCAATGCCTTTCCTTTCTCCTGGTTTTCTCAGCCATAGGGCTCAAAATGGTCCCCACTTTTACTCCTGTTGCCACTCACTCTCTTGTTTACTAAATGTTGGTGATGTCCCTTTCATGGCAGAGCTACTTGGCCTTATTGGTCATACTGCCCAGCATTGGTATAGGGCTTCAAGGTGCAGCTGTGACACCACTGGATAGATCAGGAGGCCTGGAAAAACCCACATCCTCCCTTGTGTCCACAGAGCAGGCTATGATCCATGGTGGCAGAGATGCTCAGGCTGTGAGCATAGCCTCTTCCTCAACACACAGCAGCAACCAAGCCCTTGATCCATGGGCTATCTTTAGATTGAGGCAGAGCTCCTGGCATGGTGACTGTTCCAACCAAGTGCCTGATTTTGGAGATACAAAGCCAGACTTTGTGGGCACATGGAGGGAGAGATACCTCACAGGACTGTTCAGAGCACAATTTTAGTGAGGCCAGAGACCCCTTCTACTCCAGTACATATCCTGTCCTGTCGATAGGACCAGGAAAATAGGTCACCATGGAAAGACTGGTCATGGGTTATTGAGCAGAGGGCAGGAAGTACACACCAAAGTCATGCATGTTAGGGGAGGATGGACACTCTTGCAGGGAGGGATCATCAGATACATAATGGGAATCCTAGCTGCACCATTAGTTCACTAGGTAAGTCATCAAACCTTTAATTGCCCATGTCTCTGTGCTTTAATAAATAAAGGAATTAGCTATGGTAAAGGACACCAACACTGGGGTATAGTTGGCCTTTCCCTGCCATTCATGTCATTTGCATGACAGTACTTCTGTTCAACATAACCATGGGGATATGATTGGTGAAGTGGACCTGCCTCCCTCAACGAGAAGATAGATATGTGATCCTAGTCAATTAAGCTTCTGTCTTGGAGCTGCAGCTGTTTAGGAGCTGAAGTCTGCCATGGCAGGAACCAGCCCTTGCCAGGAGTGGGCACTGTTGGACTTCTGCTGTTGAGATCCTGGTGTTGTCTGGTACTGGCCCTCCCTAAAGCCGCAGTTTTGCCTTTTCTTTTGTGACTGCCATTCCTCATCAGCTTCCATACCTGCTCTACTTCACTCACCTTGAAAGATGAGTCAGTTTTTGTTGCTTGAAGTCTGAGACTCTTCGGAAAGCTCTTGTGGGCTTCTGCCTTCCATAGAATTCCTTCTCCGTAAGTGGGGTCTTTGTTACCCATTTGGAGCAGCTGTGAATAGGGTAAGCAAGGGAATAAATACATCTAAAGAGGGCTACTTGACAGTCTTTTCATCTTTTTGTAAACAAAAGGGACACTTTCTGGGTTACTCCCTGTCCTAGCCCTCTTTGTGTTGTAACAACAAAATTCTTGAGACTTAAGTACATGATGAAGAATAGATTTAATTAGCTCAAAAGTTATAGAGGCAGAGAATTTTAAGAATGTTGCAGGGCTTCTTACAGGGCTTCTAGTGAGGGAGTCCTGGGCTCACGGTAGAGAAAGGGACGTGGAAATGGTGCTGGGTTGTATCATTTATAGGAAACTCTTTCCCAAGAATGAGATTCATCAATTGACAGAAGTAATCTCTCTTAATGTTGTCAATAGTTCCTTATAAAGGCCCCGCCTTCCTGCTCTGCTGCACTAAAGAATGGAGTTTCTGAATGAGTTGGTGAGGACAGAATGGAGTGCCAGGGACTGAGTCTCTAAGAACCCCTGATCCTTCATCACTCACCAGAAAAATAACCCCAGAGCCTTCTCATCAGTCCCTGTCAGCTCTGGATACGTGGGCACTGATGCACATGTCTCGAAGCCTTGATCCACACTGTTTAATGAACTGCCAAACACCTCTAGCTGCATGTTACCTCTGGCTGACCATTTGTAAATTGATTTTGCCCTCCTTCCTGACAAGGTGAAAAACACATTTCCCAACACCAGGCTGCAGCAGAAGTATCCTAGCTGCCATTGTAGCAATTGTTCACAGGGCTGGCCTACAGCCTTGGATATGGTCCATAGGGCAGAGCTTCTCTGGCTTTCAGAAGGCTTGCCATGTTCTGCAGGGTGGGGGCTAGACCAAGGGGCTAGAGACTAGCTCATATTGGGGATTCTTGCCCTAAACAGCAGGCTTTAATGACAGCCAGAGGCAGTCCACTCATCCACCACCAGCCAGGGAGAAGCCACCATGGCCACCCCAAGCTTCTGTGTGTCCTGAGCAGAACACCATTCTCTGTACAGCCTATTCATGAGAGCTTGAAGACAAGCCCTGTTTACAGCCCTTCTCACAGTGTGCCATGTCTCCCCACATGGTGTGAAGGTTGTTGTCTTTTACTCCATTCTCCAGATAAAATTCAAGGCTTCTGACCTCAGGGGCTTCTTTTACACTGGGGCAAGGGGGCAGCTGGTGATAGATTTGGGCCTCTTGTTCCCACTCCCCCACACATGGGCCATTCATTCCTCCATACCCAGATGGCACACTGGTGTCTACATCCCTTGAGTGCCTTGTGGACCTCTCGCTATTCCTCTCATGAGACAAAAGTCTCATGAGGAACTAACAGTTGTATCACTTTCCTGGAATTGAGTTTGGGATGCTGAAGGGATCTGAAGAGATCAGAGCAAACTGTCTGAGCTTTGCCCCTGCAGTTGTACAACCCCATCCTGAATCTCCACTGGTACAGGTGACACATCCTGTCCAGAACTGGCAGAAAATGATCATAGCTACAATCAGCAGGCAAAGAAGGCTTTTGTTCTTTAGAGGAAAGCAGTTTCCTGTATGTGTTGAAAACCAAATTATCATGCTGTCTAGCCATAGCCCATTATTCCTGTTGCTTTTAAACTTTCTTTTGGGGGAACTCAAATTAGAGTCTTATTTTCTCTTAATTCAATGAATGCTTAAAGAGCAGCCTCTGTGTATTGGATTATGTGATTGTCATGGTAATCCAAAGCATGCATACGATGTTATAGTTCTACCAAGGCCTCATCCTTGGGTACAGGGAATGGCTTCCAGTTATTGAGTGTTTCTTCTCTTGGGCTGAAGAAACACCTCTTATGATCAATGACTTTTAATTTTAAGAGTTTTTTTTTAAGTGGGAATTGATAGTGTTTAAAAAAAACAAAAACAAACAAATAAAAAAAACTCACCCCCATCAGATCTTATGTAGCCCAGGATGACCTCAAACTTGCTATGTAGTGAAGGGTGACCTTGGACTTCTGCTCTTCCTGCCTTCCTCTAGGCTCCTGGGATTACAGGCATGCATCATCACTCTTAGTTGATGTAGCACTGGGAAATGACACCCAGTGCTCCTGTATGTGTGGCAGGTAGCATACAAACTGAGCTATATCCCCATTTTTGGGAGCTGATAACATTTACAGCTCAGGGCAGGTAAAGAAATGTTCAGAGAAATTTCATGACCTTCTAAATTCTCAGAGTCTGATGAGTATAGAGTTTGGTCTAACTTGGGGTCTGAATCCAATAGTTCTCAGTACGGGGCCACACTGCATGTCTGGGGATGCGACAGTAGAAGAAGACTGAGCTAATTTAGAATTTTGGGACCTTTAGCTAGAACCTGATATTCCTCTCTAGGGCTGCTTAGCCAGCTCATCAGCATCAGGTAGCTCCTGACAGCAATTGAAATACTGTCTGCACCAGGAGCAACTCTTACTTTCCTCTTGGCTGAAGTGGCTCTAGTGGTTACTCAGATGTGACAAGGTAGAGAAGCAAGTAGCAGCTGAACTTGGTATGAGCAGATTTCTTCCAGGTCAGGAATCTGATGAGATTGGGAGGAAAGACTTTCCCTGAAGATCTCCTGACAGACTACAGTGACCCAGCTGCATCGGCATCCAGGTTTCCTTTATAGGCATCTAAGATCTTCTTACTGCAAGAGTCCAGAGGCTTCCAGAAATTGAGTCTGGCATACTCAGCTGTCCCAGCTCAGTGGCAGCTGCGTTTCCTAGAGTTGAGACCCAGTTGGTCTTGCCTGGCCCAGACACTGGCCACCTAGCTTCTGTTTCTTTACTGGCAAAAGAAGAGAGCTCTTGAGCTCCTGTGAGCAGAGCTGTCACTAAGAGAGTTTGACAGTCATGTGGCTTCCTTGCCCATTACTCATGGCTGTGGTTCTGGATCTGTATATGTACAGTGGTCCAGATACCTGTTCTTCAGCCCCACACTCCAGGTGACTCTGGTGTGCACAGCAAGCCTAACTTCTTGGAGACGCAGAAGGTGGATCAAGTCTCAGATTCCAGTTTCCATACTGTCTAATTGAAGTGGGTTTGTTGTTGTTGTTTAATTTTTTTTTAAGATGGGGTTTCATGTAGCTCAAATTGGCTTTGAACTCTTGTGCCTACTGTCACCACATCCCGAGTACTGAGATCAGAGGTGTGTGACACCACAGCCCGCTTGAAGACTAATTCTTAAGTCATCTTTTAATTTTTCTCATCTTAGGGCTAAAATTAGACTCCCAATTTGTGTGACCTTTTTATTCAATTCTGACTCTGTGCCCTGAGCTCTCTTTATGGAGGAGGACTTGGGGCAGGGCTGATGGGGACACAGAGTACAAGGTCAACAGGATGAAGTCCGTGGCAACTGCTGGAAGAGCCTGAGGGCTCCTGGTAGATCTAGCAGAAAGCCATGCAAGGCCCTATTGGAGTGCATGCTGCCTCTCCCCTTAGCCTTACAGCTGGGATCTCATGAGGGGCCTTCGAGGGCTCCCTCCTTCCATCAGTTCAAGGGAGAATGCCCCAGTGGCTGCTGGCCTAACTGGAGTGCAGGTTTACTCAACTAGCTGGCTTTGTGGTAGAGCGCCCCTCCTCAAGTGCTCTTTGCAATCAAAGGCTTATATCAATGGATGTAAACAGAATGCTTGACTTCCTAAATAGATTTGAATGGTTACTCTGGCAACCAGGCCCAGGTCCATTCTTTGCTGGGGGAGGAGACTGTTTGATAGGATTTTTGTTCTTGCCATAGATTTTGCAATTGGTGAATCTGACTGTGTAGTGAGGAGAACTGTCGATTAAGGGATGCTACTGGCCCCTCAGGCTTTGAGGAAATAAGTTTGAGGAAATAAGATGCTGAGTGGATGTTTAGGCAATGCCTGGGCATCCCTAGCCACTGAGTTTCAAATTAGAAAGGTGTGCCTTATCCTCTGGGTCTTATATTGAAGTCTTTAGACGACTATAGAGATAATACAAATGGGGAAATCTCTTGCAGGGGCGTCCTGGGGTTCTAATATAGAAGAGCGTATTGAAGGGAGGCAAGAGACTCTGGGCTCAGGAACCTGCCTGGAAAGTCTCACTTTGAACTGCTCCCCAGCCCACCTAATCTGGGAGTGACCTGTTAAGGTTCTCCAGAGGGAAAGAGAACAGGAGCTGGAGAGGTTAACAACACTCTATTGTCACAGGCTGGACTTCAGGAGACAAAGAAGGAGGTGTCTGGCCATTAGAGATCAAAATTATCTCACTGGTAGCTTAGGGTCCTCTCTGCAGAAACAATGGTGGCCTATCAGCACAGTCAGTGATTCCTGATGGCGACAAGGCTAGGCTGGATGGTGCCCAGTCTTCAAGAGATAGGAAGAACCATTGTTCCGTTCCCCATTATAGTGACTATGGCAGTCTTGAGCAATGTGTGAAACTCTCTCTCCCCACCAACATGTCCCTTTTCCCAGCAGCTCCACGAGGCCCAGAGAAGTTATGCTATATAGTCCAGTGTCACACAAACATCAGACACAAATGCAAACTGTGTGCTCTGGTTCTGACCTGCACACCAATTAGTTCAGTTGTCCATGCAGCAGTTATTTATTGTATAGTTTGTATCAGATACTGACAACCCTTGGGGGTCCTGATACCTATGAGCCCAGACTTAGGGTTCTAGTCTCTACTTTGCCCTATCTGCCCTATCTGTCTTTCTTCATCCCTTCCCCTGTCTTTCTTCATCCCTTCCCACTTTCTCTGCGATTATGTATGCACATGGAGGGCCAACTTTGAGAAAGCATCCACTTTGTTTTTTGAGGTCTTTCATTGGTCTGACACTTACAGATTAGGTTAGGCTGGCTGGCCAGTGAGACCCAGGGATCTGCCTGTCGTTGCCTCTTCTAAACTTGGGATTACAAGCACAGCCACCTCACCTGACCTGCAGCCATCGATTCTAATTGTGGGATGGGAGCAACTGAAAAAACCCGGAATTACTGGGAGCATTTCACATATACACATACATAATATATACATAATACACACATACATACATACATACTTACATATGTATGTACAGAAGGCTATACTTTGTGTGCAGATGAGAATGTTCTAAAATTCTTGTGTATAAGGCCAGTGAAACTGGAGTTTATGTCTATTTAATGCAATGAATGCCCAACAGTTACGAGGTTACTGCCCCTGCTGGACCCAAGCCCATCCCCAGACATGGTGAGTTCAAGGTCAGGTCACTTCCATGGCTGTGAAAAGGCAGGAGGCCAACTGAGGCTGAGGCCAGGGTTTAAATTCAAACTCTATCAGCTATGCAACTTTGGGCAAGTGTCTCTGCTTCTCTGATCAGCTTTTGCATATGTAAAGTTAATATTACTAGCATTTGCCCTAGAAGAAAAAAGAATTTGGTGAAATGCTCTTGATCCTTGGAAGGAGAGAGGATCACAGACACAACTTTCCAGACTAGTGCGTGCTGTAGCTCAGCACATTAGCACCAGAGGCCTTCTGCCATTGCCCAGCTTTGATACCACAGGGTAAACTGAGGCAGACAGCCAGTGCGGGTAAGTGCTGAGAGCAGCTGACAGGGGTCGGTCCAGATACCAATGGGGGCTACTGTCTATGGTATCCAGTGGTTAGAGAATTGCTCAGCAGGCTTTTCTCTGAGGGAATGAAGCTTAATTTATTGGAGCTGGCACTACCTGTGGCCAGCAAAAAGCACCGAACTCTTTTAACTCTTAGGGGCCAATGAGAAAGAAAAGGAAAGAAAGAAAATTCTTATACACACACACATACACACACACACACACACACTGAGTAGTTGAAGCAAGAGGTAGACTTCAATAACTTCATACATACAAATACATACATACATGCATACAGACATACAGATAGACATATACAAACCTACACACTGAATGACTGGAGCAAAGCTCCAACAAACGGGTTTCAAACATTCCACATACATACATAAACACAGTTGGTAGATGAAGCAAGCTCCAACACATACCTACATAATCTTTACATATACATATATACAGATTTGATGGATGGAACAGATTTCCAACACATTCTCACACAAACTTTACATATATATATATACATACATATATACACAAACATATATATGTATATATACATAGTTATTCAGTGAAAGGAACAATGTTCCAACAAGCAGGCTCCAAGCATTTCACACACATTACACATATGCATACGCATACTCATACACATACTTGCAGGGTGGAAGGAACAATGTTCCAACAACTTTATTTTTTCTCCCATATCGTACATATCCCAGCAAAATAGTATTCAAGTAGTATAAAATTACAATGTAATTATGTCCTAGTTTTCATCTAGTGAGTTACTATGAAAAAACAGTATGCTCTCTAATATCTTTACAATAAATAACATTATGTAGTACAGGTAAACAAAACTAATTATTCCCAAGAACCCACATACATTTGTAACAAAGCAACTTGTTATATATTAACAAAGTGTGAGCAAGGAACATAGTTTTCTCAGCCAGTTTCTCTTTGTGGTGGTTTGAATATGCTTGGTTCAGGGAGTGGCACTCTTAGGAGGTGTGGCCTTGTTGGAGTGGGTGTGGCCTTGTTGGAGTAGATGTGTCACTGTGGGCATTGTTGTTAAGACCCTTGGCCTAGCTGCCTGGAAGCCAGTCTTCTCTTAGCTGTCTTCTGAAGAAGAGGTAGAACTCTCAGCTCCTCCAGAGCCATGCCTACCTGGATGCTGCCATGCATAATGATAATGGACTGAACCTCTGAACTTGTAAGCCAGCCCCAATTAAATGTTGTCTTTTATAAGAGTTGTCCTGGTCATGGTTTCTTTTCACAGCAATGAAACCCTAACTAAGACACTCCTACTGGAAGGCAGCAGTTTGCAGTTACAAAGAAAGGATTATTTTATTAGTAACCTTATAAGAATCTTAAAAGAATCACAAATCTAAACTTTTATATAAAAGCAGTCATATCTACCTTAGGTCCTCAGAACATATCTACTCATCAGCAATTCTTAATAAATCATATCAGGAAGTTGAGAGAAAAAGGGGGTATAAGAAATCAGTCATTGCCAGTCCAGCCTCAGTGAGAGTCACATTATGCAGTGCTGCCATTGTTCTTGTTCCCTGACCATAAAAGGTTCCTAGCTTAGCTAATAAGAGTGCCCTTCTGAACTTCAAATTGTTCCTTAGGATTTTCTACATCAGAACCAGTAGCAAAAACATCTTAACCTAGACTCACTAACAATTTTATTTTTTCCAAATGCTTTCTAAGGATGGTGCTCATTGCTTAACAATCTACATCTGCTCCAGCAGCAATGCCTGAAAGAAATCAAACACTATTATTGTGAATGCCTGATGCTGCCCAATGAGGGGCTGGAAGCCCCCTTAGAGTTTTCACACAGTTTTCATATTAAGAGGAATGTGAGGGCAATGAGAAGAACAGAATTCCATAACAGCATGAGGTGCTCAGGACATGTAGTCCTCAGGATTATCTCTTAACCAAGGCACACCTACTATGGGTGTGCAAACCTAACTGGTGGGCCACTTTCCATCAGTTCTAAAGCCATTTGTCAAATGGCCCTTGGCAGCATTCCTTGTGCTGTGGTCATTTTTCCTTACTCCATACTAGCTTTAGGGCACAATGACTATCCTTAGCTTTATCTGACAGATGAGGGACTTTAGTACACAGAGATATCAACTACTTGCCAGGGTCACACAGCATAAAGGACAGAGTGAGGCTTTGAATATACTAACAATATACCAAGCTGTCTCTGAAGATGGAGTTCTTTGGTCAGTAGTGGTCCACCAGCACAGACTTTATGAGGAATGAAATTCCTGGGTCTCTTCCCAAGTATCCAGAATCAGGGACGCAGTATGTGCCCAGCCACCCTTTCTAATAAGAGCCTTGGTAGTCTGATGAGGATAGAGCTAGAAAGGTTGCTGAGCAGACTCCCAGAACCTTGCCTTTAAGCTGCAGGGGGCTAGGTTCCGAGCTTCAATGCTGTCCCCTGATCCTTTTTCCCAGCCCCAGCTGCCTCCATGTTGTCTGGACTTACTAAGAAATGAGGGCCTCCTTTCCAGATCCGCTCATCAATTAAGACAAGCCCCATCTTAGTCAGCATTCTACTGCTCTGAAGAGATACTATGACCATGGCAGCTCTTATAAAGGAAAGCACTTGATTGGGGGTAGCTTTTATCATGGCAGGAAGCATGGCAGCATGCTGGCAGACATGGTGCTGGAGAGGTAGCTGAGAGTTCTATGTCTGGATCTGGCAGAAGGACCTGAGTCTGATTCCAAGATCCAACATAAAAATACTAAGCCTGACACATGCTTGCAATCACAGCCCTGGGGAATTGGAAACAGGTGTATGTCTGGAGTTCACTGGCCATCCAGTCTAGCCTAAGCAGTGATCTCTAGGCCAGTGAGAGATGTGATCTTAAAACCAAACCAAACCAAATCAAACCAATCAACCAAAAAAAAAAAAAAAAACCAAAACCAAAAAAACCAAAAACCAAAAACCAAAAAATAACCTAAGGTGGATAGAGTCTGAGGAATGGCAGCTGAGAGCTGAGGTTGACCTTACACACATACACACACACACACATACACACACACTACTGAGGAAGCTTAATTCTGGCCAATGAAAGTAGGTCCTGGAATTAACAGCTGTTGCTAATTTGGCTTTTTAAAGTTAGTGGTGACTCTGGTTGAAAACCTTTCCTCCAAATTGAGTGCTTTTCCAACTGTAAGAACAGAAAGGCTCCTCTGGGGTCTCATGAAGGTGCAGCCTCAAGGGGTTGCCTTCTGACCATCAATCATGGGTGCATCAATTGGCCAAATGGCCCATGTGTCTGCATAACTAAATTTCATGTTTGATTTGCTGGTTAGTAGCTTATGAAAAGGAAAGAAAGCCAATTATCCACATTCCACTTAAGAAGTTTAGAGTTTATGCTAATTTTGTTAAATATTTGCATGAAATTTACATGTGTGATATTTTATCTTCTCTGAGTTGGTTGGTCCTTGGCAAATGACTCACTCTAGTGAGTGGCCATTTGAGAGTCCCATGGAGGATCTTGCAGACAACTCAGGGAGAGGTGGGTAGTAAGATTGCATAGGCAGTTGGGTGAATCCTCAACTGTCGCAGAACCCCTCAAAATTTCCAGACTCTTTCCCCTGCTTATCTTTGAGGTATCTGCTATAACCATGATTGAAAACAGAATAGTTTTATCTAAATGTTGAACTTGATACTTGAGCATAAGAAATGAGTAGTTTGGTTAATATTGGCCAGGCTGACCCATGAGCTCAGGCAGATGCCTTAGGGCCTGCAGAGCCAGTTCATGGCACAGTCAGGCCCATGGCTCAAAGCCTGTCACACCCAGTTTCACCTCTGAGAGGTCACTTGGCTGACAAGACAGAGCAGGTCAGAGTGAGTGGGAATACAGCACCTTCCTGTTCCTTACAATCCTAGCAGCCCTGAATGTCTTCCTTTGATAATCTGCATACTATCTTCTTCCATAGCCAGGGGAACTATGGAGAATAGATCATTGTAGTTGAACCAATTTAAACTTATCCTAGTCTAGCTTACAAATGAATGAGACTCAGACGATTGTTATTTTATTTGGCTTTAACAATTACTGGGGGGCTACCCCTAATTTATTTTCCTACCTGCTGGCCTGGCTACTTCCCCAGTTGTGTACCCCCAAATACTCACTGTTTCTCCTGCTTGTGTGGTCATGGTATCTTTCCTCTCATGGTGGCTTCCTCCCCTCTTCCCTGTCCTCTCTCCTACTCTACCCTTCTCTTTTCTCTCTCTCTCTCTGCGACTCCTAACCAGGTAACTCAAAACCTGCCCACCTCTAATCCCTCCAGTAATTGGCTGTACTATTTTGATTTAACCAATAGTTTTAAATTAAGGAACAAGGTTTGCACAACAAAAGCTGGTAAATGTGAGAATTCACAAGTACAATTAGACCTTCGGGTACAGAATTTAGTATTATAACGTAGCAACAGACCAAACCTCACTAGATCATGAGGCCTCCACTTGCTGTGCCTTTGCTTGCTGGTTTCTGTAGGGGAGGAGCCTCCCATAGTTATCAGATGATGGTGCTGACCAAATGGCAGCTGTAATGAAGGGATGGTAGTAGTCATCCAGCCCTCATCTGGAGACTGACTGGCTGTCCTGTGGGCTGGCTGTGCCTCTCTTGCTGGGAGGTATAGAGGGGAGGGGAGAAGCCTGAAGGGCCTGCCCCACTGCCTGGATTCTGTCACAGACAGGCAAGGTTTGAGTCATATCTAGGAACCATGGGAAAAGGAATTAACTTCACAGCCTTTGTTGAGTACCCGCAGGTCTTGAAGCCACTTAAGACCTAAAGGGTGATCCTGACTCTGTGATCAGCACTTTAGAGAGCCTGAGACAGGACACACCTTCAGAGGGTCACATGGTCCAATCTCTACCTTCAAGTTGTGGGTAAGTGTCACGGCTATTGTGTAGATGAAGGGGGGGGGCGGTGAGTCTGAGAGAAATAGTTCTGAGCCTGGTATCTTTAGATTGAATGGAGGTTCTTGGGCCATAAAGTATATAGACCTGGCTCTTCACAGACCTTCTCCCCAGGCTTCCGGTAGAGAACAGACAAGACAAGGCAAATACATCAAGGATGAAAGCAAGTTAGAACGGAAATATCTTGGGATAATGTGCTGTGGGCTCAGGGGATGGAGCAGCTTCTGGGATATGGGGCTTGTTTGGGTTACCCCAGATTCCTGAGTATAGCAGGGCAGTCAGATTCTAAGCCATCTTGGGAAGCTCCATCTAGGTGCACTGTGTTGTCATGAAGTCTTTCAGGGGTATACTGAAACCCACCCTAGGTAAGGGTATGTGTCGTTGTGGCCCCTATGATTAGACAACCAGTGTGAGGTGGCCAGTCCATCTGTCCCGATCAAGGACTCAGTACACAGGTGAGTCTGGAGCAGCATCTAAGGGAAGCTCTTTCCATCCTGTGGGTTTCCCCTCTATTATCTGGGGACCATCCATGCTTTGCCAGTGCACAGAGACAGAGCTTTGGGCTCAGGAGCATCTTCCGGAGCATCTGTTTCTTCCTGTGGGTGGGAAGAGGATTAACATATCCCAGACAGACCCACTGAGCTTTCAGTGAAGTTCAGGAGCAGGGTGCCTGCTGCTCATTGTAACTGTCTAGGAATGAGGAGGAATGTGGGCTTTTTAGAGGTAGCTTTCAGCCCTTGAGGAGAAAAAAAGGTTGGGATGGCTGAGGGGATGAGGCCCAATCCACCTTGACCCTCACTTAGGATATGATATAGAGGAGGAAACAGAGGCAGGGAACCATTGATCACTTCTTCTCCACCTCCCAAGTAGTGGTGATGGTGGTGGAACTATTCACCTGGAGAGTTGTAAGGGCTCCGGCCGGGACCTTGGAGTGTTCATCAGGGTTGCGGGAAGGTTTTCTTATTAAGGTTTTACCGACCCTCCAGAGATTGTAGGGCTGGTTCTGGATTTTGGAAGCACATAGCCTTAGGGAGCCTGTAGCCCAGCCACCAGCTCTGGTATATCTCTCACCTTCCAGTTACAAGTGAGAAGTTTCTATTCTGAAAAGCTGGTGCTGGGAGGGAAGGTGGTAGTTGGAGCATGGATTATAACAGCAAGGTGGTAGCAATGTTTTCGCCAATCTATTTGAAAAAAAAAAAAAACCAGCTGAAAAGCCAGTCCGTGTCTGATGCAGTGCTATTATCTCTAATTGTCACATTACTGAGGCCTGAACTATTCCAGAACAAGTTCCTACTGCAGTGGCTGGAGCATAGGCTGGGAAGGCGTGAGCCTGGGATACCTCAGAACTGGAGAAGCTTTTTGTGAGAAGATAAAACAGGTTTGGGAAGGAACCTATCCCAGAGTAGGTGTAGTAGGGCCCAACTGGTCCCAGTGTAGGTACCATCTGTTTTTACTCAGTGTCAGAATGTGGGAACTGCATTATGGGACTTCTGAGAATTGCTCTGGGGGTGGGGGAGTTGAACTCAGAACACGTGTATTTGGACACATACTATCAGTGGCAGTAAAGATAGAGATGTAACTCCACGATGTCAGGCCAGCAGCCCAAGGAGTTCCCTTAATATTTAGGGGCCCTGACTCAGGTAAAATTATATCCTTGGCCACACTACATGGAAGGAATTTCAGGATGAACCTGTATGAAGTAGAATTGGAGTCATTAAAGATAGACAGTAAGGCACTTGAGAGAAAGAATGGGGACTCCCAAAGTATGCCCTTCTCAAAGAGGAGTCAAAGTTAAGTGTGTAGCCATTGATGTAGGTAGCATTCTGGTTCCTCTCAACTTGGTAAAAAACTTTTTTTTTTCATTTTGTTTCAATAAGTGAGATTATAGGTAGGCTTCAGAGGCATCAGATTAAATAACAAAACAAAACAAAACAAAACAAAACAAAACAAAAAAACAGGAGCCACTTGGGCTGCAGGAGAAATATATAGGGTATTTCTATTTATGGTAAAGGAAGTTCCTATTGAGATTCTTGGGAGATTGCAGGATCATAGCTGGGAAGGGAGAAAGGCCTTAAACAAACATTAATTGTTTATGTAGACCAGACTAGCTTCAAACTCACAGAAGTCTTCTTGCCTTTGCCTAGGATTAAATGCATACTCAGTTAGGCCATTACTTGTATTGGAATTCTTGATTCTCAGCTGGTAGGAGAGGTTTCAACCAGATTCTGAGGAATTGGGCTCCTTTTTCATAGACCCATAGTTTCTCTATCTTTCTATCCTGCTTTGAGCTGAAAATCCTTGCTGTCAGGAATGCCTAAGTGGTAGCATTAGGAATGGTAAGGAAGCCAGTATAGGAAAAGAGCCAAAGATGTCTGCCATGTACTACTGCTAAATGAAAAAGACAGTCTGTGACAGTGGGCACAGTGTGTGCATGTTAGTTAATACAGACTTCTATGGCAGAATACAACAGATGGGATGGCTCAGACTCAGCCACTGTTTTCCAGCTGGATGTCCAAGGTCAAGTGGCCTCCAGGCCAGGTTCCTGGTGAGCCTCTCTTCCTGTTTACAGAAAGGACTTTCTTAGTGCATTCTCATGGGCCCACCACCCCCAGACAGTGTTTCTCTGTGTAGTTGGCTGTCCTGAAACTCACTCTATAGGTCAGTGTTTTAGTTAGGGTTTTCATTGCTGTGAAGAGACACCATGACCAAGGAAATTCTTATAAAGGACAACATTTAATTGGAGCTGTCCTATAGGTTCAGACATTCAGCCTATCATCATCAAGGCAGGAGCATGGCAGCGTATAGGTAGACATGGTGCTGGAGGAGCTGAGAGTTCTACATCTTGTTCTGAAGGCAAAAGAAGAAGACTGGCTTCCATGTGGCTAGGAGGAGGGTCTCAAAGTCCACCCCCTCAGTGACACACTTCCCACAACAAGGCCACACCTACTCCAATAAGGCCACACCTCTGAATAGTGCCACTCCCTGGCCAAGCACATTCAAACTACCACAGCCAGGCTGGCCTCAAATTTAGATATCTGCCTACCTCTGTCTCTAATTGCTGGGGGTTAAAAGTGTATGCCACTATACCTTTCTTCTTGATATGGACTTACCACATATTTTCTTCCTTTTAAAGACACTAGTCTTATCTGTGGAATTAGGTCACCCCTAAAAAACGTATGACCCCATGACATCACTGAACCTTAATGGCCTCTCATATTAATTATTTTTCTCAATACTGTAACCAAGTACCTGACACTGCCAAGAGACAATTTATCAAGGCAGAAGGTTTATTTATTTATTTCTTAACTCACAGGTCTGAGGGGAAGGCACGGCAGATAGCAGGAGTTCTAGCTACTTCTGGTGGTTTTTACATTGTATTAAAAGCCAGGAAGTAAAGAGCAAACAGGAGGTAGGGCCAGACTAAATATTCTAGCCTCTAGCCTCACCCAAATATTCCTGGTGCTCCCAGGGATAGTGTGGGAACTAGACATAGGAAGACTGCCACAGGGATAGTGGCCCACCCAAGCTGAGATGCATGAGAGGACTTCCCATGAAAATCAGTGAAGCTTTGAAAATCAGGCACTGTGCTGGTTAGTTTTTGTCATCTTGACACAAATTAGAGTCACCAGGGAAGATGAAAACTGAATTGAGGAATTGTATCTCTCAGACTGACCTGTCTGTGGGGCATTTTCCTGCTAGTTGATGTAAGAGGTACCAGCTCACTGTGGGTGGTGCTACACCTGGGCAGGTGGACCCGAGCTGTAGGGAGCAAGCTGAGCAGGTCAGAGAAAAGAAACCAACAAGCAGTGTAGTCCCAGCTTCAGTTCTAGCCTCCAGCTTCCTGCCCCGAGTTTCAGCTCAGCGACAAACTGTTACCTGGAAATATAAGATGAAACAATTCCTTTGGTCTCCAAATTGCTTTTGGTCATGTGTTTATCACAGCAATGGAGAAGTGGATTAGAAAAGGCACCACACCTGGGTCTGTGGTGGTTGGCGTGAAAAGCCAGTGTTGTGTGTGTGAGGGACCAGGAACAAGATGGCTCCCACACTAGCAGAGCTGGCGGCTGTGACTATAAGGGGTTGTGAATCTGCACTGTCCTGCCAACCACTTTTGAGTCTCTAACAGAGGCAGGAGTGATGGGCTCCACAGCACTTGGGGAAATGTTTCAACACTAGAGAAAGAAGTAAGGGATGGAAGTGCATATATGTTTCAACAAGTGTTCTGATATGAGTGAAAGTCCACAACGAGGCTGGGATAGGAGTCAGAATTATCCTGCAAGATGATGTTACTTATTGTGTGTGTGCGTGTGTGTGTGTGTGTGTGTGTGTGTGTGTGTGTGTGTGTGTGTATGTGTGTGTGTGTGAGTGCCTGTGTATAGATGTACAAGTGGAGGCATGAGATCACCCTTGGGTGTTGATCCTTCCTTTAAAATTACATTAATTTATGTAAGGTTGTGGATGTGGGTGCGGTTGGGCACATGGAAACTGTAGTGTGTATGTGGAAGTCGGGCAGCTTGTCGGAACTGGTTCTTTGCCTTCTCTATGTGGGTCCCAGGGATGAACTCAGGATGCCAGGATAGACAGCAGACATTTTTGCCTACTGAGATTTCTTAATCCCCCATCTTTCATAGCTAATCCCTCTGTGCAGCCTTAATATTAGTTATTGTGATAGTAACATGACTATCAGGGGATCATATCTAAAACATTTTATTTCAGGTATGGTCAGTAGGATTGCCAGTCAGTGATTGCTCCAGGAATCATTTGTCTCCACTTCCTCCAGCTCTGGCATTACACCACTATGCTCAGCCCTTTTTACATGGAGTTTGGGGACTGATGGTTACACACCAAATGCTTTACCCACTCACTAATCCATTTCTCTGATCCATTATCTGATTGTTTAAATAGAGTATGCTTTTCTTAAATAATTGTTAAAATTCATAAATATGGGTTCCATGGGTTCTCTGCAATGTAGTACACACACACACACACACACACACACACACACACACACACACACACTTAACCCAGCATGATTTGGTAGGAAATTGTCCTTAGAGCATACACAGTGCCGTTTCTTTAGCTGAAGCACTTTCTGGCTAGCTCTAGGCTGCCTGCTTCTTATGAAGAAGATAATCTTCAAATGAAGATGTCACAAATGTTGCCTCTCCCTGTCTTTCTTTTTGCTTATTCTCAGCCCCACTGTACAGCCTAGGCATTTGTTATTATCATGGTAACACGATTACCAGGGGACTTCATCCAAAACATTTTCTTCCAAATATGACCAATAGGGCTCTTCAGGAGAGACAAACAAGCTCATTTCATTATGCCAGAGTGACCCATTTGGTACCCAATTTCCTGCTATCCTTAGCCTCTCCAATGCCTCGTGGGGAAGGATGAACATAAAGGCAGGTGTACACAGGCTTGCTTATCCAGGCTCCTTAATAGTGTCCAGGGCCACTTCTCCATGAATCTGTGCTCTTGTGAGTGCAACTGCCATTTATTATGTGATTAGTCTCACCAAGGCTATCTAATTTGTCCTTCACAGACACGTATCCCAGCCAAACAGACTGAGGAATTGCATCTCTGTGCTGAGATAAGACAATGCCTTCAGCAGTGCCCTGAAGCACAGCAGCACATCCTACATGTGGTCATGGCCTTAATTTCCATCTGGACTGAAAAAGCACGAACATTCTGAGAAGCAGTAGCGTTCAAATGGCATTATTCTGAGGAAAATGTCAGGCAAGGAACTTGTTCTCTGTGCTCTTCTCATGGGCTTTGGAGGGTCTTTAGAGTGGCGAGTGAGATGAGCTTGGGGCTCAAAGAGCAGACCTAGAACTTTATTTCTGCCCTACATGTGTGATCCTGGCAAAATTATTTAATCTCTCTGGGACTCACTTCTCTCATCTGTAAAATGGGCAATTATAATAACATCCTGTGTGTTTGGTCAGCCTTGCTGTTTCTCAGCATTTCTATTATGCCCTCTAGGGAGAACGTTCCTTGGTTTCCTTTTAGAGAAACCCATTTTACTGTATATGCCCTCATAGGAGTAGAAATCAAGGTGTCTTGCCTTGGTAAGGCTGGGAAGGACATATACTCAATCTGAGCAATTGTGGGAACACTCTCAGGATGACCAAGGACCTTTATTCTGGTGGCCACGACTGTGCCCAGACCAGAGAGATGTTACTCCCCAGACCCAGGGCTTCTCCCAGGGTCTCTGCTGACCCCATTTCTCTAGCTCTTCTGTCACTTCTCTAAGCTAACCTGTCTCCCTTGGAGAGGATCTTTTCTGCTTCTGACCTCCAGGGCTATCTCTCTTGCTTGTGACCAAATTTCTCTTACTACAGCTCTGAGCTAGCCCACCTGCTCTCTTCCAGAGGACAGTAGAAGCTATGGTGATTTTGAATTGCATCTCAGTATGTGGGCTGAGCCACCTGAAGTCTCATCAATTTGACTAAACCTCAGAAGAGCAGGGATTGCAGTGCTTGACCCTGCTATACAGCAAATCCAAATGTCATCTAGAAACAAATGTTGGTCAAGTTGCATTAAATGTGTAAAACCACTTTAGAGTCACTACCTTCTCCTTTTCAAAAACTAAACTCTTTCAAGAGAAGATAGACTTCATAGAAAACTACACAAAGGATCTGACAATCACATTGTTATCCACCTAAATTAATAGCTGTGAATATATTGTCTATTTTCTTCTATGTATTTTAAAAAAAAGAAATTCTAGGAATGGAGATAAAGCTCTTTGACATGACAATGGCTAATTCTATTTTATTCTCTCATGCGTCTGATTTAACCTCCAGTCGTCACATGCCAGGAAGTACATGCCAGTGAAATGACATTTATTCCTGAGAGAGCACCCAGGACAGATCAAAGTAATAATTCTACCACAGTTCAACTTGTTTTTTTATTGAGGTTATATACAGGAACAGGGGTGACTCATAGACAGCTCAGAATTCCTGCAAAGCCCACCCCAACATGAGTGATGGCTCACAGAAGCAGGCTCTTTCCAACTCTCTCCATTACTTGCAGACAGTTTCTTAGGCCTGAGAGTTTGTCCTTTCAGCAATGTGCTGCTTTTATAAACTTAGAAGGGTCCTGGTAAATCTTGGACGTTTCAGCTTTTCTGGGACTTGTGGAGTTTGTTTACTTCTTGAGTTTCATGAGACTCCCTTACCCCTCCTAGAGAGAATGCTTCAGTTTGGAGGAAATTTTCACAATACACATTTTCACATGAACATCCACACTTGTGTCTGTTAACAAGACTTGTATTAGTGTACTTGTGTTTTTAAAAGATCCTGTCTGTAATTTTTGACATCTTGCTTTTTGTTCAACAATTAGTTAATTAATTAATTTTCCCAGTATGGGTATTTTGCCTGCATGTGTCTGTGTACCATATGTGTGCCTAGTACCTATGGAGACCATAAAAGGGCACCATAACCCCTGGAGTTATAGATGGTTGTGAGCTGCCATATGGGTTTTGGGCAAGGTTCTCTGGAAGTCAGTGCTCTTAATCACTGAGCTATTTCTCTAGCCCAATATTGTTTTTGTTTTGGTTTGTTTTTTTTGACATTTATTTAATGTGTGTAATTTGGTGTAGTTTTATTTATTTGATGTGCAAGTGTCATGGCACATGTATAGAGGTCAAAAGACAATTTGTGGAAGTTGGTTCTCTCTTTCTACTATGAGGGTCCCAGGAATTAAATTCAGATCATCAGGTTTGGTAGCAAGTATTCTTACACAATGAGCAGTTTCACAGGTTCCTGAACATTTAAAAAATATATGTATGTATGTATGTATGTATGTATGTATGTATGTATGTATATGTATATATGTATGTGGGCCTGCTTGAACTTATGTGCATCATGTGAATACAGGTATCCTAAAAGGCCAGAAGATGTTGGAGCCCCTGGAACTGAAGTTATAGGTAGTTGAGCTACCTGAGGGTGCTGGGAACTGAACCTGGGTCCTCTGCAACAGCAGAAGGGTTAGGGTTAGGATCAGGGTAACTGCTGAACTATCTCTCCCACCCCTAACATTGTTTTTTAAAGTCTATATTGATATATATGATCTCATAACATGCAAATGAAGAATATGTAGAATGTATATTTGAACTACTCAACTCTCAAAGTTTTTAAGTGCTCATAAGTTCTTGCCCTACAAAGTGGAAAATTTCATATCTGACTTCTTGTCAGATCAAAATGTAGGTACATAATATATAGTTTACTCAGCATTCCTAAGGGGAAAAATCTTCCCAGGTCCTTCAACTGCAATAAACAAACTTTGTTTCATGTATACAATATTATATAAACTTATCTCTGGTGTATGTGCCTAAGGTATACATGAAATGCACAAATTTTGCATTTGGACTTTGATGCTATGCCAATCTATGTTATCCTTCTGTCACCATGACAACCAAATACACAACATAGAAGTTAAAAGGAGACAAGGTTTACTTTGGCCAGTGATTTCAGAGGTTTCAGTCCATAGTTGGTTGTTTCTGGGCCCGTGGTCAGACAAAACATCACAATGGAAGCTACTGCCTGCTTCATGGTGGAGTAGAGGCCCATAGAGTAGAAGTGGGGCAGAGAGGAAGGAAGGAAGAGGCCAGAGACAAGTCTCCCAGTACATACCTCCCATGACCTGCTTCCTCAGAGATGGCTCTACATACATCCTTAGATGCCATCAACTTACAGGATCATGAACAATTGAGACATCAGAGCTTTTATGATCTGGTCATATCCACAAAGACCTGCATCTGAGCACTCTGCACTGAGGACCAAATCTTCAGCACATGAGTTTGGGAAATTCCATAAGCCCTCCTGGTCTTACAGGGAAGGGACCTCTCAATCCTACTGCTGATTAGGTTTTCTAAAGATGGGTTACACTCCAACCTCACTGGTTTTTCTCCATGTGTACTCTTCCTTTCCCAGTTTCTCTTCCTGTCTTCTTCCCTATCTACTCAAGGCTCTGCTCCAGCCTCTTCAGCTTGGGTTACGTTAGGAGCCAACACGATATTCCTGAGTCACTTTAAACCCAAATTTCCTTTGTACTAGGCACCTAGTAGAGATCACTGGCTAGTGCATTAAGCATCTACTCCAGCCTCTTTCTGGGCTAAGTTCCTCTCAAGTAGTTCCTGGAAAGTTGAACATTGTGTGTCCCCCTACTCTCTGCAGGTGTAGCTCTGAATGGGGTTCAGATCACTGATCAGATAGACTTATTTGGGTCTTGAATTCAGATCAGAGTTAAGCAGTAAGAGTTACAGCATCTATTTCCTGTGGTAAGTTCTAGCAGACACATATAGTCTTGGAGCCAGAAGTCTTGGTCCCTCTTCCTGCTCTACCTAATAGTGGTGTGGACCTACGAGTTCTAATTACTGCCTGCAACTTCTGCTTTCTTCTCTCAATGGCCCAGCTCTGTAGATGTCGTAAGGTAGCTTAGAGATTATTCATTCTTTGTAACCACATGGCTCTCTGAAACGTTCATTTTGGCATACATAGCTAGAGTGATTCTGTTGTCTGTAATCGAAATTTGATAAATAGAGTATGTAAAACCAATGGAGTGTTTAACACCCAGTATATCCCCTCCCCTGTTTCCCTCTGAGAACACATTTTGGCAGCAAGGCCTTAAAATTATTCATCAAATCATCTAAAAGTATATACCTAACATCCAAGGTTCTACCCTTATGCTGAATGTGTGTAGCTGTAAAATGAGATGGTCCATAGCTTGGGAACACTGCTCTTCCCATCTTCTGACTTGAAAACTACAGGGGTGCATCGATGGTTAATCTTGATTGTCAGCTTTATAGGATTTAGAATCACCATGGAAACACACCCGTGAGTGTATCTAGGAGGGTGTTACTTGAAGAAGGAAAACCCATCTTGAAAGTGCGCCACATCATCCCATGGGCTGGGTCCCAGACTGAAGAAAAAGAAAAAAATCCCATCTGAGTACCAGCATTTATTTTGTCTCTCTCTGCTTTCTGGCTGTGGGTATCTTTCTCCATGACGTTTCTGCTACGATGTATTGCATCCATTTAAGCCTCAATAGACTTTCAAGTTGCTTCTTGACAGAGGTGCCTTTGACCTTTCGGCCTAGTCTGTAAATTTGATCATCAGAGTGGGTCTTGATATACTGATCATTTGATTCTACAGGCTCAAGATCCTCGGGACCCCAATCTATCTCTGTGTAGGGAATATGATGGACAAGATGGAGGAAGGAGTGTGTTACCAAGAAGGTCACCGTGTTTTTGAGGTTTACAGAGAGTAACATTAGCACCTGCCTCATCAGTGTGATACATCCAGGAGCAGCCATGCAGGTTCTGAAATCTGTTAAACTGTCAGTTCATTTGGGCAGCTCAGCGGAAACAGCTGCTTCCCTGGTAGCCACATTGGAATCACATTTGGGAGGATCTGTTCTGACAGATCATTGGCCTTTGCATTACTGATGTTTTAAGCCTTGAGATCTGTCATACTATGAGAGGGAATGAAAAAGCAGATAACTCTGAGTATAAATGAGTCAGGCAGCTTCAGGGACAAACATGCTTTTTTCCACTTTTTTCTTTTAGAGTCATAAAGAAGCTTATGAATTATTTAACCCAAACTTCAAAATAAGGAACACTGCTGGAGATGAAGAGGGACCTTTTATAATGGGGAAACAAAGAAAGGTCTGCGTGTGATCCATCGGAAGCTGTAATATTTGTAAATATGTGTGTATTTCATAACAGAGCTTCAAAATGCAGGAAGAAAAAAAAACAGGATAAAAGGGAAAACGGACAAACCAATGGGCATCGCAGGAGTATTTCTATTCCCTTCTTAGTTACTGACAGAACGGAGAGCATGGTCAACAAAAAGCTTTGGAAGATTATGGCAGCACTAGCAACCATCTTGACCTAGATGACATTTATAGAACTCTTGGCCGAGAACAAACAGTCTTTTCCCCATATAAATGGAACACTCACCAGGATAGATTTTTGTGCTGGACCACAAAACAAAATTTTAACGAATTTCAAAAGGTTGTGAATCCTGTTAAATACATTTTCCTATAAAGCATATTTTACTTATAATTGATAGGATCTATATTTCAAATGTATGTATGACTTATACACACACACACACACAAGATCATACACATGATAAGAGAACACATGGGGGTATTACGTAGGAGAGGAAGGGACCAAAAAGAGAGAAAAGGACAGAAAAGAGAGTAATGGGGTAAGCATGGGTACAGAAAAATGATATATATGTAATAATAAAACATTGTTTTGTGTGATAACTTAAAAATGAATGAAAGCAAAAACAAAATATCTGGAAAATCAAATATTTAGAAATTAAGTAATACAATTTCATTTTATTTTTATTTTTGCCATGCGAGGGATTGAAGCCAGGGCCTCGAGTGACAAGCAAGGGCTTCTCCACTGAGCTACATCCTCAACCCAATAACATTGTTTCAAATGTTACATTCAAACGTCAAGATTAAAGAAGTTATAGGTATGTGTACCTGCATGAGTTCATGTGCACTGTGTGCACTGTGTGCCCTGTGTGCCCTCAGAGGCCAATGGGCATATGCTTCCTTAGAACTGGAAGTAGAGGTAGGTGAGAGCTTCCTGATGTGTTAGGTACTGGGTCCTCTGCAAAAGCAGTAAGCATTTTTAATAACCGAGCAATCTCTCCAGCCCCCTGTACCTAATTACACAGTTCTAAACAATCCATTGGTCTGAGGAAAAAAAAAATCACAAGGATTGACAGTTTCTGAATTTAAAGCATGGTGGTTTCTTCCTCTGTTAGTAGTGGCATGTTCAACTCCCCCGTCTGCCTAAGTCTATGCCAGTTTTGTTCCGCAAAGTCCTAAGGAAGCTCTGAGTTACGGGTAAACAGGGGTGGATGATCATATAGTAAGGTGCTTGGTCTGGTTCACAGGGTCATTTTTGGGCTGTGAGCCAGACTGAAAACAACAGTCTTTGTTCACTCATGATGGTTGTGCAAGTAAAGGAACCCATAGAGAAAGTGTCTGGCTCCCTTCAGATGGACATTGGGAGAGGTGTAGGTGGCATCTGCTGAGACACTTCCAGCAAAAGCATCCTGCCTTTGTGGACCAAGGGGCTAGGGGTAGAGCCAGCGGATGAGCTAGGGGAGGAGTTAGGGGAGGAGTTAGGGGAGGGGCTAGGAATGGAAAAGTACTGAATTGGAGTAGATCAGCTCTCTTGGTACATCACCGGGGTGAGCCTGCTATGTTGGTCGATGCTAAACTGTTAGTTGTCTATGCCCAACTCGTGTTTGAGATTCTGAGTTTCATTTTATGGTATTTTATTTTATTTTATTTAGTGCAGTTATGAAAACTTCCATGATGTAAGAACGTATATAATTACCTGTAATGAAGCTGGAGAAACTTTGAGATTACTGTGGTGCTAAATAATGTCAACACTAGATTCTTTTGAGGAACATGCTATGTCTCTGTTGAATTGTGTGCACCCCTCACCTGCAGCCCCGTGTTGGGGAAATACTGGAGTGACTCCACAACAGAATATACTGGTTGTGGTATCTGAGATGCTTTCTTGTGAAGAACTCTGCCTAGAGGTGCTGCTATCACAGTGTTCCTAGTGCAGGCTCTATCCCTGCTGTGAAGAATAGGCACTGTTAAGCACTTCAGTGCTAACATCTCAGAGGGCCCTGAGAAAAACTCACCTTCTCACAAGGAAAGCTGCCTTCTACGACAGCACAGCACTCAAAACCCCACTGTGACAAATGGCGGGATTTTGCATGTAGGACACAGAACAAAGAAGCCTACCAGAGCCCTCTCTCTGCAGAGGGGAAAGATGCTTCTGGGTAGGACAATAGGGCTTTAGAGCTTTGCACATCAGAAGAGGCTTGGGTTGGTTATACAGCATAATATAGGAAATTACATTAGCAGGGATATCATTATGTAATTGCTATCAGGTTTTAGTGCAGACAGAGCAATATGAAGCAGAAATACAACAAAATAGGTGAGAGGAATAAGCCCATCTGCCTATTTGATAGACACACATAAATTATCATGTGCCCTATCCACACCCAGAATGAGCTGGACAGAATGCCTTAAGTGGAAGGACAGAAGGCTTGGCAATAGCCTGCATTTTGTCAGTGGCCCAGGGCAGGATGGGAAATTAGGTCACACAAAGAATTAGTGGGCCTGGACAAGGCCACTCTCCAGTGTTCTGGCAACAAGCTTCCATTTTCCCATGCTGGACTAACATGAGGGTAAAACAAGGTCAGAGAAGGAAATTGGAATTAGGGCCTGGGCCCCATAGGACCTCACGTTGTTGGGAAAGTTTTCACACAGGAGTCTGTGCTATACTCTGCTATAGACCAAAAAAATCTCTTGACCTAGATTCTTAGACTAGAACCACCACATGCAAAGGAGAGCCAGGTCTTCTGTGTGCCACTGGCCTGGGACTCTGCTGACTCTGACAGTGGTCTGGGAACACATGTGCAGGATTCTGGCATCCTATAGTAGGCATGTGGGCACCTAACTCTATGAGAGCCTTGGCTGGGCAGAGAAGGGTATGTGCGCTTCAGGAACTCTGTATAGCAGGTGGAACTATCCAGAAAGCTCTGATTTTTCTTCCTTTTGATCACGTCTCTATTTGGGGAAGTTTGGCTCATGCAGAGGTAGGAAAGCCTGATGGGTGGTTTGGGACGATAAAAGTGATACTCGATTACGTCTCCATTTGGGCCTCCTTGCTGCATGAAGTCCCTGCAGCAGCCTCCCTACTGGCCCCTCAGCACCTTTCTTTACATACTTACATACTCAAACTCCCTGATGGTAGGTTTTTTTTTTCCAGGTCCAGCTCTGGCTCCCTAACAACTAGCCCTATGTACTTGACTCTATCTCTGCTCAGCTTCCTGATCTAAGCAGCCACCTTACAGACATTTGCCTTTTATGCAGGTCTCCCTCACTCATTTTCCAAGGCTCACTCCAAACATGACCTGACTAATTTCCTCAGGCCACAGCCAGTCACTTCCTCCTTTGGGTAGATTGGGGGCCAGCAGGGCTTCAGGAAGAGCAATGTTCAGGTGCCTAGACAGTGTCTAGTCTCTCCTTTAATCTGAGAATTATCAGTCTGTTCACTCCTTGTATGCGGTAACTTCCTTCATTGGATCGGAGATAAGATTGCTCATTTGCCCACAGCTCCATCTTTCTTCTCAAGTCTGTACTCAAGGAAGGAGCATACTCCCTCCCAGTTTCAACCAGAAGAGTGTTAGGTGAGAACTCTAACCTTGTTTGGGTCCATTGACCACCTACAACTACAACTCCCCAACCATGGTTAAGGCCAGAGTCATTATCGATACAGCCAGAATGTGAGTTAGTTTTCTTATTAGCTAATTGTCACAGCGGGTTCACACTGGTCTGGTGGCCATCTAAAATCTTACACCTTTCTACCTTTTCCATATAACTCGGTACATAGAGAATTGGATTTGCCACATTTTCAATCGTTAACTGTATGCTTTCTACAAAACTGAAATAATAGGAAAGGGGGTACTTTTTTCATCTTCCCTGAGACAGGGCCTCACTGTGTAACTCTAGCTGTCCTGAAACTTACTATGCAGACCAAGGTGGTCACGAACTCACAGAGATCCGATTGCCTCTGCCTCCCTTGTGCTGAGATTAAAGGCATGCACCACTGCGCCTGGCATAATAGGATACTTTTGTGTGCTGAGTTTCCCTCTGTCATAGTAGAATTAGCTTCAAGGATGTTCAAGTCATCTTTGCCCTGATGCCTTCTTACCAAAGCCAGCAGCTCAACAGTGAAGAACAAGGGAGGCTGAGAGAACATGCCT
Source organism: Mus musculus (assembly GCF_000001635.26). Taxonomy (NCBI): domain Eukaryota; kingdom Metazoa; phylum Chordata; class Mammalia; order Rodentia; family Muridae; genus Mus; species Mus musculus. The sequence continues at coordinate 60,488,089 of NC_000085.6, read as the reverse complement.
TCGGGGAGTGAGATGGAGTGGGAATTATACACAAATTCAAAGGAATATTCCTGTGAGACTGCAGCCTTCAGATGATAGATTCATTAGATATAATTAATTCATTCAAACCATATTCCAGAAAATATATTCATATAATTGCATTTTATATAATATATTCATAAAGACTGTGCCTGGGTACAAGCAATTCTTTGGGCTAGATTTGCCTTATGAATAATATGTTAATAAAGAATATATTTGAGGGAATTTTCATATTCAAGATAATCTTATTAATGTTTCTCTGGGTCACTGAATTCTTCCTTACTCTGCCCCAAGTCTTACTGAGAGCCTATTGTTTCTTCATTCTCAGCAGCCTAAGTGCCTTCAGTATGTGGTTTCTAGATTTTTCATCAATTTACATACATTCTTGTCATTTACAGATAAACTATAAGAAAGATATGACTGATCATATCTTTCTTTCAGATTGGGTCCAGGTCAGGCTGGCTCTTATGTATGTATGTATGTATGTATGTATGTATGTATGTATGTATGTATGTATGCGTGCATGCACACATGTATGTATGCATTAATGTATACATGCATGCATGCATGCATGTATATATGTATGTATGTATGTATGTATATGCATGTAAATAAGTGAGGAGAATGGGATAGTTGCTTTAAATTCAAAGTCTGACCTATTAACCATTATTATAGTGATTATCATACTCAGTACACAAAAGTGCCCCATTGTGCCAGGCATAGTGGTGCATGCCTTTAATCTCAGCACATGGGAGGCAGAGACAATCGGATCTCTGTGAGTTCGTGACCACTTTGGTCTGCAAAGTGAGTTTCAGGACAGCTATCATTACATAGTGTTGTCTAAGTTCATGTTATTTTCTTAACTATGCCTTTCAATGACTGCATGCTGGACTTTCACCAAGATAAAACCCCTACACCTTGTTTATATAATTTTGCACTAGCCTGGGGAGAAGATTCTCTGCCTAGGATTTGGGGCCCTTGAAAAGTAAAAACAAGATTCCTTTCTAGTATTCTAAGTCCTTGTCTTTGATTGGGGAGTGTGTTGTTGTCTGTTCTCTGTTTCCATAATAAAATACTCAAGGCTGGATAATTTATAAAGAAAACTGGCTTATTTGGCTCAGGTTCTGGGGGCTGAAAGTCTAAGCAGATGGCACTAGTCCTGGTAAGGGCCTTTGTTGCAGATGTCACTGTGGTGGGGTCCAAGGAACCAAGGACACCACGTGGTGAGATTGAAGGCAGAGAGGGGGAGGACAAGTGAGTGTTCCCTCTCCTGGGAACTAGCTGGGCTCCCAGTGACCTATCCACCTTCATCTAAGCTCTGCCTCTTGATATCATCACCCTGCCTTCTAACATCACCACATTGATTTCCAAATGTACCTTTGGCTGGCTTAGATGGTATATACCATAATCCCCAAACTTGAGAGGCAGAGAAACATGAAGATCAGGAGGCCAGTCTGAGATACATGTGTGCACACACACCCTGCCCCCCCCAACACATACACATTATAGCTTAGAGGAACTCAAGCAGAGGCTTGAGATGCTGTACTTTGGCAATATTCTAATATCTGTAGCTTGTGACTGTTACTAGGTTTACATAAATCCCAGTGTTAACCCCCCTCAACCTCCATCATGATAGCTTGAGTCTACATGTGATAACTGCACTTGTTTGAGTCCCTAGTTTGTTAATTATGTTATGGCTTCAACAGAGTTCTCTGTGGCACATTCTGTGGCTTAATTAGATTTTTATTTTTCCACAGCAGGGGAAAGCATATTACATTTCCAGCCGGTGTTTCATTTGAACTCAAAGCAAGCACCCTCATTGAAGCAAAGAGCTGGAACACTCATTCACCAATTTCTCAACCTGGTTAGCACATCTGACTTCTGTTGCTCAAGGCATCTATAAAAATTAGCTTCTAAATGCTGATTTAATCTCTGAATTCATGACCTGGCTTTTTACAAGTGGAGACTTTTAATTCTTGATTATATGCTAAAAGGTGACAAAGCTTCAAAAAATTTTTTTAAAAGTCTATTTCAATTTTTTAAAAATAACCTATTTCATATTTTTAAAAAGAAGCCCATTGATGAAGAAGGGATTGTACATGAGTTGGATTAGATTGTGGCAGATGTATGAGGCAGCAGCTGCTGGAGCTCCAGGAGATAAGAGAGACTTCAGTGCCCTCGGGGCTTCAGCACAAGGGCTGGGAGGATGGGAAGGATGCTCGAAGCATTTCAGCCTCTTTTTCCTTTGTACTTCTGTCGTTAAAATATGGATAGTAACTTCATATTTACTGAGACACCTACTCATTCTAAGCCCTTTGACTATTCAATCTTTTCAGGGAGGTATAAAAATTACCATGAAGATAGGGAAATTGTCCTAGTTACTATTCTATTGTTGTGAAGAGACACCATGGCCAAGACAACTCTTATAAAAGAAAGCATTTAATTGGGATCTGGCTTACAGTTACAGAGGTTTAATCCATTATCATCATGGTGGGGAGCATGGCAGTATACACAGCCCTGGAGCAGTAGGTAAGTGCTACATCCTAATCCTCAGGCTGAGAGACAAACCCACCCCCAGTGATATACTTCCTCCAAAAGGCCACACCTCCTTTCAAATAGTGCCATGTCCTGGTGACTAAGCATTAAAATATATGAACATATGGGGGCCATCTTATTCAAACCACCACAGAAATAGAGACTGACCAGAAGTTAAGGGATAGCACCAGTGGCACACTCACTGTACCATGTCCATGCTTAACCCCAAATGTGAAACACAAAGACAGCCCACTCAATCATGTGCAACTATTTATGGAGCTATGCTGGTGCAGAAATTCAATGCTGATGTCCTAGATATCTGTAGTTTTCTTGTCAGACTGAAACAGAGCTTGTAAACTCCATAGTATCATCCAGATACAACAACCTCTTGGTACATCTGTAGAATGGACATGGCAATCTCACATTGCCCAGGACAGCCACAAGGTGGGGAACAAGGCAATAATTACTGGGAGCAAGCATAAAGATAAAGGACTTAGGATGGATGCCAAGACTTACTGGGTGCCATCTATATATAGGACGTGGACCACACAGAGCCCCCTTCTCCTTGTATTTCCCTTAAGCTCATCAGAATGATAGGCAAAAATTGAGTCTTGTTAGGAAGTTTGTGTCATAGATGGAGAAGCAAGCCCATAAAGGTCTCCAATATCACACTGCCTGGGAGATTAGAGTATTTGTCCCAGGTATCCAGACAAAGTGGTTTTGTAATGCCTCTGCTGCTGTGTGCATGAAGGCTTCGCATCCACCACCTCCAGGGTCCCCCTCTCCCTGAACACATGCTCACACCTATATTTTCACAACTGCCAACTTGTTCTTGACTTTACGTTCTTTCAGTCACCCTTCTCTGACCCACCCGATGTGTTTTGTTTGGGGTCCTCAACCTGTGGCTCACAGGTTGCATGTCCTCTCGAGTCCCTAATGATGTGGCACAACAGAAAATTGTAAACATTTTTACAACGTTGAGATTTTAAGGCAGTTTTGGGAGTAACTTGATTGTGTGGTCCTTTTAAACTTTTTTTTTTTTTAATTTAAAAGCTTTATCCAGGAGGGAGGAGAACAAGTTCCACAAAGCACAGGTGGAGGTCAGAGGACAGCTTTGTAGAGTCCGTTCTCTCATTTTCAGGGGGGCCCTGGAGATTGAACCCAGGTTATCAGGCTTGTGCAACAAGCATTTTTAGCCTGATGAGCCATCTCTTGGGCTAGGCTGTGAAATTCTTGAGTGTGAACTTTGTGGATAACATCTTGTTGTAACATCAAAAGGTTGGATGGACCTGCTAGACTTTCACTCTCAGTTGCTTGGGGATAAATTGACCATGAAGACTTTCCCCTGCCATTCCTACTTCCAGTTCCTGCTCTGAGTTTTTAATTTTTTCTAAATACTTAATTTTTAAAAAAAGAAGTGTGTGTGTGTGCATTAGCAGGTGTGTGTGCACACATACCTTTTAAAGTATATGTGCACATATGTGTGCAATCCATGGAGGCTCAAAGAGGGTTTTGTATCCCCTGGAACAACAGGTAGTTGTGAGCCACCATGAGGATGTTTTGGATTTTAACTCAGCCTGGTGGGTTCTTGGAACAAAGGTCCTTGGCAGGAGCAGTTAAGTGTTCTTAACCACTGAGACATTTCTTCAGCCTGTTCCTCTAGCCTTGATTCTGGAGTGCTACATAGGATTGGGTGTTTGGGACCTGTGGAACACCGAATAAAGGGTGTTGCTGGCCACATAACCATGGCACTGACCTTGGCACAGAGAGTCATTAACCAGTTCAGGCCACAGGATCACACAATGGGAAATACAATTACACTGATGGAATCCTTCAGAGTGTCTGATGCATTAATGCTGCTAGAATATTCTGGAGAGTCTCCTGATACAGAAGGGAGTGACATATAGCACAGGGGACTAGAAAGCCCACCAGAGGCAGACACAGTTCCTGTTTCAGCACATATCCTGGAGACCAACACTTGAGTCAGATCCTTCACTGCTTCTGCTAGAAGTTCATACTGAGTAGAAAAGGAAGAGCAGATATTGTGAGAGTCAGTCCTTTCCCCCTGTAAAACTGATGCTCTGCCTTCAATAAATCAAAACAGGGAGCAAAGGTGGGATTTCTGCAGCAGAAGGATATTGTTACCATCTTCCTGCATGGAAATTTCTTTTTGATGGCATTCTGTTGACAGGAAAGAAACCTATGTCCTATGGGGATGCTGCTACTCACAGCTGCAGCTCCTTCTGGAACTTGACAAGACTCCTTCTCTTGATGTGATTTAACTGGCACTTGCAGAATACTATGGGGGAATGGGTGGGTAAATTACCAGCTTTCAATGGTCACTTGGGGGCAATTAAGCCAGACAAATAAGACCCAAGAGAGAGCTGAAACACAAGTGCAGATTGAAATTGGGGTATGGGACAAGAGAGGCCATGGTCTTGGGAATTCTGGGAGGCAATGAAGCCCTTGTGAGCTTGAAGTGGAAGGAATTCTCCTACTGTTCTTGGTTTTCTAAGACGAATAGCAATTTAAGTTTTTGAAAGTATTTTTTGAGAATTTTATACTTGTGTACTACATCCTTCCTACCCCTTCCTCTCTCCACTAACTCATCCCATGACCCCTACCTTCCTCTCAAATCCATGACCCAGTCTTTAACGAATTTTGAAACATACACACACCCTACAAAACAAAACAAAACAAAACAACAAAGCAAAACACAAAATTCTACAGAGTCCATTTAGTGTTTCTCACATCTAGATATAGGGCTGCCCACTTGTGATTGGATAACCTAACAGGGAGCCATCCCTGAAGAAAACTGACTCTCCCTTCCTCAGCAACCATTGATTGCCTGTACTTCTTCATCTAGAGGTGAGACCTTGTGATAAATTTCCCATCCACACTGAACAGTACTTTAAAAGATGAAAATGACTGAGGGTGTTCTCTGCCACTGGGGTGGGTGTGGCTGAGACATGAGTATTGAGTTGTGACCTGTAGTTCTTCCCTTCCGTTGTTGTGTGCTCAGAGGCGTCTGAGTTTGTAGTTTGAATGGGTGGAAGAGACAAGTCATAAATGGGCGAGGCTCTATAAAGCTTGCCATATTTCCTAGGTGGTCATTAGTGTCCCAAGAGCATCCTTCACACAGGTGGAAGGTCCTAGGGCACTTCTCTTTGCTATTGAATAGCTGAGTGAATTTGGCTGTCATTCAGTTTGTCCTCAGTTGTCATCTGTAAAGAGCAGTCTTTAATCTCTAATATCCATGACTCTCTCTCTCTCTCCATGGTCTCCTGAGAAACACCTGGGAGCTGTGGATGGGCTTCACTGTGGCCAGTACACCAGACATCTGGGCTGATCACATGGAGGCTATATTCTGGAGGTACCAGCATTAGTAGGTCCTCCCTCCCTCCCTCCCTCCCTCCCTCCCTCCCTCCCTCCCTCCCTCCCTCCCTCTCTTCCTTCCTTCCTTCCTTCCTTCCTTCCTTCCTTCCTTCCTTCCTTCCTTCCTTCCTTCCTTCCTTTTCTCTTTCTTCTTCTGGTTTATTGAGACAAAGTTTTACTGTGTAGCTCAGTATTGGGATTACAAGATAATGATACTACACCTAATTCTTCTGGGTTTTTTCATGGAAAGAATTAGTAATGTATTTTCCTGGTCTTCCAGGATTTTCCCTATGTGTGTGTGTGTGTGGGGGGGGTAGAGTGGGTAGGAGCAGTGTTGAGAACTAGATGGAAACTTTAGACCCTTGATGGTGGAGCTGTGCCAGTTCAGGACACTTACCTGTGACTGTTTCAGGGAGGAAAAGAAATGCTTCTATTGTCACTGTGTAGTGGGGCTTGTGACCATCCTTGCACTGAGAGAGACACTGCTCATCCAGTGCATTCTCTCCCCACTACACCAAGCCTCACCTTTGTCACACACTATCAAGGCTTCACTGGAACAACACATGCCATTAAGAAGCAGTGAGTTCCAAATGCGTTTTCGCAGAATGAAAAGGGCCTTAAAATCACAGTGTTGGGTGAAAACATAATTAGTTAGGATAGGGTTTCTGTCATAGTCACATTTGTGTAAATGTTAAAACCTTTCTTCAATCCCACACTGTTTTCTCCCAAGGATATACACATATACATTTCCATCTGTTCAAGGACGTACATGAAATTATTAGAGCAGGTGTCAAAGAAAGGAAGTCAAAAAGAGAAAAAATAGACATTTACAAAGAAGGAGCCCTTTCAGACCCATGGTGACACTGGGTGTGGCCTGGTAAGGGCCCTAAAGACCTCCACCAAAGAACAACATTGATGGCATAGGTTTGCCTCATTCTTGCTTCTTCTTCTCCTCTTCCTCCTCCTCTTCCTCTTTCTTTTTCTTCTTAGTTTTTTTCTTTGTGAACCAAAAAATTTATTAGAGTTATTTACTGTGGTATAGGTGAGCGGTTAATTGTAGGGGTCTGAACAAGTCAAAGGGAGCTATAGCCTACTGAAGCTCATCCTACCCTGGTACCACTCATGAAAGCTGCATGCCTGGAGTGCTCTTCACAAAACATTGTCAGGTCAGAGAGTCTCATAGTCACCACTTCTTATATAATATTCACCTTAAGATACTGAATCAGCTAAGGAGAGAATCAGATTCCAGCCCAGGCCATCATAAACTATCTGAAGTGAACACACGCATACATATATACATACATACCTACACACTGTACACACACACACACACACACACACACACACACACACACACTGCATACACACACTCATACAAACACATATACACACATTACACAACACACTACACACACACACACACACACTGCATACACACACACTACATAGACACCCTGCACACAAATATTTACACACATATATGCAAACACACTGCATACACACATACACACATCAACACGCATACACTCACACACACTGTATGCACATATGTACTGCATATATACATGCATACACATACACTGCTCACACACACACTGTATACATACACTACACACACACACACACACACACACACACACACACACACACATTCTTCATTAGTCAGGGTTTCTTAGGGGAACAGAACAAACAGGATAAATTTACAGTATAAGGATATGTATTAGATTGGCTCACAGGTGCCTCCATAGTCTCAACCTGGTACTGAAGGCCTGGAGGCTTTCTGGAGAGCCATTTGTCTTCAGTCCACATTGGAATCTTCTGATGTCATGGAATGAATGCAGCGGCAGCAGACTAGGTGAACTCAACAGCATGGTGGGAAGGCAACACAAAGACTAGCAGGCCAAAAAGCAATACTTTCCCCTCAGACCACCTTTTAAGTGACTACCACCAGAAGGTGCTACCATATCTTTAAAATCTTCCAACTTTAAATAACCTGACCAAGAAAATCCATCATAAGTATGTCCTGTGGCTTGTCTCTTAGCTGATTCCAGATCCAGATAAGTTGATAACCATAATTAACCCTCACACTCATATTGTAGATAGTAGGAATGGGGAGAGATATGGGTGACTTATTATGATTTGTGTTGGAGATGGGATATTCCCACTGAAAGACCTAGGATGATGCAAACTCTACACACAGTCAGGGCTCTTCAGGGATTGGTTGAAGCTTTGTTGAGGGATCTTTCTTCCTTCCTTTCTTCCTTTCTTCCTTTCTTTCTTTCTTCCTTCCTTCCTTCCTTCCTTCCTTCCTTCCTTCCTTCCTTCCTTCCTTCCTTCCTCCCTCCCTCCCTCCCTCCCTCCCTCTCTCTCTCTCTCACTTCTTCTTCTTCTTCTTCTTCTTCTTCTTCTTCTTCTTCTTCTTCTTCTTCTTCTTCTTCTTCTTCTTCTTCTTCTTCTTCTTCTTCTTCTTCTATTTCTTAATTGTAAGTTTAGCACTTCAGCCCAGCTATATTTGGAGCAGGAGTAAGGACAACATGAACAAGAGTTATAGCAAGAGCACACAGATTCCAGGAAATTGTCATCAGGTGGAGAGGAGGGCCCAGTTCTGAGGTACAGGAAGGCTAGCCTGGTAGTTTGGTTGCAACTAGCTAGATCTGTTAGATGTCCACTGCAGGCAGTGATGACCTTCTTGCCAATCTTGCTATTCATGAACCAGAAATGTCATGGGTTTCACATTCCATAGTGTTCAAGCCTGTCACTTTCCCAAAGATCACAAGTCTGCCATTTAAGAGACACCTAGCTTGGTAGAGTGCTATTTGTTTTTAGTACATAATTTGTTATGGATGAGATACCAGTATCTTAATGCTTTAGGATAAATTTGTCATAACCAAGTTTCTCCCATCTGAAGAAACCAATATAATTATGAAGGGTGAAGTCATCAATCCATTAATATTGAATAATTCTGTAACTCTAGGAACCCTTAGAACCAGATCCCTTCTCCTTGGTGCTCAGCATGCTTCTGGAACTCTGAAAGCTGTCCCAGAGAGACACATCCCAATGACTCACTAGGGAAGGTAACATGGAATGGTGGTATGTAGTAGCTCTGGGTGACAGCTGCATATACAAGCTCATGGTGGGAAGAGTGTTGCTTAAGAGATGCTGATGCATTTTCTCTGATATAGGATGAAGGATGCAATTCTGAGCATCCAGCTGAGAACAAGTAAAAATGTCTCTAGCATAGATTGTCTTCAAAAGGGATGCTGCAGACCATTCTCTGAGGTCTTCTTGGACTGCAGATCGAAATTCAGGTGGCCTAGACTGACTGGAGTCTCTGAAACATGAAAGGCCATTTTCAGTAGGCCAGTTAATGGTGAGGGCTGCAGAGAGATGCTTTAGGAGGTAAGGACACTTGTGGCCAAGTCAGTTGACAACCTGAGTTTGATCATTGGGAACCACATGGTAGAAGAAGAACACTGGCTTCTCCAAATTTCTCCCTGACTTCTACATGTGCACTATGTGTCAAATATGCACACATGTGTTTACATGCACATACATCTAAGTATAAAAATAAATAAATAAATATGGGCTGAGAACATCCTGTGTTTGATCTCCAGTGCTACATGTACTACTGGTGCACACCTGTGGTCCTAGCACTTTGAGATAGAGGCAGAAGGATCACAAGTTCAAGGTTATCCTTCAATGCATATTGAGCCTGAGGCCATCCTAGGCTACTTGAGACTCTGTTTTCAAAATAAAATGCTGAACAAATAAAGAATGAATGGGAGAAACAAAGGCAAGCTCTTGAGTCTGGCATGTTCATGATTGTCAGCTGCTACACTTTAGCTTTGTGACAGTTTCCTAGGAAACTGTCTTTGCCTTGCATTCTATGTCTTTTCTTTTTGTTAATGAAGATACTTGCATAAAAATATCTCAGAGAACCCTGTAGCTGTGTTTATCCTTGTTGATTTGATGAAAGAAAACTACTGCATTTGTTGATTATGTTTGTGAATTATGAATTGTAAGATATACAAGGAAAGTAGTCAGGAAAGAACAGTGATCATAAAACAATTATTCTAACCCTGCATGCAAGCACTATTGGAAACAGCATAGCTTCGAAATAGAAAGCACCTGTGGTTAGGGGTGAGCCATTGTTTTGATTAAATTCGTTGAGTCATAGAATTGAACAAAACCACACTTGCTAAACTCTGAAGACTGCCAGAGATTATGTAGACTGACTTTCCTCTCACTGTCTGAAGCAAGAGAGTGAAAACCTTGATAGGGTCCTTGAGTCCAGGGCCTGGGATTGTTTCCTACATATCCTGCCCAGGAAGGGCAGGGCTGTGGGAAGAAAAGATTAAGTGCTACTGAACAGGACACCTAGATGGCCAGGGAGCTAATTGGGCTGGTAAAATGCTCGATTTCACAGCATAAGTACCTGCGTCAGAGTCCCAGAATTTTTGTAAAAATCAGGGTTTTGTAGGGGTATGTTTGTAATTTCAGTTCTGGGGATTACTGACTAGTTAGCCTAGCCTACCTGGGGAATTCTAGACCAGTGAGAGATGCTGTCTGAAACAAAACAAAGCAATAATAACAAAAACCCAAAACCAAGGTGGATGGTGCTAACCGAATGACAGCTAACCTTCTCCCTTCTCTCTCTCTCTCTCTCTCTCTCTCTCTCTCTCTCTCTCTCTCTCTCTCTCTCTCTCTCTCTCTCTCACACACACACACACACACACACACACACATATTTCATGAGGCTTGAAAACAACTAGAGCAACTCAGGAGCATCTCAGGACTACAATGTCTGAATTCTAGACCATCAGAGTTGGTAGAGAATCAAGGACAGGCGAGGGATTCATTGGCCAATCACCTTAAAGACCTTTTCAGGGATATAACCATTGCAACCATGGACCAAGTAGGACAGGGTCTTCTCATACTAGAAATGACACCAGAAGGAGCTTATGTGTCTAAGTAATTATGCATGGGAAGGCAAGATGAGATGCAGCTAATGGTGGGACAAGCAGAGATCCCAGAGCTTGTCCTGGGTGACCTGAGTGGGCACAGTCACTATGGAGATCTATACCCATCTGTCCTGGTTTGTCAACACAGAACTTTACCCTCTACTTCTTACAGTTTGCTTCCAAGGTTTAGTGGGAGATCCTTGGGCAGGCCTTACTGATCCACTGGGTTGAGTGAGCTACATTTTGGCCCAAGACTTTGAATTAGCCATAAATTGGGTTTACATGAAGTATCAGTTGTAGGTGACCGTCCTCAAACTGCTATCATTTTCATAACTCCAAAAATGCCTGCTTGCAGAAGATCATGAAAACTGGGCTTCTTGACTGCTGATGTTCTTTCATAGAAGCTTGGACAAGGAGGGTTATGTGATGCACACTTGAATATGTAGCCATTCTTTCCATCCAATTGAATGAAATGTTGTTTTAGTTTCACATGGCCTTGGGATCTTGGAGAAGGGTTAGAATATATAGGCTGGGGAAGATTAAGATGAGGGGCATAGCCATCATCTTCCAGTGTGGCTGTTGTAGGGTCATCTATGTTCAGTCCCTGTCAATAACTTCTCACACACCTCATAAGTAATTCTAATAAACTCATTGTTTCTCCAGGGTGAGCTTCAGTGCAAGTGAACTTCAGTTTGTCACTGGGACCTCGTGAAGAGAGGGCAGATGGTGCTTAGTCTCTCACAGGGAGAATGTTCTCCCAATGTTCTCCTATGGACATTTGAACTTAAAAGTAGACTAAAATAGAGGTTCAGTTCCTCTGCTGAGCCCAAGACCAGGTGACAAGCAGTACATATATGATGTGCAGTATACCAAGGTCCTGATTGGAGAGATGGCATTCGTCCTTAGAGATTTTGTCCTTCCCAGAGCCTCATAAAGCTCTGATTGGCTGTGTGCTAGGTAAGGAATGACAAGTTTTTGGTGCCCATGTAAGCTCTGGGCAAATGTGGGTACTCACCAGAAGAAAAGAGAAAATGCAAGGAAGGATGTGGCACTTCATCATCCCCAAACAATGCTGCCCACCTTCCCTGACATCAATAGCAGCTCATTTCCCCACTTTCACAAACCATTACAGTAACCAAGACATATAGAATGTTCCCCTGTAGTTCAATGACCAGAATGGAAGGTCATGGGGTACTAGTGAGGGTAATTTGGAACTTTTGTTAGTTATATTTAATAACTAAGAAAATACCTAACAAAATACCTGAAAATACACCTGTAAAACACCTGACAAAACAAACACCTGACAAAACAACTTAAGGAAGGATTTGCTTCTTCCCACTATTTGAGGGTCTAATCCACCATGGTGGGGAAAGCATGGTGGCAAAGCCAGAAGACCCACCACTCAGGAGCTCACACAACTTTGATTTTAGCTTCCAGCTGGGCCCTCATGGGCATGCAGCCATCAGTAATATGGATGGCATGTTTCTACCTCTGTTTATCAGGAGTAGACAATACATGCAGATCCCCAATTATGCAAATAAACATGGAAATCAAAACAAAACACTTGAAGGCCATTTAGACTGCATACTACCCCAACAGCAGGGACTAGCCAACTTGCTTTCCTATTTCAATTTCAACCATCCTGTATTAACAACCAGAAATGGCTTTTATGAATGGCAAAACCCATTTGTTATCTGCATTATGACATTTGGTTGTGAAGAGCAATTTGTAGACACATTCAAATGGAGACCTTGACCCAAAGAAGATCTCCATTTAGATTTCCACTAGTATATCTCCCCACAAAACAGTTGTGAGCCCAGCAGACACTTTTCTAATTTTGCCTCACTTCATTATCTGGACACAGTCAGCTCCATCCAGAGGTTATATCTGGGATAGAGACTCTTTCTTTTATTTTCTTCCTTTTTCCTTTTCAGTTTTTGTAACTTTGTCAGACATATGTACATACATGCAATGAATGCATGAGTTCTCTCTCTCTCTCTCGCACGCACGCACACACACACACACACACACACACACACACACACACACACACACACACACATTCACTCCTGCTCCCCCACCATTCTGGGACAGCAGTGGGGCAGGTTAACTGTCCCTGGGAGCACATCTTCCCAGTGCTTTGGCTTGTTAAGGGGGGTCTTTGTCACCAGGGAAACAGCCAGGCTTTTAAACTTACAGAGATTGTGAAGCAACATCTTAAGAAAGAGAAAACAGGAAAGTATTGTGGTTTTTGTTGTTGTGTTTGTTTTGTTTTGTTTTTCATGGTGTAGGCCATGGTCTGCTTTCCACAGAGTCAACTCTAAGGCTTATTACAAATATGAATGGCTGGAACACAAGACAGACTCAATCAGTCAGAGCTACCAAAGGTACAGACTGGGAAATTGAACTGATAACAAGCAGAATGGGTTTTTCTGACTCACTCAGGTGTGAGAACAAACTTCTGTAGCCTGGCAGGAGGTGGAGAATCCATGGAGTCCTGGATGCTTGCCAGGGCTAGAGAGCACAAACTACCCCAACCAGCCCTCCTACTTGCAGAGTTCAGAAGTGGCTCCAGCCCCTTCCCCATAACCTGACACTATGCAGTAGATACAAGAAGGGCAACACACAATGTTTTCTGTCTGTCTATCTATTCCATCTTTCCCCTTTCAAATGAATTTTCATGACATAATAGGAAACAAACACATTCTCTTGTTTAATTAAACACAGGTAAGGGGCCAGCAAGATGTCTCAGTGAGTAAAGGTACTTGCCTCCAAACCAGACTGCCTTAGTTCTATCCCTGGAAACACATGTACCACAACGAACAGATACATAAATATGCTTTTTTAAAGCCCAAAGTATCCACCTCCATGTTCAGTTCCAATTAATCCCTGTGATGTAACTGCTTCTTCTGAGTTAAACATGACCATGGTTATCTTGAAGTACAACAGCTGAGATGACCAACAGGAGTTCCTCATGAGATTGTGTCTATCATGATTTCTTTCTGGAGGTTGCAAGTGGTTCATAAGAGCCTCACAGGAACTCTCCCCACCATGAGATTCAACTCATCTCTGTATAGAAGGTTAGTGATTGAATGAGGTGGACCTCCTGGTGTGCCTGTGCTCCTGTATGTAGCCTCCATAAACTTGTATTTTCAGTTCTCTCTCTCCCTCACTGGTTCTTTATGTCTTTCACAGATATTACACATTTATGGGATGTATACATATCTCTATGTACATGTGGACTGTATTAACTTCTTTTCTATTGTTATAAAACACCATGACCAAACCCAACTTATGGAAGAGTTTAATTTGGCTTGCGGGAGAGCCATAATAATAGGGAGGCCTAGCAGCAAGTACAGCCATGGAGGTGAGAACAGGAAGCTGAGAGTTCACATCCCCCGCCCCCTTACCCCCCGCCCCGGAGGCAGGGTTTCTCTGTATAGCCCTGGCTGTCCTGGAACTCACTTTGTAGACCAGGCTGGCCTCAAACTCAGAAATCCGCCTGCCTCTGCCTCCTGAGTGCTGGAATTAAAGGTGTGGGCTACCACGCCTGACCTGAGAGCTCACATCTTGAACCACTAGCTTGAAGCAGAGAGAGCAAACTGGAGTGGCATGAAGCTTTTTAATCTCAAAGCCCACTCCAAGTCACACACTTCCTAAATCTCCCCAAACAGTGCTACTGACTGAGAGTCACATGTAGGGGACATTCTCATTCAAACCACTCCATGAACCTACAAAGCTGGTGTAGTGCTGGTGGCACTTGGTGGATAGGGGCATTTTGCTATGACAGTGCTCACCATTATGGGCAGGCCTAGATGCCTTCTTAGGAGGGCTACTGCTAAGAGAGTCAGTGAGGGCAAATAGGGCTATGATGGCTAGTATTAATTATCAACCTGAAAGGACCTATAATCACCCAGAAGACAAATTTCTGGGCATATCTATGAGGGAGTTTCTAGGTGGAATTAATTGAGGTGGGGAAGAATTAAGCATAGGAACCACAATTACATGGGTTGGGATGTCCTGGCTGGGCCCTGGATCTTTCAGGATAGTGCAAGTCCAGTGTCATAGAATACTTCCTGTGTAGAGGAAAATATAACCCACATTCAGCTGGAAAGAACTCAGTGTGCCCAGGCTTCCCTCTAAAACTGGATAATCACATCAATAAACAGACAACACCTTCCATCTGGCCATCAGCGTTACTTGTGGATCCCTGGCATACTAAGAAGACATACGCTTCAAAATTGAATACAAATGATCCAGAAAGAGAAAGGGGCAGTGCCATCTAGCAGCCCAGCATGTTGCTCCACTTAGAGATTGGCAAGGCAATGGGAGGTGGTTGGCAGTGCATCTCCAGGAAGATAGACACTGAGTAAGTTGCTAAAGCAGGAAATACAGCTTCCTGATGCAAAGTACTGGCTGAAGAACGTTTGAAGAACTCTGCTTCCTATTCATTAATTCAAGTGATTCATTCATTCAAATGATTCTGGAGGCATGAAGAACACTGTTTCCCACTTATTTATTCAAGTGATTCGTGAAGAGCACTGCTTTTCATTCATCCTGAGCATATAAGTAACTCGTGGGAATCATTATGGGCCTATCTGTGGTATGCAGTACACATAAACATGGGAAGAGCAGCATGTCTAAGCAAGACATATGAGGTTGATGCAGCTGGGTAAAGAGGTTGAGTGTGCTTTAAAATCCATTGCACATTAAAAGATATATGATCTATGATAGATAGCGAACACAGCTCTAATAATGAAGGCTAATCTGATGACTTCCCAGTGATCATTAGCCTCTTCATTGCATTGCATGTGGGGGCAGCATTTATCACAGTTCCTATATCCCTGCAATTTTTGTAGATCTCTCTCTTACTCATTGGGCTGCAGAATTTTAGGTGGTAATGTCTTTAAACAATTATTTTTGCTTCTGATTACTCTTACAACATCTGGCCCAGGGTTTTTCGTGCCTGGGAAACAATGACTAAAACCCAGCAAATTTTCATTAGCACAAAGTCAATCTCATGCAAGTAATCCATATTACAAAATGAAGGAATATTTGTTTTGAGTGTTTTCTATTCAGAGGCTATGCTGGGATGGTCACCTTTGTCCCTCAAGATTGCCTAGAGTCTACCCAGAGTCTGACTACAGTAAGAACAATCCAAGTGGTGACTCGTGAAAACAAAAATAGTTGCTTTTACCTATCCTCTGAACTTGACATGGGAGTGGATGGAGACTTTCTTAGATTAAGTTTCCTTCCTGTAAAAGTTGGCACCACCCAGTCTTTCAGATTTTAGAGCATAGTGCTTGCCCAAGCACTCAGTCAAAACTCTGGGACTCAATACTGACTCCAGATTGAAATGAGGCAGCCTTAAATGACACTTCAGGGATACCTTTGAGTAAGGGGACAATGGGCCCTTTGAGTCTAGCTTTTGAATTTTGGTAGGACAAGAAGAAAAATCCAGACAGAAAAGAAAAGTTCTAGTCAGTCCTTTTTCAGAGACATCTAAATTAAATATGTGAGTTTTCTTTACTTTCTTAAGCTATGCTATTACTCTCGCTCCTACACTGCCTGCCACGGATGGCTATCTGCTCTAGGTAGCTCTTGTGCAGTCTTCTAGAGCTGGTAAGGGGTTCAACCTATGAGCCAAGGGAATATTTGGGTCTTGGAACACACCAAGGATGGGTCTGGATAAACTCATATGCAAGAGAGTATCTGCTCTGTGACTGCCTAAACTTAGACAAGATTTAGATAATTGCTTTTTTTTTTCTGTGTATAGGTATATAAGTAGCTGCACAAACACAAGGACCTGAGTGTGGATCCTCCAACACCTTGTAAAACAAGGCATGGTGGCATGTGTTTATAACCCTAGCTCTTTGAGTGGGGAAAGTAGAGACAAGTCTTTGTTTCTGTTGTCCTTGTCTTCTGTTTGTCTGCATCATGTCTGCATCTACTGTCAGGCAGATTTTCATTACTGTAGTGGGATGATTGAGATAACCAAGTTATAAAAAGTAAAGGTTTTGCAGATAGTGAGTGTTGGAGCAAGTGGCCCCACCTCATTGTTTCCAGAAAGCAGAAAGGGTTAGGGAGGAAGAGGCTAGGTTCCTGTCATCATTCTCTTAAGTCACCTAACTTCCTCCCATTAAACTTCACCCGCTAAAGGTTCCTTCACCTCCCTGTTATACCATTGGTTAGAGACCCAGTCTTTAATATACAGGCCTTTGGAAGATACTAATTCAAACCATAACAGCCATTATTAGCAAATACTCCTTGAAGTTCATATGGCCCAAGATTCTTTCTCCTATATGAGATAGAAGAGATGTTTTGGATTAAGCATAAACATCTTTTGAATTTGACCATGATAAGGTTGAATTTACGATTAGATTTTCTGTAGCTTTCCTCAATGAAACATTTTTTTAGAGTATCTTCTCACAGGTCTATTTGAATATGCTGTCTTTTCAGTCTGGGCAGGTTCACCTGTTATTCAGGCATGGACACTAAAATTCAGCAGTTGGGGTCTGGGGAGGTTGCTGAGGTGATTGATACACAAGTATGAGGACCTGTGTTCAATCCCTAGGCTCCTGTAAAAAGCCTGTCATGGTAGTGTGCACTTGTAACCTCAGATGGAGACAGGCAGATCCTTTGAGGCCCAATGACTGGTCTATCTAGGCTAATTAGTGATCCCTAGATCCCTGTGAGAGTACTAGTATCAAAACAACAATAACAACAGCTTTTGAAGAATGATACCAGAGGTCCACATGTACACACACACACACACACACACACACACACGCACACACGCACGCACGCACAGAGACACACAGACACACACATACACAGAGACATATGCCCACACACATAATACAGATACACATATGCACACACATGCATACAAACATACACACACACTTACCACACAGACACACACTGACACACACACAGATACACACACAGAGACACATGCCCACACACATGTATACACACATACACAGACATACACATGCACATATATGCATACACACACACTCACCACACACACAGAGACACATGCCCACACACATGCATACACACAAACACAGACATACACATGCACACACACACACATACACACACACACACACACACACACACACACACACACACACACATACACACACATACACACAGAGGTTTTCTCTGAAGTAAGGCAGATCTGGATAGAAATCCCAGCCACGTTACTTATTAGCTTTGCCAGTGTTTATAGTCCTTTACCAGATTTATTTGGCAAGTGGTAAATTACCTTCTCTGGAAAGTGCCCCAGTACACACGTGAACTACTTACCACTCTGACTTTCATACTGGTTTCTGCTACATGTATTATCGCTCAGAGAGTGTGGGTGTAGAGTGGAAATAGCACAATAATGGGTAGCTTTTGTGCTATAACTGACTTTTCTTCTTGTGTGAGTGACTCACTGGAATTTCAAGAGTGGAATGACTTGTTAAAGCTTTCTAGTAGAACTGAGATATCTGAAGCCCCAGAGGCTAAAGTAGGGCTTACCAGAGAGGACTAGACATTGAAACTCAGCCTCCTTCAGAAGCCCTGGCTTCTGAACAGGGTGGTTACAAAGCCCCTTTCCTGACAGACCTCTCACTGTGCAGCTTAACTTATATTTCAGTGACAACTTCATGCTACTAAAGATCTTATGAAACTTAACCTTTTCAAATGTCACCTTTGTTATTCTTTCTGAAACCCTGCAACCGCTAGTACGTAAAAAAGAAAAAAATATCTAAACCGACATAGGAAGGGCTTTTATTCTAGGAGGACAAGAAAGTCAGGAACTCAACAATCTCTGCTAGGACAGGTGGCGCCTTGGGTTGCTGTAGCGACAAAGAGAAATGAGCAAAGAGTGGCAGGGTTCAGATATTGGGGTGAATTTATAGAGCACAAACTGGCCTGATGGCTGCGTTTTTCTGAGCTAGGGAGGTAAATGATGGCACGGTCCCTGGTGATGATCCATATCGGAGCCAAAGTCACCCTTCAATCTCCATCCTGCACTTCTTTTTTTTTTTTTGCTCCAGGGAGCAAGCCTCAGATCCACAGAGCTGCAGTAATTTCGATTGTCGCGAGCCCCCTTGCGCCGTACCCACACAGCACTGGGGAGCTGCCCGTGGTGCTGATTTTTTCCCTTTGAGAGGAAACTCTGGCCACCACACCTGCAAAAGGCTCAAAGGATACACTGGAGTGCTAGAGCCCTAAAATCCCTGACCAGCGACAGGTGCAGCATAACAAAGCTCTGCTAGACCCCAAACTCTAGCGACTCTGTCAGCTGCAGTTGGAGCTCTGCAGGATCTGGAGCTGTCCTGTGAGGACTTCCCTTCACTCCCTAGTTTATCTACATTTCCCTATTTCCAAATCCTCTCAGCCTTTGGAGACTACACCTGGTGGACATCACAAATTGGCGCTTCCCGCACCTCCTCTGTCATCCCCTGGGACACGCCCCTCTGGAACAGCTTCTCCAGGGGCACTGCACACTTCCGAAGTGGAGATCACCCTGGAGCGTGGGGCCCAGGTTCCTGGCCCCACCCCCTTTCTTGCTTATTCCTACTACACATGCTGCTCCTCTTAAGCACAGAGTTGGGCAGTAAGCTCCGCCCCCATCTTCCATTGAAGGGAGAGCTGAAGTCAGGAAGAGGTGGAGGGGAGGAGCTCCCAGACCCCTCACAAGCTGCTGACCCACTGGGAACTACTGAATCCGTTAGTAGAAGAGAGCAACCCGAGCGAGCGTCCATTGTTGGCTGAGGACCCCTGAGGAACAGCAGGCGGTCTGCTCCCGCCTTTGAGAGCCTTTTCCCGCCAGCCAAGCCTGCTCACAGGTAGGGCCAGCTCCCCGGTCTGCCTTCCGGGGACCGCGAGAGCTATCCACGAATAGGAGCTGTTTAAAGAACCTGTGTTAGGCTTATTTTTATAGAACTGGAAGGACAACATTCATTGCGCTTGATGTTCTGGGTCTTGTGTCCAAGAGAGGAGTTGGGTGGTGGGAAAAGGTACACGAGGGAAGATGGAAAGTGACAACTTTGATTACCTTTGAACAGGTAGCCATGACCTCACTGTCCACTGAGACCACTGGAGACCCCGATTTGTCTTCTGGGCTGTTGCCAGCTAGCTCGACTCCAGCCAACCAGAGCGCAGAGGCCTCGGAGGGCAACCTGTCTGCAACGGTTCCCCGAGCTGCAGCAGTCACGCCGTTCCAGAGCCTGCAGCTGGTGCACCAGCTGAAGGGGTTGATCGTGATGCTGTACAGCATCGTGGTGGTCGTGGGTCTGGTGGGCAACTGCCTGCTTGTGCTGGTGATCGCGCGCGTGCGCCGGCTGCACAACGTGACCAACTTCCTCATTGGCAACCTGGCCTTGTCCGACGTGCTCATGTGTGCCGCCTGTGTGCCTCTCACGCTAGCTTATGCCTTTGAACCTCGGGGCTGGGTGTTCGGTGGAGGCCTGTGTCATCTGGTTTTCTTCCTGCAGCCGGTCACCGTCTATGTATCGGTGTTCACACTCACCACAATCGCCTTGGACCGCTATGTGGTTCTGGTGCACCCGCTACGTCGGCGCATTTCACTGAGGCTCAGCGCCTACGCGGTGCTGGGCATCTGGGCTCTATCTGCAGTGCTGGCGCTGCCGGCCGCGGTGCACACCTACCATGTGGAGCTCAAGCCCCACGACGTGAGCCTCTGCGAGGAGTTCTGGGGCTCGCAGGAGCGCCAACGCCAGATCTACGCCTGGGGGCTGCTTCTGGGCACCTATTTGCTCCCCCTGCTGGCCATCCTCCTGTCTTACGTACGGGTGTCAGTGAAGCTGAGGAACCGCGTGGTGCCTGGCAGCGTGACCCAGAGTCAAGCTGACTGGGACCGAGCGCGTCGCCGCCGCACTTTCTGTCTGCTGGTGGTGGTGGTGGTAGTGTTCGCGGTCTGCTGGCTGCCGCTGCACATTTTCAACCTATTGCGAGACCTGGACCCGCGTGCCATCGACCCCTACGCCTTCGGGCTGGTGCAGCTACTCTGCCACTGGCTTGCTATGAGCTCCGCCTGCTACAACCCCTTCATCTATGCATGGCTGCACGACAGCTTTCGAGAGGAGCTGCGCAAGATGCTGCTGTCCTGGCCCCGCAAGATTGTGCCTCATGGCCAGAACATGACTGTCAGCGTGGTCATCTGATGTCGCTCTGCCAGGTCCGAGCTGGGGAAATTCATATCCCTTAGCCCCAGAGGTCGTCGTGAGATCTTATTCCCAGCACCAAAGTTAAGCCAACACATGCGAATTCCCACCCAGCCCTTTTGATTTGTCTGGTTTTTGTGTTTCTGTGAAATGTTAGGTGGGCTTTGGAGCAGAAGAGCCTGGGGAGAGAGAGAGAAGCAGATTTATCAGGTCTACCCCTGAAAGCAAAACAGCTATTTTTCTGGGTTCAGAAAAATAAATCAGTAGCAGGTCTTTCTTTCTCTCTTTCTTTCTTTCTTTCTTTCTTTCTTTCTTTCTTTCTTTCTTTCTTTCTTTCTTTCTTTTTTTCTTTGCGTACACTGTGGGTGGAATTTAAATGTGGTGTTGGAGTTGGTGAAGATTTTCACTTTACCTTTTTAAAAGGCCCCAGCTGAGATATAATGACTGTTTTGTCTACCTGAGCCTTGGATTCACTTTGATTTCAGATCATACTATGATCCCAAATCAATATCCAGGTTTTTAACATTTCCTGAGTAAGATCTTTATGTTCCAAAAAGATTTTCATTTTAAAATCATTTGGATTTATAGAACAAATCCAGTTTCAGGTTACATTTCAGGAGGTGTTATTCTTGTCTTCTTTCCAACTCCTCAGCTACCATATTGAAAGGATAAAGGAAGCAGGTCAGTAAGTAGACAGCTCACCTAGCCCTGGGTTCAAGTCTTGCACAACAGGGTGTGCATGTCTGTGAGCCCATGACCCAAGAAATGGAGGAAAAGGGATCAGTTCATGATCATCCTGGGCTACATAGGGAATCTGAGACCAGCCTGGGCTACATGAGAGGAATCAATCACTATAGAGACAGGCAAATGGGAAGATGTGGTTCTCTTAAGGACACATGTACCTGTCCATGAGGACAGACATCATATGTGTGTGTGCACACACACACAAGCAGTGTTTACCACCAGAAAGAAATGCTCAGTGTAAACTGTGTGCCATAGCATTCTCCTGCATCCTCTAATTGCTGAATTTCAACAGATCAACAGCTGCCATCTGACTGCTCAGCACCTGCTCCCTGGAGATTCTTGCAACATATCAGCCTAGAAGCCAGGGCTGGAACGGATTACTTAAGGATAGCACAGAAAAATTAACTTCCATCCACAAGATGGACAGTTCAAATGCTAACCACTTTCAGGGCTTCAAGAACAGGGAAGGCTCTTGGGTGTGAGCCTGGGTTGATGATCAGCACATTAACCTTTTCAGAATTCTGTTAATGAGGAACGTACTTGGGGCCTCAGTTTCCAAGAGCCTCAATAATGGATGCTGAAACAGCTACTGGTTTGCTGAGAGAAGGAACTTTGGAAAAAGATACATAGTATCAACCCAGGGCCTGTGAAGTGTGTGATGTGAATTACTGTCTGTAGCAAGTGTGTGGGGCTCTAGTGCCACTCCAGGAAGGTCTCCCCTCTCTTCTATTACTGTTGAAAAGAGACTAGCTCATTTATCCGCGTGCTGTATAAGAGGAGGTTTGGTACCAAAATGACAAAGGTTTAGTTCTCACATCTACAGACGATGGGGGTATGAATATCTGCACTAAGCAGCACCAGAAGTCGTTAGTAGCTACAGGGTTACATTCCGTAGACTGAAAAGGGTTGAAGCAGGTTAAGATGGGAGATGGTAACTACCTCTGGTGGTAGCACCTAATTGACTTTGAGCTTCATCTAGAGACTGGAGCATGGAGAACCTATACCCTAATGATGCAGCCCTCTCCCAAACACAGTGTTACAAAAAATTGTATTTGCTAAGCACCCCAGAGATGGGCTTTTGTGTTTCCTAAGCCAGAGCATATTTTTAATGGGCACCTGTGGAGAGAACAGGAAATGGGGGTGGGGGTGGGGGTGGAGGTGGGGACTACAACCTGGGATTTGTTAGAGAGGGATTGTGTCAATTTTGGTCTTTTTTTTTTTTTTTTAAACTACTGGCTCTCAGCCATGGCTACTCTTAGAACCCCTGGGGAAATACAAACCAAGCCAAACAAAATACATTGATGTCAATCCCTGTCAGCCCTCCTCCCATCTAATCGACTTGAGATGGGGTCTGAGAGTCTGCATTTTTCAAAGCACTTTTGGAGATTTTAATGTGCAGCCCAAACACTGACCCCGTTTTCCAAACCTGCTCAAAAATGCCTTTGTGACAATTCACTTGTTACCCACTGAAGTTGCTAAGAATCTGGACATGACAGTGAGTTCTACATCACAGTTGGAGACAACCCAGTCAGTCTTTAGACCATCCCTGTTCTATCAGCTTTAGAGGATAATCCTCATGATTAGAATATTTAGGCATTCATCCAAGCAGTTCCTGTGTAGAGCATCAGTTTAGAAGGAACGTTATTCAGTTTTAGTTAAACTGCATTATAAAGTTACCCACCATGAAATAGTCTAAGACTTCATTGTTAAAGTGTTAAAAAATATATAAATAAAATGTTCCCTGATTAGTTTAAGGTCACACTGTGAAAAGAAACCGTCCTTCCTAAACTAGGAAGATTGCCACCAGTTTGTCATGCAGTGACTTAAGGTTTTAAACATTTGTATAGATCCTCTGGAGAGCCTAAAGAGGGTGGTGGGTTGGGCTGTGCTTATAAGCATCTTCGCATATTGTGAAGCTGGCAGCTGAACAGCAAGTGATTAATTGTTACCCGATGTGATATCTATTTAGAAGCAGTTTGTCAAACAAACTGACTTGTAAAAACATCTCTCAGAGATGGGTTCCAGAGAAATCTGCATAGGCTTATGCATAGGAATTGCATTTCATAACTCATTTTGGTTAGTAGCAAGTGTCTAAGACAAGTAGGCAGGCTTACTCCTACAGGAAGTGAGTCAAGACCAAAGCTGGGAACTGAGCCAGCTTGGAACTTGGCAGCAGCCTTTCTTCCCAAGGCTGACAGGAGGTTCTGTAATCCCCTTTGCAAGCATTGTCAGCAGGCCTCGAGTTTGGCACATGATCAATAGATTTATCTCACCGAATTGACAGGGGAGTATTTCAATATGTGTTGGCAACAGTGACCTGGGAATAGCAAGTGTGAGGGACACTGAAGTAACAATACTTCAAGCGATGTAACCTTGTCTAGCTGCTCTGATGGTTTTTCAGGCTGCTCTTTTACCAGGGCAGCTCATTTTCAGGTTTATTTTCTCTGGTGAGCTATTGGACCACTTTTGGTTCTCACTCCTGAACATCTAGTAGTCTTTCAGATGCAAGGCCAGGAGCTGACCTCATGGACACTCATGTAAGAATATCCCTTGGTGGAGAATGGACACAATACTTATCCCTCACACAGAGAGGTTGGGAATGCCTGTCTGTAATGGATTTATGTCTGCCCATTGGTTTCTTTGCGATATGTGTGAGATATCTTTATAGCTGAGTCAGCATGGGAGTTTCTCAGGCTGGGGCTTGTAGTGTGTTTGACATAATAAATATTACAACAGTGGCACAGTCTCCAGCTGTGGAATTAATACACCTCTCCGAAGTCACTCCAAGAAAATCTTACTGCGAACCTAGATTTTATCAGTTTTTACTAGTTTCAGAGATAAACTCTTCATGCTGGCTGTCCTGTGACCGTCTGTCCCCAGTCTACATGATGCTAGCATTTTAGTGTATGGTATTAAGATCTTTCTATCTCAGAGGTTGGAGCATAAATCCACAGTCCATCAAAAGAGAAGAGGAGGATTTCATGCTGAGTTTCTATGCTGTCATGAAATAGATAAACATTTAATGGGCAGTATTTTATCAACCATTTCCCATATATAGATTGGAAAACTCTAAAAACATATACTATATGGGTCAATATATAAGATCTATAACATTTTAAACCATGAATGGTGGAGTTAAAACAAGTTTCTTTTTTTTTTTTTTTTTGGTGAGTATAGGTTATAATTTTAACATGGATTTGTGGGTGGCCAGCAAGATGGCTCATCTGATAAAAAGGTGCTTGCTACCAAGACTGACTATCTAAGTTAAATTATAGCATCCACATGGTGGAAAGAGAGAACAGGCCCTTTAGTTTTGTTCTCTGACCTCCACATATTCTGTGGCACGCCCATACCCCCAAATAAATAAATGCACTAAAAATGAATTTATGGTGGTGGGGTAGAGAGATGGCTCAGTGATACTTGCAGCTTAATCATGAAGACCCGAGTTGGATTCCAGCACCTACATGGGGTGCTTCACAAAAGGCCTGTGATTTCAGCTCCAAGGGAACTGACACTGTTTTCTGGCCTTTGAGAGCAGCAGCACACATTCGGTTATTTGTACACACACATACTCCCTCAAAGTGAAATAAAAAAACATCTACAAATGGATTTATGAACGTATGTCCCCCGGTTCTACTCTTCAGCATGAAATAAGCTAATGTACAAATACTGGGAAAGGAAGATGTTCAGATCAGATGGGAGTTAGTCATGGTTCACCAGAAAGAAGCCTACACACTTAAAGTCAGTCTTTGGAGGCAGTAAGCTCATTGTGACAACCATGTACTGACATTTCTAACAGGTTTTAAACAGGTTTATATATTTAAATATCTTAGATATTTGAGTGCTCTATTTGCATGTACACCTGCATGCCAGAGAGGACATTGGATCTTACTATAGATGATTGTGAGCCACCATGTGGTTGCTGGGAATTGAACTCAGGACATATGGAAGAGCAGCCAGTGCTCTTAAGCACTGAGCCATTTTTCCAGCCTCCTAACAGGTTTTTGAACTATTCTCTGCTACTCAAGTGTCCCCCTTTTCATTTTTATTCCTCTGTTTTGCCATTTGTACTTGTTACTATCCACTTACAAAATACCTCCTGTCTGAATAAAAATACCTTCTGCCCTAAGGATAGGGAGATGATAGGATTCAAACACTTATCTTCTGTTTGGTTCTTGTAAAGGAGAAACCACTGACTCCATTGTCGACATAATAGAGGACAGCATGTACCATGAGACCAGGTGTGTCCAGGGCTGCAGTTCACAGTGTTGCCTGTACCCTGTGGGATCCAGGAGTTCTACTATCTGCTGTTTCACAGTCAAGCTTCAGCCTCAGAAATCTGCCAGAATTTTCACAGGACCCTTAACTTCATAAACCTCACTGAGGGCTCTCAAGAGGACCAAACGGTCAAAGGTTAAATGGTTTCATTTGAGCATCTCATGTTGGAGTGAAGAAACAGGATCCAGCAAAAGCAACAAATGGCCTGTGCTTTTAAGTATTCTCTGCCTTGTCTCTTGGCTCTCACAAAATATTTTCTTGGCTTGCAGGTGGCTAAGTCTCCTGGTCCCAGAGCACATATCCTCCTTCTGGACGACAGCCACTGATGAATGGAGTGCCATGCTGCTGTCATTTCCATGACCCTTCTGTTACAGCCAGGCAAAGGAGAAAAAAATCCCTTTCACTGAGAAAACCAGATTGAGAGTTCATGGGTGAACTGGGAATCAAAGTTAGGTGCTAGGGTGGCACAATCACACCTACCTTAGGTTCTCACCCCAGGAGTGGGCTCAAGGTAGTGGTTATCCCATGGTGGGCAGACTTGCTGTCCAATCTACAGCCTGGGTACTCATAAGCAGAGTCCTTCGAGGAGAGGAGATTGTCCTTCTGAGCCACTGCCCTTAGGTAAGACAAATGTGGTGGGCACAACATCCCCGTTCAGTATTATAAGCAGGTGGACAATAAGAATGCTTGTCAATACCTCTCAATTTTACAACTCTTTCCTGTGGACAGGTTTCAATGTATTCCCATTTCCTACCTAGTCCAACCCCACCCTGCCCTGCCCTTTATTTCTCTCCAGGATACAAATGCAAAATTTGAGACCAGTGTTACTTTCTGGAAGAGGACCAGTTAGTTGACAAGCTTATACTGAGACTGATCCTGGCCAGTTCCCCTGTATACCTGCACCAGAAGAAACGATCTGGTCAGACTCGGGGTGTTAGTTACTTTTCTCTGTGACAAGATATCTGAAAAGCAACACGTGGAGGGAAAACCTTATTTTGGCTCAGAGATTGTGTATCCAGGTATTCATGGTGGGGATTAAGCAACTGGTTAAATGTGTCAGGAAGCAGAGAGAGATGAATACTGCTGCCCAACTCATTCAAGACTCCAGGTCATGAAAGGATACCACCCATATCATGTGACCCAATCTAGACATTTCCTCACAGACATGTCCAGAGGTTTTTCTCCAAGGTGATTTCTAGACTATGTCAAGTTGACAATATTAGCCATCAAATCAGAGTAATATTGCCTACCTGCATTAACTGTAATGTAGAGGTGGAATCTTTCCCACAGGAGAAAGGTGACAGGGAGTATCTCCTTTGAGGCTATAAATCCAGAAGGTCCATGAGCAAAGTACTTTATCTTATCTAATCACAATTGAGTGTTTTGACCCACATTTAGATATAGTAGAGGTTCATTCACTACATAAATGTGAGGTGAGGTGTAGGGACATACAAGGATGGGACAGTAACCTATGGTTAGAAGGACCAGAGGGTTTTTTTTTTTTTAATCACTCTCAGTCTGGGAATAAGAGGGTTGAAACTTTAAGAGGAAGGGTCATTTGGAGGAGATTGTCTCTAGAGGAGCTGTAGCCTTTGGAGGAGGAATGGAACTAGCCCCAAGTGTCGCTATGGAGAGGGAGCCTGTGGCAAACGTTATGTTTGCAGGAAACTTTCCAGCAGGTGCAAGGATCACAAAAATGACATATGCCATGCAAATTAAAAAGAGGTACGGCTCATACTTGGCCTTGGGGCTCCTAGAACCTTCATGGCTAAAATGCCATTCCATTCAGACTCTAAAAGATGCCTGAAACCTTAAGTAACTGAAGAGGGTGCTTTGGACCAACATGCCTCAGAGGTAGCAGAATTAGGACAGGGTGGTGTAGAACAGAAGAGTGTAGGCTGAGCTTACAAAAGTCGGGAGGGGACAGACTGGCCCTGAAAGATGAATGAAGTTGGTTAAATTAGTTGTTTTTGCTATGTGTTGGGCACAGTGCCAAGGACCTTACATTGTTTATCTCTTACCACATTATTCCTGTTTCTCAGAGAGGAAAACAAACATTTAGAGAAGTTGAAAAATTTGCCAAGATGTCACCATGGTAGGTGGTAGCGCTGGGCTACACATTCCAAAGACTGCAGCTGAAACAACAATGACATTGTACTTGGAATTCAGCCGGAAGAGCCTGGCCCTTTAGGAGAGGTAGTAGGAAGCTATGGAAGGTTTAGAATAAGAAGCAGAAAGAATGAGTTTCAGGGCTAAACTCTAGGCCTATGACAACAGGGAAAGAGGGAGGCCATGTATTAGCTGCTTTTTTTTCATTAGTGTGACCTAATTCCTGATGCAGGCAGCACAAAGGAAGACATTTCCAAAATAAAGAAATATTAAAAATATTAAAAATTAAGTTGGTATTTTGGCTTATGATTTCAGTGACTACAGTCCACAGTGCTTGGTGCCATGGGCTCTAGACCCATGGAGAATCAGACCATCATAGTGTCAGGAACACACAGAGGAAGAGGCTGTTCATGGTGGATCAGGGATGAGGTATACCTTCAAAGGCTTGCTTCCAGTGAGCCATTTCCTTCAGTTGGGCTCTGCCTATTAAAGTTCCATTGTGTCTTTTCCTCATGACACATGACAGATGACACATGTTCAGGGAAGAACAGAAGTGAGGCCAGTCTGTGTGTTGGTTTTTGGGATGTGGTAAGCTACAGCTTTGGGCTGAGTAACAACTGATCACTAATGATGTCTGCCAGCCCCCGCAGGTCTTGTGACTCACATTCTATGTGCTGCCAGCACTACTGATTTTAGCAGAGAACTGCCAGAAAGTTAATTCCTACCTACCTTCCTTTCTTTCTTTTAACGCCCTAAGATATTCATGAAATGTGGAGACCATAAATATGGATGAGAGATAGCATAAGGAGACTCCACATTCACCTACAACTTTCCTAATTACTTTAAGTTTTTTCTTTTATCATGCTAATTCTTTCAGATTGTAAAAACAAGATGGCTTTCCATCCTCGAGCAGGCAAAAGACTTTCTCTTATGCAGTGGTTCTCAACCTTCCCAGTGCTTCGACCCTTTAATGCAGTTTCTCATGTTTTGGTGACCCCCCCCCCCCAACCACAAAATTATTTTCATTGTTACTCCACAACTGTAAATTTGTTACTGTTATGAATTGTAATGTAAATATCTGCATTTTCCAACTCCTACGAAAGGGTCATTTCACCCCAAAGGGGTCAACACCTGCATGTTGAAAACCAGTATTTTTCTGTGAGGCAGCTGGTTCCTCAGCCAAACAAACCTGTGCTCTTTGCAGAGGCTTCCCAAGCAAGAAAGTCTCGCATGAGGCAGGATTCACTGCCTTCGTAAGCCTTTTCCTTGCTCCCTCTGGCAAACATTTATTACCGTGCTCCATCTTTCTGGTGTTGCTGCTGGCTATTTTCTACTTGAGTGGAGGAGGCAGGATGTGTTGCTGCATGGAGGGATGCCCTACAAAACACACAATTGTGGCAGTCATTTATCAGACCATTATCCCTCAGATCTTCATTATAATAATCATCAGGTAATGTTCTGGGGCAGCTGCTGAAGCCTGAATTAAAATCAGGTTATCTGTACAAAGGAAGAATCAATGTAACGCTGGACCATGTGTGAATCTTTCCTGTTCACTGTTAAGGTCATTAGGATGTGTGTCTTCATGATCTATTCATTAATAGTGATTGGCTTTGAGTTTCTGTAGTAACTCAGGGTTAAATGTGCACATCTCTGCATTCAACATATACTCCTAGGAACATGATCAGGTTTGTTGTAGACAAGAAAACTTCTGGATACACATAGCTGGTAGAACAAGTCACAGCTCCACAACATGAAACTGATGTTCCTTTTCATTTCAGGCTGTTTCTCTAGTCCGGGTAAGCACTGGCCATATTACAGATTTCTGGTTGCAGCTCTGGCAGCTAGGCCTTGAACAAGACTCTTTTCCAACACTTTTTTTTAAAAAAAAGATTTATTTCTATCTTATGTGCATTGGTGTTTTGGTTGCATATATGTCTGTGTGAAGGTGTCAGGTGCCCTGGAACTGGAGTGACAGACAGTTACAAACTGCCATGTGGGTGCTGGGAATTGAACCAGGACCTCTGGGAGAATAACCATGGAGTTTTCTCTCTAGGGCCTCTTTTCCAACATTTAAGCATGGAGACATGATATTGTGATTTACAAAGTTCACACATTTCAGTTACACACACACACACACACACACACACACACACACCCCTAAAGAAATAATAATTCTTAGAGACTTTCTCTTGCTGTGCTAGAACACTCTGATAAAAAACAACTTAGGGAGTAAAGGATTTATTTTATCTTATATTTCCAGGTCACAGCCCATCATTGAAGGAAGTCAGGGCAGGAACTCAAGGTAAGAATCTGAAGGTGGGACTGCTTGCTATTATACAGGATTACCTCTAATGAGGAAAATAACTATAGCCAAGGGAGTCCAGCAGGAATCACGAAGGATGCTGCTGGAGGCTCACTTGTTTACAGACTTATGGTTAGTCAACTTTTAAAAATGTAGTCCAGGACCATCTGCTCAGAGAATAGTGCCACCCGCAGTGGGCTAGACCTTTCTACATCAATTAATAGTCAAGACAATACCACACACACATGTCCATTGATCAATCTTTTAAACCATTGATCAATCTGTAAATATCTTCAACAAAATTACAGAAGCAAACTTCCCTAACCTAAAGCAAGAGATGCCCATGTACATACAAGAAGCCTACAGAACTCCAAATAGAAAAGAAATTCCTCCCGACACATAATAATCAGAACAACAAATGCACTAAATAAAGATAAAATATTAAGAGCATTAAGGGAAAAAAGTCAAGTAACATATAAAGGCAGACCTATTAGAATTACACCGGACTTCTTACCAGAGACTATGAAAGCCAGAAGATCCTGGACAGATGTAATACAGACCCAGCCCAAACACAAATGCCAGTCCAGGCTACTATACCTATCAAAACTCTCAATTACCATAGATGGAGAAACCAAAGTATTTCATGACAAAACCAAATTTATACAATAGCTTTCCACAAATCCAGCCCTTCAAAGGATAATAAAGGGAAAACTCCAACACAAAGAGGGAAATCCAATAACAAAAGAACACACATGATATGCACTCACTGATAAGTGGACATTAGCCCAGAAACTTAGAATACCCAAGGTACAATTTGCAAAACACATGAAACTCAAAAAGAATGAAGACCAGTGTGGACACTTTGCCCCTTCTTAGAATTGGGAACAAAACACCCATGGAAGGAGTTACAGAGACAAAGTTCGGAGCTGAGACAGAAGAAAGGACCACCCAGAGACTGCCCACCTGGGGATCCATCCCATAAACAACCACCAAACCCAGACACTATTACATATGCCAGAAAGGTTTTGCTTATAGGACTTTGATATAACTGTCTCTTGTGAGGCTATGTTAGTGCTTGGCAAATACAGAAGTGGATGCTCATAGTCATCTATTGGATGGAACACAGGGCCCCCAATGAAGGAGATAGAGAAAGTACCCAAGGAGCTAAAGGGGTCTGCAAACCTATAGGAGGAACAACAATGTGAACTAACCAGTACCCCCCCCCCCCTCCCAGAGCTTGTGTCTCTAGTTGCATATGTAGCAGAGGATGGCCTAGTTGGCCCTCAATGGGAGGAGAGGCCCTTGGTCTTGTGAAGATTATATGCTCCAGTATAGGGAATGCCAGGCCAGGAAGCAGGAGTGGGTGGATTGGGGAGCAGGGCAGGGGGAGGGTATAGAGGACTTTCAGGATAGCATTTGAAATGTAAATGAAGAAAATATCTAATAAAAAAAGAAAGGGTATGAAAAGCAGTTTAGAAAGCCAGAAAGATTCTCTGCCATTGATGATATGTGAACATAAAGAAGAGGTGACCAATTGCCATTAAAGCTCTTGTACAAAATGGGTAGATTCTAAAAAAAAAAAAAAAAAAAAAAAAAAAAAAAATCCCACACCCACAAGGCCACACCTACTCCAACATGGCCACACCTACCAACAGTACCACTCCCTGAGCCAGCACAGTTGGTTTAATGGCTTATCTTTGTATGTGGTCATTAGGTAATTGAAAAGAAAGTAGATTTACATTTGGGTGAAAGGCTTTGTAAATATTCATTTCATCCTGTTGGTCGAAGATGTTGGGTTTTTCTATTCCTTTACTAATTTTCTGTCTATATAGTCTTTCAATTTTTGAGAGGGGGATACTGATCTATAATATACCTGTGGATGTATTTCTTAGGCACTCTTTACAACTCTATTGTTTGGTGCATGAACATTGAGGATAGCTAAATGTTTTTTAGAGGAATGACCATTTTACCAACCTGTAATACCACTCCATTTCTGGTAATTGTCCTTCCTATGAAATCTATCTTTTTGTTGTAATACACTCACAGACAGGAACTTTTAACTCAACTTTAACTTATATTTTAGAAGTCAGAGGACTAGGGGAAGAGAACCCAAAGGCTGGTGGGGGATGGGGTATGCTCGTGGTTCAACATTAAAAGTACAGGGACCTTCTGGGAGAAGAGGTGGAGTAAGAGTTACTTCACATCCTTTTCTGAAAACCAGTGGGATTAATAAATGAACAAAAGAGCAATAGTAGAGTTTGGCCACAATGGTATCACAAGCTGTAAACTACAACAAAAAAGCTACCAGGTAGAGTGAAAGTGGAACCAAGACCAAGACCAAGACCAAGACCAAGACCAAGACCAAGACCAAGACCAAGACCAAGACCAAGACCAAGACCAAGACCAAGACCAAGACCAAGACCAAGACCAAGGAAGTTTATTACCATACCTCCAGATTCCAACAGAGTTCCTTTCTCTAAAAGTAACAGAGCAGATCTCCAGCCAGACATCTTGTGTTTGGACACATCACAGCTGGACCAGGGACACAGTACAAAACATTCCCAGAGGGAAATGAAACAGCTCTTATCTGATATTAATTTAGCCATTCCTACTATCCTTTGATTGATATTTGCATAATGTCTTTTTCTATCTTTCTACTTTCAACAAGACAATATTAAAGTTTGAAGTGATATTATAATAATTTTGTTCCAGACTCAGTGTTTTTTTCCTTTCTCAAACCCATATGAGGAAATCTTAACTTCCAGTATGATGGTATTTAGGTAAATATTGGAAATTAATTTAGGTTCATATGAGCTCATGAAAGTAGAACTCTTGTAATGAGATTGGGGATTGTTTTAGTTACCTTTCTTCTTGTGGTAACAGAGTATTTTATAGATACAACTTAAAGAAGGAATGTTTTATTTTGGAACATGGTTTTAGAGGGTGCAATCAATCATGGAAGTGAAGGTTTGGCAGAATTCAAAGCAGCTGGAGTATGTGACTAAGGGTCCTTACATCTTGGTGGGTCAGGAAACAGAACACAAAACTTGTACCAGAAGTAGAAGGTCATGTATAGCCTCTATTAGTTTACAACTGGTAATCTAAATGTACTAGTTAGGACCCATGTCCCAAAGATTCTACAACTTTCAAAGACCATGCCACTGAAAAGAGATCAGCCTTGAAACTTATGAGCCGGTGGGGGATATTTAATTTTGTACTGGATAGTTTTTGTTCAACTTGACACAAGCTAAAGTCATCTGAGAGGAAGGAATTTCAATGAAGAAAATGCCTCTTTTAGATCCAGCTGCAAGCAGTGCTGTGGGAGATTCTTCTTAGTGATTGATGGGGGAGGGTCCAGCCCATTGTGGGTGGTGCTATCCCTGGGCTGGCAGTCCTGGGTTCTATAAGAAAACAGGCTAAGCAAGTTGTGATAAGCAAATCAATAAGCCCATCATCCTCTTTGCTTCTGTATCAGCTCCTGGCTCCAAGTTCTTGTCCTGTTTGAGTTCCTGTTTTGGCTTCCTTTAGTGATCGATCACAATGCAGAAGTGTAAGCCAAATAAACCCTTTCCTTCTCAACTTGTTTATTGAACATGGTGTTTTGTCACAGCAATAGAAGCCTTAAGCCAACTGTAATATTCTACCCTGACCATATCATGATGCAAAATGCATTTAACCTAATCTTAGGATTTGCCCAATGGTCTATACATTGCTTAAAAGTCCAGTTGCATTACCTAAACTGCAACAGCCTTCATGAGATCTCCCCCAGCAAACTTGCTTTCTTGGGCAACCCTGGGTCCTTGCAGCTTTGATTTGCAGACAGGTTCTTGAGAACTTTAGCATCCCAGAGTCTCCATTTTAACCGAAACCTTACCTTCATATCTTTATACATTGTCTTATGAAGCCATCTTTTATGAGAGTCTGACCTTGGTATGTATTGCCTGGCCTTACAGGCCTTTATCTGAAAATTTGGGGCCAACCTCTATGGCCTCCATTTTGCATGCCTGAAAAAACAGCACCATACAAACAATGCCAAGTTCTGGTGCTGGCTTGAGATATAGCTGGACCTTTGTGGATCATGACTACAGCAGTCACTGAGTCCCTGAAAAGCTGAATCAGTACCTAGCAAAGTACTTCCCTAGGTCATCCTGTTTGGGTAGTACATCTCTGCCGACCATCTCTCTTCAAATGAAAGTCATTCAGGTGGGTTTTAATTTTTCACCCTAGAACTTTCAATAGATGGTGAAGGGACTCTGGCTGGCTTCAGTGTAGGGAGCATGGCTCTGACAGGCCTTATCCTTCTCCTCAATTTCCTCTGCCTTGCTAAAAAACTGTTAGATTACATTCCTAAAGCTAGCCTCCAAGGCCTATTCCCTTATTGGGCCAATCCTTCCTCTGGAGTCTGAATATCAAGGTCTACCTATAAAAGTATTGAAGTCCAGCCATCAAAATCCTCCTTTGGCTCACCCAATTAACATGTCCAATTAAAATTAAATACTTCATCCTAACACAGGGTTTATCCCTTGTACCTTTATGAACTGCCATTTACCAATGGGTCACATCTGTCTCCTCTATCTAGAGACAGTCCTTTGTCTTCTCTGGATAAATACCCCTTTCCCCACCCTTATGCCCCTCCATGTTTCCTTTGCCCCTTTCCCCCCTCTCCTTTGTTCCCTCCTCCTCCTCCTCCTCCTCCTCCTCCTCCTCCTCCTCCTCCTCCTCCTCCTCCTCCTCCTCCTCCTCCTCCTCCTCCTCTATTTCCTGCATTTGTCCCTTATCTCTGCTCTCTGTCCCTCTGGAGCACATAAATCTCCTTTGTGCTGAGAACTTGGTCTTGGGGGTCCTGAGCCAATCCTTTTCCTCTCAGGTGAGGTCTTCAAGGCATCTTCCTACTCTTAATGCAAAGTGTACTGTTTCTTTTTTTAGAGATGCTAATCTCTTTAACAATTATAGTTACTTTGTCCATATCTGCAAACCTCAAAGTCTTCATATTCCTTGTCTTAACAAACTTTACATTTTTCACATCTTAATGCTTTCCTGTTTGCTTTGGATTCTCTGTAAATCTGTAAATCTGGCTGAAGGCAGAAGTAATAACCATGCTGTCTCTAAGCCAGGAAGAAGGCCATCACCAAATCCCACCTATGCTGGCATCTGATTTTAGACATCCTGGTCCCAGAACTATTGTTCAGGAAACTCTGGCCATAGTGTTTTGTGGTAATAGTGAGATCTAAGCCATGGGTTATTAATTTTAAGCTATTTCTTCCAAGATAATGTCTTCCATTTTGTATTATATCTTGCACAGTGCCATTAGTGTTATACAAGGTCTGACTGGAATGAAATGTTTTTTATTTTTTTATTTTTTTTATTTTTGGAGAGGAAAGAGTTTATTTCCTCTTATATCTTAACAGTATATTATGACTGGTAGTCAGGACAGGAAATCAAACATGAACTTGGAGGCAGGCACTGAAGAAGAGGTCATGAAGGAATAGAATTACTATCTTGGGCAGACTGATTTCTTATTCCAGCTGTTCAGGGATGGTACTTGCAATAATAAATCATCAGTCAAGAAAATACTTGATCTTTTGCCTATTAGACAATCTGATAGAGACATTTTCTCAACTGAAGTTTCTTTTTTTTTTCAGTTTGACACCTGTTAGACTATATTTGATAAAAAAAAACAAAGAAAGAACAAAAGAAAGAAAGAAGGAACAAAAGAAAAAAGGAACAAAAGGAAGAAAAAGGAAGGAAGGAAGTAGAGAAAGAAAAAGAAAGAAAGAAAGAATGAAAGAGAGAAAGAGAGAGAGAGAGAGAGAGAGAGAGAGAGAGAGAGAGAGAGAGAGAGAGAGAGAGAGAGAGAGAGAGAGAGAGAGAGAGAGGTTTTCTCAAAGAACCAGCTCCTGGTTTTGTTGATTCTTTGTATAGTTCTTTTTGTTTCTACTTGGTTGATTTCAGCCCTAAGTTTGATTATTTCCTACACCTCTTGGGTGAATTTGCTTCCTTTTGTTCTAGAGCCTTTAGGTGTGCTGTCAAGCTGCTAGTGTATGCTTTCTTTAGTTTCTTTTTGGAGGAACTCAGAGCTGTGAGTTTTCCTCTTATCACTGCTTTCATCGTGTCCCAGAAGTTTGGATGTGTTGTGCATTCACTTTCATTAAACTCTAAAAAATCTTTAATTTCTTTTTCTTTATTTCTTCCTTGACCAAGCTATCATTGAGTAGGGCATTGTTCAGCTTCCATGTGTATGTGGGCTTTCTGTTGTTTTTGTTGCTATTGAAGAACAGCCTTAGTCTGTGGTGATCTCATAGGGTGCATAGGATTATCAGTCTTTTTGTGACTGATTATATGGTCAATTTTGGAGAATGTACCATGAGGTGCTGAGAAGAAGGTATATTCTTTTGTTTTAGGATGAAATTTTCTATAGCTATCTGTTAAATCCATTTGGTCCATAACATCTGCTAGTTTCAATGTGTCTCTGTGTTTTCATGATCTGTCTATTGATGAGAGTGGGGTGTTGAAGTCTCCCACTATTATTGTGTGAGGTGCAATGTGTGCTTTCAGCTTTATTAAAGTTTCTTTTATGAATGTGGATGCCCTTGCATTTGGAGCATAGATGTTCAGAATTGAGAGTTCTTTTTGGTAGATTTTTCCTTTGATGAGTATGAAGTGTCCTTTCTTATCCTTTTAAATAACTTTTAGTTTAAATTTGATTCTATTCTATTCCAGCTTGTTTCTTGGGAACATTTGCTTGGAAAATTGTTTTCTAGCCCTTCACTCTGAAGTAGTGTCTGTCTTTGACACTGATGTGCATTTGTATGCAGCAAAATGCTGGTACCTGTTTATGTATCCAGTCTCTTAGTCTATGTCTTTTTGTTGGGGAATTGAGTCCATTGATGTTAAGAGATATTAAGGAATAGTGATTGTTGCTTCCTGTTATTTTTTTATGTTATTTTTATGTTTGTGTGGTTATCTTCTTTTGGGTTTGTTGAACGAAGATTACTTTCTTGCTTGTTCTAGGGTGTAGTTTCCCCTCCTTGTGTTGGAGTTTTCCATCTACTATCCTTTATAGGGCTGGATATGTGGAAAGATACTGTGTATATTTGGCTTTGTCATGGAATATCTTGATTTCTCCATCTATGGTAATTGAGAGTTTTGCTGGGCATTGTAGCCTGGCCTGGCATTTGTGTTCTCTTAGGGTCTATATGACATCTGCCCAGAATCTTCTAGCTTTCATAGTCTCTGGTGAGAAGTCTTGTGTAATTCTAACAAGTCTGCCTTTATATGTTACTTGACCTTTTTCCCTTAGTGCTTTTAATATTCTTTATTTTGTACATTTGGTGTTTTGATTATTACATGACAGGAGGAATTTCTTTTCTGGGCCAATCTACTTTGAGTTCTGTAGGCTTCTTGTATGTTCATGGGCATCACTTTTTTTAGGTTAGGGAAGTTTTCTTCTATAATTTTGTTAAAGATATTTACTGAACCTTTAAGTTAGGAATCTTCACTCCCTTCTATACCTATTATCCTTAGGTTTGGTCTTCTCATTGTGTCCTGGATTTCCTGGATGTTGGGGTTAGGAGCTTTTTGATTTTTGCATTTTCTTTGACTTTTGTGTCAGTGTTTTCTATTGTATCTTCTGCACCTGAGATTCTCTCTTTTATCTCTTGTATTCTGTTGGTGATGTTTGCATCTATGACTCCTGATCTCTTTCCTAGGTTTTCTAACTCTAGGGTTGTCTCCCTTTGTGATTTCTCTATTGTTTCTATTTCCATTTTTAGATCCTGGATGGTTTTGTTCAGTTCCTTCACCAGTTTGGTTGTGTTTTCCTGTAATTCTTTAAGGGATTTTTGTGTTTCCTCTTTAAGGGCTTCTAGCTGTTTACCTGTGTTCTCCTGTATTTCTTTAAGGGAGTTATTTATGTCCTTCTTAAAGTCCTCTATCATCATCATGAGATATGATTTTAAATCAGAGTCTTGCTTTTCCGGTGTGTTGAGGTATCCAGGACTTGCTGTGGTGGGAGAACTAGGTTCTGATCATGCCAAGTAGCCTTGGTTTCTGTTGCTTATGTTCTTGCCCTTGCTTTTTGCCATATGGTTATCTCTGGTGTTAGCTGGTCTTTCTGTCTCTGACTGTGGCTTGTCCCTCTTACAAGCCTGTGTATCAGTACTCCTGGGATAGCAGTTCTCTCTGGGAGGAATTTGGGGATGAAGAACTGTAGCACAGGGTCAGCTCCAGGGTGCAGATGGAAACCAGAAGGATCTTGTCTCTGACTGTTCCTTAGTTCTTGTGTCCTGATGGCTCTGGGTGGGTCCCTCTTGGGCCAGAATTTGAGCAGAATTGGTGGTCTTACCTGTGCTCACAAGTGCGTTGGCACCTCTGGGAGACCAACTCTATCTCAGTGCTATTTGGGTATGGAGCACTGTGGCATAGGATCAGCTCCAGGCACAGATGGAAACTGGAAGGGAATAAAAAATTTTTAAATGAAGACAATAAGCCCAATTTTATAAGGGAATCAATCATGCTAAAATAAAATTACCATGCTTTTCAAAGATATTAACACTTCTTTCTTCCTTCCTTCCTCCCTCCCTCCCTCCCTCCCTTCCTTCCTCCCTCCCTCCCTCCCTTCCTCCCTCTCTCTCTCTCTCTCTTTCTTTCTTTCATTTGTCCTTCCTTCCTTCCTTCCTTCCTTCCTTCCTTCCTTCCTTCCTTCCTTCCTTCCTTCCTTCCTTTCTTTTTTAACACACTAAATACTCAATAGCAAGTCATTGCAATGCTGAAGTAGGAATCCATGCTGTTCTGAGACTCTGCCACAGCTGGAACTTCCTGTTGTGGGATCTGTGATTTTTATGGATGACAAAACCACTGGTTTATCTAATAATTCTGCATTCATAATTAAAATAAATGCCAAATTATAGTTTTAGATAGGTCCTTAATAAAAATCAAATATTTTCTGATCCTGGTTGTTGTATGACTTTTCCTGGGAAGACCTGAAGAATAAATGTGTATTCACTCCAGACGGAGAATCAGCAAAGGTCAAATAATAATTTTACCAACACCCAACTTGGTGAATTGGTGAGTTTACCAGTGTTAATTAGAAGATCAGGAGTGACACAGCCTGGGTGACAACTTATAAGAGCTGCATTCCTGGAGAACTTTGCATCACTTGCAGGCAGTCCCACAGGTCTGAGAATCTCCTCTCTCCAGCAATTGTTTGCTGCTTCTAAAACCATGAAGAAGGGCCTTATGGATTTTATGTTCAGCATTTCTAGGTCTTGCGAGGCTTACTTACTTCTTGAGTCTCACGAATCTCTCTTGAACCTGAGAGGGAATGTTTCAATCCAGGGAAAACTACTACCAAACATCAAACATCAGTTAGGAGACTCACAGAGCCCTTAATCCTGGTTAAGGTCTGTTTTAGGGTTTCATTGCTGTGAAGGGGCAACATGATCAAGGTAACTCTTTTTTTTTTTTTTTTTTTTTTAAGATTTATTAGTTGTCTTCAGACACACCAGAAGAGGGCGTCAGATCTCATTATGGATGGTTGTGAGCCACCATGTGGTTGCTGAGATTTGAACTCAGAACCTTTGAAAGAGCAGTCAGTGCTCTTAACCGCTGAGCCATCTCACCAGCCCAAAGATTTATTTGTTTATTATATGTAAGTACACTGTAGCTGTCTTCAGACACTCCAGAAGAAGGCATCAGATCTCGTTACTGATGGTTATGAGCCACCATGTAGTTGCTGGGATTTAAACTCAGGACCTCTGGAAGAGCAGTCAGGGCTCTTAACCACTGAGCCATCTCTCCAGCCTGGTAACTCTTATAAAGAAAAATATTTAATTGGGGCTGGCTTACAGTTTCAGAGGTTCAATCCATTACCATCAGAATGGGAAGCATGGCAGTGTCCAGGCAGACATGGTGCCGGAGGAACCAAGAGTTCTATATTGTGATTTGAAGGCAGCAAGGAGGAGACTATCTTCCACACTGGGTGGAGCCTGAGCACAGGAGACCCCAAAGCCCACCTACATATACAGTGACACATTTCCTCTAACAAGGCCACAGCTCCTCCAATAAGGCCACACCTCCTAATAATACCACTTCCTATGGCCAAGAATTCAAACACATGCATCTATAGGTCCGAAACCTATTCAAACTGGCACAAGGTCCTTAGCTGTTAAGGATAAATTTGGACATATTTTTAAGCATAGTCTAAAGAGATAGAACCAAATATTATTTCTTTTCTATTATTATTATTATTATTATTATTATTTACCTCATTTACATTTCAAATGCTATCCCAAAAGACCCCATACCCTCCCCCCCCCCGACTCCCCTACCAACCCACTCCCACTTCTTGGCCCTGGCGTTCCCCTGTACTGAGGCATAGAAAGTTTGCAAGACCAAGGAGCCTCTCTTTCCACTGATGGCCAACTAGGCCATCTTCTGATACATATGCAGCTAGAGACACGAGCTTCGGGGGTACTGGTTAGTTCATATTGTTGTTCCACCTATAGGGTTGCAGACCCCTTTAGCTCCTTGGGTACTTTCTCTAGCTCCTCCATTGGGGGCCCTGTGATCCATCCAATAGCTGACTGTGAGCCTCCACTTCTGTGTTTGCTAGGCCCTGGCATAGCCTCACAAGAGACAGCTATATCAGGGTCCTTTCAGCAAAATCTTGCTAGTGTATGCAATGGTGTCAGCGTTTGGCAGCTGATTATGGAATGGATCCCGGGTATGGCAGTCTCTAGATGGTCCATCCTTTCGTCTCACCTCCAAACTTTGTCTCTGTAACTCCTTCCATGGGTGTTTTGTTCCCAATTCTAAGAAGAGGCAAAGCATCTACACTTTGGTCTACGTTCTTCTTGAGTTTCATGTGTTTTGCAAATTGTATCTTATATCTTGGGTATTCTAAGTTTCTGGGCTAATATCCACATATCAGTGAGGACATATCATGTGAGTTCTTTTGTGATTGGGTTACCTCACTAAGGATGATGCCCTCCAGGTCCATCCATTTGGTTAGGAATTTCATAAATTCATTGTTTTTAATAGCTGAGTAGTACTCCATTGTGTAGATGTACCACATTTTCTGTATCCATTCCTCTGTTGAGGGACATCTGGGTACTTTCCAGCTTCTGGCTATTATAAATAAGGCTGCTATGAACATAGTGGAGCATGTGTCCCTCTGGATATATGGCCAGGAGAGGTATTGCGGGATCCTCCGATAGTACTATGTCTAATTTTCTGAGGAACTGCCACACTGATTTCCAGAGTGGTTGGACAAGCTTGCAATCCCACCAACAATGGAGGAGTGTTCCTCTTTCTCCACATCCTCGCCAGCATCTGCTGTCACTTGAATTTTTGTTCTTAGCCATTCTGACTGGTGTGAGGTGGAATCTCAGGGTTGCTTTGATTTGCATTTCCCTGATGATTAAGGATGCTGAACATTTTTTCAGGTGCTTCTCAACCATTCGGTATTTCTCAGGTCAGAATTCTTTGTTTAGCTCTGAGCCCCATTTTTTAATGGGGTTATTTGATTTTCTGGAGTCCACCTTCTTGAGTTCTTTATATATATTGGATATCAGTCCCCTATCTGATTTAGGAATGGTAAAGATCCTTTCCTAATCTGTTGGTGGCCGTTTTGTCTTATTGACAGTGTCTTTTGCCTTACAGAAGCTTTGTAATTTTATGAGGTCCCATCTGTCGATTCTCGATCTTACAGCACAGACCATTGCTGTTCTATTCAGGAATTTTTCCTCTGTGCCCATATCTTCAAGGCTTTTCCCCACTTTCTCCTCTATAAGTTTCACTGTCTCTGGTTTTATGTGGACTTCCTTGATCCATTTAGATTTGACCTTATTACAAGGAGATAGGAATGGATCAATTCGTATTCTTCTACATGGTAACCGCCAGTTGTGCCAGCACCATTTGTTGAAAATGCTGTTTTTTTCCACTGGATGGTTTTAGCTCCCTTGTCAAAGATCAAGTGACCATAGGTGTGTGGGTTCATTTCTGGGTCTTCAATTATATTCCATTGGTCTACTTGTCTGTCACTATACCAGTACCATGCAGTTTTTATTACAATTGCTCTGTAGTACAGCTTTAGGTCAGGCATGGTGATTCCACCAGAAGTTCTTTTATCTTTGAAAAGAGTTTTTGCTATCCTAGTTTTTTTTTTGTTATTCCAGATGAATTTGCATATTGCCCTTTCTAATTTGTTGAAGAATTGATTTGGAATTTTGATGGGGATTGCATTGAATCTGTAGATTGCTTTTGGCAAGATAGCCATTTTTACTATATTGATTCTGCCAATCCATGAGCATGGGAGATCTTTCCATCTCCTGAGATCTTCTTTAATTTCTTTCTTCAGATTTGAAGTTCTTATCAGACAGATCTTTCACTTCCTTAGTTAGAGTCACACCAAAGTATTTTATATTATTTGTGACTATTGAGAAGGGTGTTGTTTCCGTAATTTCATTCTCAGCCTGTTTATCCTTTGTGTAGAGAAAGTCCATTGACTTGTTTGAGTTAATTTATATCCAGCTACTTCACTGAAGATGTTTATCAGGTTTAGGAGTTCTCTGGTGGAATTTTTAGGGTATATATACTATCATATCATCTGCAAAAAGCGATATTTTGACTTCTTCCTTCCCAATTTGTACCCCTTGATCTCCTTTTGTTGTCCTGCTCTGGCTAGGACTTCAAGTACAATGTTGAATAGGTAAGGAGAAAGTGGGCAGCCTTGTCTAGTCCCTGATTTTAGTGGGATTGCTTCCAGTTCTCACCATTTATTTTGATGTTGGCTACTGGTTTGCTGTAGATTGCTTTTTATCATGTTTAGATGTGGGCATTGAAATCCTGATCTTTCCAAGACTTTTATTGTGAATGGGTATTGGATTTTGTCAAATGCTTTCTCTTCATCTAACGAGATGATCATGTGATTTTTGTCATTGAGTTTGTTTATATAATGGGTTATGTTGATGGATTTCCATATATTAAACCATCCCTGCATCCCTGGAATGAAACCTACTTGGTCAGGATGGATGATTGTTTTGATGTGTTCTTGGATTCTGTTAGCGAGAATTTTATTGAGTATTTTTGCATCGATATTCATAAGGGAAATTGGTCTGAAGTTCTCTTTCTTTGATGGGTCTTTCTGTGGTTTAGGTATC
The DNA here is from genome assembly GCF_000001635.26 of Mus musculus. Taxonomy (NCBI): domain Eukaryota; kingdom Metazoa; phylum Chordata; class Mammalia; order Rodentia; family Muridae; genus Mus; species Mus musculus. Next base: position 60,444,420 of record NC_000085.6, on the reverse strand, counting down.
AGAGTAATTGTGGCTTCATAGAATGAATTGGGTAGAGTACCTTCTGCTTCTATTTTGTGGAATAGTTTGTGAAGAACTGGAATTAGATCTTCTTTGAAGGTCTGATAGAACTCTGCACTAAACCCATCTGGTCCTGGTTGGGAGACTATTAATGACTGCTTCTATTTCTTTAGGGGATGTAGGACTGTTTAGATCATTAACCTGATTCTGATTTAACTTAGGCCCTGGTATCTGTCTAGAAATTTTTCCATTTCATCCAGGTTTTCCAGTTTTGTTGAGTATAGCCTTTTGTAGAAGGATCTGATGGTGTTTTGGATTTCTTCAGGATCTGTTGTTATGTCTCCCTTTTCATTTCTGATTTTGTTAATTAGGATGCTGTCCCTGTGCACTCTAGTGAGTCTGGCTAAGGGTTTATCTATCTTGTTGATTTTCTCAAAGAACCAGCTCCTGGTTTGGTTGATTCTTTGAATAGTTCTTCTTGTTTCCACTTGGTTGATTTCACCCCTGAGTTTGATTATTTCCTGCCATCTACTCCTCTTGGGTGAATTTGCTTCCTTTTGTTCTAGAGCTTTTAGGTGTGTTGTCAAGCTGCTAATGTGAGCTCTCTCTAGTTTCTTTTTGGAGGCACTCAGGGCTATAAGTTTTCCTCTTATGACGGCCTTCATCGTGTCCCAGAAGTTTGGGTATGTTGTGGCTTCATTTTCATTAAACTCTAAAAAGTCTTTAATTTCTTTCTTTATTCCTTCCTTGACCGAGGTATCATTGAGAAGAGTGTTGTTCAGTTTCCAAGTGAATGTTGGCTTTCTATTATTTATGTTGTTATTGAAGATCAGCCTTAGTCCATGGTGATCTGATAGGATGCATGGGACAATTTCAACATTTTTGTATCTGTTGAGGCCTGTTTTGTGACCAATTATATGGTCAGTTTTGGAGAAGGTACCATGAGGTGCTGAGAAGAAGGTATATCCTTTTGTTTTAGGATAACATGTTCTGTAGATATCTGTTAGATCCATTTGTTTCATAACTTCTGGTAGTTTCACTGTGTCCCTGTTTAGTTTCTGTTTCCATGATCTGTACATTGATGAACGTGGTATGTTGAAGTCTCCCACTATGTTGTTTGAGGTGCAATGTATGCTTTGAGGTGCAATGTGTGCTTTGAGCTTTACTAAAGTTTCTTTAATGATGTGGCTGCCCTTGCATTTGGAGCATAAATATTCAGAATTGAGAGTTTCTCTTGGAAGATTTTACCTTTGATGAGTATGAAGTGCCCCTCCTTGTCTTTTTTGATAACTTTGGTTTGGAAGTCGATTTTATTAGCTATTAGAATGGCTACTCCAGCTTGTTTCTTCAGACCATTAGCTTGGAAAATTGTTTTCCAGCCTTTTACTCTGAGGTAGTGTCTGTCTTTTTCCCTGAGATGGGTTTCCTGTAAGCAGCAAAATGTTGGGTCCTGTTTGTGTAGCCAGTCTGTCAGTTTATGTCTCTTTATTGGGGCAATTGAGTCCATTGATATTAAGAGATATTAAGGAAAAGTCATTGTTGCTTTCTATTATTTTTGTTGTTAGAGTTGGGATTCTGTTCTTGTGGCTGTCTTCTTTTAGGTTTGTTGAAGGATTACTTTCTTGCTTTTTATAGGGCATGGTTTCCGTCCTTGTATTGTTTTTTTTCTTTTCTGTTATTATCCTTTGAAAGGCTGGATTCATGGAAAGATAATGTGTGAATTTGGTTTTGTTATGGAATACTTTGGTTTCTCCATCTATGGTAATTGAAAGTTTGGCTGGGTATAGTAGCCTGGGCTGGCATTTGTGTTCTCTTAGTGTCTGTATAACATCTGTCCAGGATCTTCTGGCTTTCATGTCTCTGGTGAAAAATTTGGTGTAATTCTGATAGGCCTGCCTTTATATGTTACTTGACCTTTTTCCCTTACTGCTTTTAATATTCTATCTTTATTTAGTGCATTTGTTGTTCTGATTACTATGTATCAGAAGAATTTCTTTTCTGGTCCAGTCTATTTGGAGTTCTGTAGGCTTCTTGTATGTTCATGGGCATCTCTTTCTTTAGGTTTGGGAAGTTTTCTTCTATAATTTTGTTGAAGATATTTGCTGGCCCTTTAAGTTGAAAATCTTCATTCTCATCTACTCCTATTATCCGTAGGTTTGGTCTTCTTATTGTGTCCTGGATTTCCTGGATGTTTTGAGTTAGAATCTTTTTCCATTTTGAATTTTCTTTGATTGTTGTGCCGATGTTCTCTATAGAATCTTCTGCACCTGAGATTCTCTCTTCCATCTCTTGTATTCTGTTGCTGATGCTCGCATCTATGGTTCCAGATTTCTTTCCTAGCGTTTCTATCTCCAGCGTTGCTTTACTTCGGGTTTTCTTTATTGTGTCTACTTCTCTTTTTAGGTCTAGTATGTTTTTGTTCATTTCCATCACCTGTTTGGATGTGTTTTCCTGTTTTTCTTTAAGGACTTCTACCTGTTTGGTTGTGTTTTCCTGTTTTTCTTTCAGGACTTGTAACTCTTTAGCAGTGTTCTCTTGTATTTCTTTAAGTGAGTTATTAAAGTCCTTCTTGATATCCTCTACCTTCTTGATATCATCATGAGATATGCTTTTAAATCTGGGTCTAGCTTTTCGGGTGTGCTGGGGTGCCCAGGACTGGCTGAGGTGGGAGTGCTGGGTTCTGATTATGGTGAGTGGTCTTGGTTTCTGTTAGTAAGATTCTTACGTTTGCCTTTTGCCATCTGGTAATCTCTGGAGTTAGTTGTTAAAGTTGTCTGTGGTTAGAGATTGTTCCTCTGGTGATTCTGTTACCGTCTATCAGCAGATCTCGGAGACTAGCTCTCTCCTCTGAGTTTCAGTGGTCAGAGCACTCTCTGCAGGCAGGCTCTCCTCTTGCAGGGAAGGTGCACAGATATCTGGCTTTCGGACCTGCCTCCTGGCAGAAGATGAAGGCCGAAGAAACAGGGCCTGTACCAGAAGCTGTTAGCTTCTGTAGTCCACACTCTCACCTGCACAGACTAGTCTCAGAGGGATCTGGGAACCAAGATGGCTCCTCCAGGTGCTCTGGCAAAGCCCTTCCGGGAGGGGCGGACACCTCTCCTCTGGCAGGGAAGGTGCCTAGATGTCTGGAGCCCGAAACGGGGTCTGCCTCAGAAGCTCTGTGTCTTCAGCCTGTCCCAGAAGCTGTTAGCTTCTGTAGTCCACACTCTCACCTGCACAGACTAGTCTCGGTGGGATTCGGGAACCAAGATGGCTCTCCCAAATATTATTTCTTAAGAGGCTTTAAAAACTATCAAAGCCCAAAATCCCATCAATAACAAATATGATCAGGCAAGGTCTAGAGTGTAGCTGGATCCCATCAGAAGACCACAGGAAGCCAAATCTCTGTCTACTCCTTAGGTTTCAGGGATTACTGCTATCCAGGGCCAGGGACCCTGAATTAGCCAGGTGTGATGTGTCGGTGACCTTCAGCCTCTGCTATTTCCCTGTATGCCAAAACCTGTACATAAAGAGCACCCTCTTTAGCATTTCCACTTGACAGTGTAAGAAGGGATGGTCCCACAAGCACCTTAATTACTTTATCTGTGGCTGTGTCTGCTGCATTAAAAATGATTTTCCCTAGAGAACAGCATGTTCTGTACTTCAGAGTTCAGTCCTGACTCCTGAACAATGGTTTCCCAGGCAGCCTCAGATTGAATTGGCAAAGTCACTCTTTCTATCAAAGGTAGCCTTGCCCTATGAAGCCCAAGGAGGGGCCTGGAGGAGTTAAGTATGCAGGAAAGTCAACACCCTGATTTAAAAGTTGTGGTCTTGATTCTGTTTGTCTGGGGGCAGATTGGACTGGTGTAATCTGAAGGACAGTTACCAGTTTCTTTTCCCACATCCCTTCCCTTTCTTTCCTTTTCATTAAAGTTATAAATAACCAGCTCACATCTTAATGAAAGGGAGTGGTGTGAAGGACCAGAGGCCTCGGAAGGAAACCTACAGTAATAGCGCAGTTGCTAAGGAACAGGGCTGGACAAGTTAATTTTGTTGGCATAACATCTCCTTGTTATTTAATCTTGTGGCGTATGCATTTCGTCTGTCTGTCACCACATTACCAAAGCCAGAAGAAGCTGCTAATTGCAACACCAAGGTTGCAAACAGACCTGTCCAAACCTTGTGGAGATTTCAACTGTCAGAGTGAGGCCTGAGCTTTGATTTTTGCTTCTAGAGAAACGGGGGAGAAAGCTGGTGAGGGGCCATCCCTTGCTCTCTGCCAGACCAAACACTCACATGCCCAGGAGTGGCTCATTCTGGCTGAATATTAGTCCCTTGGGTTTCTTTTGGAGTGAGCCAATGTTTGGCTTTCACTTTCAAGGATACTGGTTTAATTGGTCTGAAAATGGGGCCTAGGCATGAGAATTTATGGGCCCTAGTGATCCTAGGCTGAGCACTACTCATTTTTAGAACCTTTGTCTTTCCACTGCTGGGTTTCATTCCTATGGTCCCAGAGCCTCTTGGGATTTGTTGTTAGTTTCTCCATCTGCCTCTCTATCTCTCCCTCCCTCTCTCCCTCCCTTCCTCCTTCCCTCCTAGACACACCGTGTATGTGAGAGAGGGAAAGAGAGAGACAGAGACAGAGAGACAGAGAGACAGACACAGAGAGAGACTGAGAGAGAGAGACAGAGAGAGAAGAAAGAGGCTCAGTGGATAAGAGATTTGTAGAGCAAGCATGAAAACCAGAGTTCAGATCTCCAGCACCCACCTATAAAGGTGGATGCAGTGTCGTGTGTCTGTAGCCCCTGAGCTGGAGAAGAGGAGACAAAAGGATCCTTGGGCTTGCTGGCCAGATACCCCAGTTCAATGAGTGCTAAGTTTAGCAAGACACTTGTATCAAAAAATAAGAACAAAAGATAAAGACACAAGACATTGATCTCTAGCCTCAATATGCTTGCATACAAGTATACATGTTCACATGCACGCACACAAACACATGTATCATCTCTTGGCATCTTTACCACAGTTGTATAAAGAGGGCATTACAAAAATCCCACTTAAAAGAGAAACTAGTATTTAAGAGGTTAAGTACCCAGATGCCAATTGCCAATATCTGGGATCTGAACGTGAACCTGATGCCAAAGCATGCCAGTGGCTTCTACTTTCTGCAGGAAACTCACAGAACCACAGATGCAGCTCATCTGCCACCATGGTTAGGGCTAGTCTTGGCTAGAGGATGGAGACACCTGGAGGCAGCAGCTGATCAGTCAAGTTTAGCAGCATGACTTCAGGTCCTGCCTTGAGTAGGAAGTTCATAAACATCCCTGCTGTTACTGTGCATTGAATTCAGGGCCTTATGCACACTAGGAAAGTACTCTACCTGGATTTTACTTTAGCCCTCCAGCTTTCTCTTATCTTGCTCTTGCTGGGCAAGCACTGAGCTATACACCTACTGAACTATATTCCCAGACCAGTCTTAGCTTTTTTTCAAAACCGTGTAGTTACCTTTCCATGGGCTGAGGGACATACCTGCTGCACAGGGCCATTGCTCAGATTAAATAGAATGATACACATAAAACACTTGAGTCAGGTCCTGCCATACACTCAGGGAATGGTGGCTATCATTATCTTCTTCTCAGTGCTAGAGTGCAGAGCTGACTGACTGCCTACTCTTCAGACCCAGGTCTCAGATGTTGGATTCTCTGAGGCTCAAGACTTGCAGACTCGAGTTCAAGAAGTTGACCCTTTGGCTTATACAATCATGCCAAGCCAGCAAAGACTTGTCTCCAGTTATTTTTTTTTTGAAAGAAATTAGGACCCATTAGCTTTCTTTGGGGGAGAGTCTAGTAGATGAAGTGGATTTAACATTTTCTCTCTCACTCTCCTTTGCTTTATTCTGTCTTCAAGGATAGGCTGTTTACTCCAGCTCAGATATACAGGTATTTTAAAAACTGTATGTATGTATGTATGTATGTATGTATGTATGTATGTATGTATGTATGTATGGTGTGTGAGCATTTATAAATGTGTGGTTGTACATGAGTACATATGAGTTTTGTGGTGCATGTGTAAATCAGTTGTTGATGTTTGACATCTTCCTTGGTTTTCTCCACTTACATACTGAGATAGTCCCCCACCCCCACGTTCTCCCCCAACCCTGATGGTTGTGAGCTGCCATGTCCACTGGTCTTTATTGGACTCTGGGGATCAGATCTTCCTCATTTCTTACTCTTCTGTCCTTACGCCTTTGGGGCAGGTCCTTTAACCAACTATTAAAAAACCATAAGGATGGAGAGATGGGTCAGTGGACTATTGAGCTCAATAATTCCAGTGTGGAAAAGTTTCAGATTCAGATCTAGATGATCCAGGCCAGTGATGCTGCAATTTTCAGGTTGGCCTGCAGGTGGAGTAAGAGCACACGACAGGCTCAGACTCCTGGGGATTCATAGACTTATTTACCTCAACAGTCACAGTCATCTCCAAGTTCACTAAGTCTAGTGCCCTGGTGGCTCTCAGGATCCATTTGGTAGTTCATTTACCTAGGCAAGAATATGAACTGAAGAAAAAAGTAGATAGAGATGGTGGGGGACGAGGGGCTGTTTCCCCTCCAGATATTACAAAACAAAAACCAAACCTTTCTCAAGACTTGAAGGAATCTGAGCAGGATCAGCTTCCAGTTGTATCCAAACTGTGTGAGCCTTGATCGCCATCAAGTGACAGACAGAAGTATTTTTCTAGGATGAAATTGCCTCCAGGGGAAAGGCAGAAGAATCTTTCAGTTATCACACTGCTTGAGTTACCGTTTATTCCTCTCAGCGGTGGGGACATTACAAGGATGAGTTGTCAGTGAGACAGTAGATAGCACTGGACAGTAATGGTCTTTGGGTAGTGGACACAGAAATGACACACTCACCATCATGAGGAGCCCTCAGCCCAGTGAATACATCAGAGTGGAATGGACTTATTTACAGAATATGACAAGTGAGGGGGCTTGGGAGATGGATCAGTGCTTGCCTTATGTCTTAGGGTTTTACTGCTGTGAACAGACACCATGACCAAGGAAACTCTTATAAGGACAACATTTAATTGGGGCTGGCTTACAGGTTCAGAGATTTAGTCTGTTATCATCAAGGCAGGAACATGGCAGCATCCAGGCAGGCATGATGCAGGAGAAGCTGAGAGTTCGCCATCTTCGTCTGAAGGCTGCTAGAAGACTGGTTTCCAGGCAGCTAGGATAAGGGTCTTAAAGCCCACACCCGCAGTGACACACCTACTCCATGGCCACACCTTCAAATAATGCCATTCCCTGGGTCAAACATATTCAAACCACTACATTCTACTTCCTGGCTCCCATAGGCTTGTTCAAACACATGTGTTTATGGGGGCCATAACTAGCCATAGCCTCTTACAGTGCCAAGCCTCAGTTGCTCTTCATGACTACTTCATGTCTTCAAAACCAGTACCATCTGGGTGACTCTTGAACATTACCAAGTCCAGCTGCAGCACGAGGTACAACCTTGGCTATTTCAGGAACACAGCTTCTTTGTGCTCACAGAAAACACTTCCCAGATGATTTCACATCAGTGATGCTGGTCTCTTCTCAACCACCACTAATTTCTTAGTTCCAGCTAACCATCATCAATTGTCCCAGAAGTCCTTTCTATTCTGGACTTTAAAGCCAGAGCCATGTGGTTAAAGCTGCCAAGTTCTGCTGCTTTCTGGGTCTGGAACATGCCTCCCCTTATTCTATTACCAGCTGTCTGTTTTCCAACTCCCTCACTGCCTAAGTTTGGCTGTCCTGGAATGTTTTTGTAGATTGACCTTGAACTATGAGATCTTCATGGCTCTGTCACCTGGGATTAAAGGTCTGTACCACCACTCCTGGATTTAAGCTTTTCTTCACCTAAAACTTGCTCTGTCCCAGGCTGGCCTTGAACTCAGAGATCTGTTTGTCATTGTCTCCTGGGATTAAAGGTGTGTACCACCATGTCTGGACCTAAATTATCTGGGTGGGATCTTGCCCCAAAGTCCTACTTCCTTAATCTGTTAATTCCTAGAACATAGGACCCAGCTCCATTCTACTTCCTGGTACCTGTTTAATACTTGAACTATATATTTTATATTTTCCCTTTCTCAGTTTGCTCATTTTCATTAAAATGCTTTTCATAAGAATGAACGTTAGTAACCACACAAAAGAATTTATACTAGGCTCTTTTGAGACTTCCTTTTTCAAAGTAATTAATCTAAATCTTTTCACCTTAGCCTCAGGCAGACTCTGGACAATGGTAAAAAGCAGCCACATTCTTCACTAAGATATCACAAAAACAGTCTCTATGCTACATACTGAAATTCTTCTCTACTGAAACCTCTTGAGCCAGATCTGCACAGTTCAAATTGCTCTCAGTAACAAAGTCTTTTATATTTCTACTAGGATTGCCCACTAAACCCCACTTAAATGATTCCACTGCTTCTCAAATCCAAAATCCCAAATCCACATCCTTCCAAACAAAAGCATAGTCAGACCTATCACAGTATGCCCCAGTCCCTGATACCAATTTCTGTTCGTAGGGTTTTACTGCTGTGAACAGACACCATGACAAAGGCAACTCTTATGATGACAACACTTAATTGGGGCTTACAGGTTCAGAAGTTCAGTCCATTATCATCAAGGCCAGAACATAGCAGCATCCGGACAATCATGGTGCAGGAGGAGCTGAGAGTTCTACATTTTCATCTGAAGGCTGCTAGAAGACTGGCTTCCAGGCAGCTAGGATGGGAGTCTGAAAGCCCACACTAGCAGTGACACACCTACTCCAAGGCTACACCTCCAAATAGTGCCACTTCCTAGGCTGAACATACTCAAACCACTACATCTTATAACCACAAGGACATGATTTTAATCCCTTGAACCCGTTTTTAAAAAGCTGAGCATGATGATGGAGTTAGAATTGCAGAAACATTAGCAGAAAGGTTCCATGGGTCTTATTGGCTAATCAACCTAGCCTACTTGGTAAGTTCTAGGTCAATGAGGGACCATGTCCCAATAAAAGATGGATGGTGTTCTACATGCACATGAACACATGTGCATTTACTCATGCACATGCACACACACATAAAATGTACATCTATATTTATAACTCCTTATATATCTCTCAATATATCTCTCATCTATCTCTATCATCTATCTCTCTATCTCTCTATCTCTCTATCATCTATCTATCTATCTATCTATCTATCTATCTATCTATCTATCTATCTATCTATCTATCTGTCATCTATCATCCATCTACCATCTATCTTATCATTTATATCTATGATCTATCAATTGTCTATTCGTCCACTCAACTATTATCTATATAAAACAAGTATCCTATAGGTATTTTGGAGAGAGCTATTTTTACTTCCCTGATCTTAGAAGACCAGCCCAAAGAAGGCATAGTATACTTACCTGGTGAGTAAATAGACAATGATTTCTTTTAGATTCCCTGCTATGTACTCTATTTCTTCCTATGAACATAGTCCCAGTGCTAAAATTACTATCTGGCACATCTCCGTTTTCTCAATACAACATATATATGTATGTATATATATATGTGTGTGTGTGTGTGTGTATGTGTGTATAATTTTTATATATAATTATATATAATTTTTCTTTCTCTCTGCAGGCCTACAATCTATTTTCCTATCTTGGATTTTAGGATCAATACTTTTCTTTGCCAATGCCAAAAAGTCTTTGCTTGGCCAAATTATCAGATAGTCTCCTAAACCTTTCTATCTCCTTGCAAGAATTTAACTGAACCAGCCTAGCAAGAGCCCTCTCTGATCTACTCATCCTTGGTCTCGGGTCAGATTCTTCCCACTGCTGTTCCCCCCAGGGATGTCTGCTTACATTTGCCTGCCTTCACCAAAACCACAATAGGTTAGAACCTGAGAACTTACTACCTCTTAGGTGTCCTTACCTCTTCCCCACCCAGATTGCTTTTTGACTATCATCTCTGCTGACCCAAGTTGTGCATGGAATTGAGTCCAGTTCTACACTGAGGTCTCTTCTCCCCATTCTGGCATACAGCCTTCATTATATATGTCTTACTGTGTTGCCATCAAGTTATGGTGTTTCTTTGAAACTAACCTTTTTGCCATTAGTGGTTTTGTTTGTTTGTTTGTTTGTTTGTTTGTTTGTGCACACGTAACTCTGTGAGGCATTAAATCTGAGGACAAACAGCAATAAATAGAATCTTGTCCCCTCCTGGGAACAGATGTACTTCCTGGTGCATCATCTTCTGTATATTGGACATGGGACATGGAACAGCAAATTGTCCTGGCAGAGCCAGCTTCTCCAGAGCCCTGGGGAACCCACAAGACTGAGGTACTGTGGGTGACTTTGCATTTGGTTTCTCTGCAGGCCCAAACCTGTCAGTAGAAGCTCTGTTCCAGTCTCTCTTGGCGGTGACGAACCTGATCTAGTAGCCCTGATGGGACTGGCCTTTCTCCTGGGTTAGGTAGAAACATGCCTGCTGCCATCCCATTCACCATGGGCCACTCTGCTTGGGGATGCTATAGTCGCTCTGTGTCACACTTGGACAGCTGTTTCATTATATGAAATGCAACAGGGAATGACATGGATCATCATACAGAAATAATTATTTAAACAACTACACATGAACTAGTGCCAGACACTATTCCTGGTCCTGGGGACAGAGCCCTGAATTGGACAAAAAGGCTCCCATCTCTAGACAGAATATTCTAGAGAAACATTATGCTTCTATTTCGACTGCTTTGGTTGACAGTGAGGATTTTGTACTAATTTCCCTTTGAAAAAGATTGCTGAGCCATGGGTATGAAGGTATGGAAGAGGGAGAGAATAGAGCTCCTGCCTGTGTGTCAGTATAGCAGTGGGGGTGGCATTTAGGATTTGGGCTATAGTGAGAGCAGAGATAGGGCTTGGAGCAGATATAGATTAGGAGAAGAAAGGAGATACCTGTGTGTGGTGTGGAACCTGGAAGCTGCTGGCACAGGTTTGGAGGTTGTGGCCAGAGAAACCACCTGTAAAAGGTTTCCAGGGTACCTTGGCACATCTTGAGGATGACTTGGGTGAGAAGTATCCTCTATTCTGGTTACAGATCCCAGGCTCTGAAGGACCTCAGGTCTACTTCTTGGATTTTGTTCTTTAATACACAGAGAACACTCAGGAACAGGGATTCACCAAATCACCGCACTCATGAAATGAGACCCACCATCCCTGCATAGGAAAGAATAGAGCTACTAGCTTCTCAATTATCCCCAAGGAAGCCATCTCTTAGGCACTGCTCAAACTCCTGGACCCTTCCCTAGAGAGGCCCACAGGGACACATGTATGTGTAATTCCTGCCCCTGATATATACCCTAGAGCAGGATCAGGACTGTTAGTCTCGGCCTCGTCTTCGCCCCCAAATGCAGTTCTCAGCTCATCCTTCCTTTTAGCTAAGCAGATTGAAACGTTGGTCCCCATGATAACTCCTACACTCCACACTTAGACAGCAGATGAGATAGTGGGTGTGGTTAGCAGCACAGTTTGCAGCCAGATGATCCTGGTTACACCAGTCTCTCACATTTGGTATCTGACACTTGGAGGGCTGATGGGACCTCCACACAGGTCTTATCATCATGAGAATACAGACTCTCCTATTTTCCAGCTGTTCAGGCTTCAGTGGGTTGGTAGAGGTGAAGCTCCTGGCCGAAGCTTTGTGAGCTCATACTGGTTCATCAACAGGAATCCATTGCTTCACAGAAGCTTCCAGGCTGACTCTAGATGCCTTCCTTTCTTCAATGAAGGCTGCCTGTGCAGGGCTTCAGCCACACTTTTTCTGACAGTTGAAATAAATATGCCACTTCATGCTTCTCCACCAGATGTCAGGCCAAGGCTGTGCAATAAAGCCAGTCCTGGGCTTTGCAAGGTGGCAACAGTCCAGAAAGGTAGAGGGCATCACAGTTTTCAAAGACCTGGTCTAGTGTTTGTTTATTTTTTATCACCATAATTAATGAGGAAGAAAATACAAGTCCAACCGCATTCAGGGAGAGGGGCACAGAGCTGTCTCTTAAGAGTGGATGCCAGAAAACTCATAGCTGTGCTATAAAATGGCCACACTTTTCCTTTAATCAAAAAAAAAAAGAAAGAAATTAAACATCGTCTTATGTAGATCAAGATATCCCCCAATTCACACAATTCTCTGATTCAGTCTCCAAAGTGCCGGGATTATGCACCACCATGTCCAGCTACCTCTCCTGTCCCATGTGTGTGCCTGTGCACACATGCATGCTGCATGTCTGTTGGTGTGTATGTCTGTAGGTATGCATGCATGTGAGTGTTTGTGTGGGTAGAGGCCAGAGGTCAGCCTTGAGTGTTGTTCCTCAGCATGACAGCAGGATGCTTTTCGTCTTGAGTTTTGAGAAAGGGTCTTCACTTGGCATGAACTGGATGATTAGGCTAGGCTGGCTGAGCAGAGAGCCCAAGGATCTGCACTATCTTCGAGCTGGGGTTGTAAGTACACCAGCTTTTTAATGTGGATTCTGAGGGACTGAGCTCAGAACTTTATGCTTACAGGGCACGCACCAAATGAGCTGTCCCCTCAGTCCGCTGCATTCATTCCTGGCTTTCAGTTCTACTACTTTGTCTTTATTCTTCCCTATGCTGTCTGGGGATCTGCTTATTCTATCATGTGCTTGTCTCGTTTTCTGACAGCGTCTCATCTTTATATTGTTAACACCGTCTTCCGACTTTTCTTAATTTTGTGTGTGTGTGTGTGTGTGTGTGTGTGTGTGTGTGTGTGTGTGTGATGCAAAGAACTTTGCTCAACTGGTGAGATTGAAATCAGAAACCACATCTTTGCCCCTAGATCATGTTTGTGATGTCTTATTAACAAGATCATCAACACTGACACAACTTATCCATGATACTTTCTCAGTGAATCCACTTACACATTCTGTAAAGCAAATTTATTTTTTTTTAAAGCTTGCCACCAAATGGTTGCATCAGGCATCTTTACAGATATTTTTGCTATTACAGAAGATCAGTTTGTGATTCATATCAAGATTGGAGGCAGCAATTCTGTTTTTTTTTTTATCAACTATCTGAAACTGCCAGTTTCCATGTGCATATCTATATAGGATTCCATCTCCATTTATCTTTCATTTGAGATTAAAATCTGTGTTTAGCCTAACACTTCTTAATACCATTTTAGGTCCCCCTGTGCTATTGTAATGATAGCTCTGGCTAGGTCTGCTGAGCCCTGCCCCTTCTTAAGTACTGGAGATTGAGTGTGAGGCAAGCATTCTACTACTGTGCCACAGCTACAGCCTCCTTTCTACTTTTAATTTTGAGATAAGGTTTCACAAGCTTGCCCAGTCTGGCTTTAAATTCTGTCTGCAGCCCAGGCAGGCCTTGAACTTGTGAGCTTAGTATTCCACGAGTAAATTTTTGGTGGAGAAAATATACGTCAAATAGAATGCATTTATTCAGCACCTGTGTGGTCAACATGAGATAGGAACCAAAGTGAATTAGAGAAGCGGAGAAAATGTCCCTGCCCTCCAAACCCACAGTGTTGTCTGGTACATCCTGGGCAATGTGACCCGCTTCCTGTGTGTTATAAATCTTATAACAACTTCTCACAAAAATGCAAAATAGGAACTTTGCTTGAGAGAAGTGAAATCATGTGCATATGGCCACACAGCTAGTAAAAAGAAAGAACCTTGGCATTCATCACAGTTAGGGTTTTTTTTTTTTTCAAATTAACACAAACACAGACATACCCTTAAAGAAGGAGCCTTAGTTGGGAATTTGCCTCTATCAGATTGACTTGTACTTGTGTCTGTGGGTCATTTTCTTGATGGATGATGGCCTGTAGCCCACCATGGTTGATGTCATCTCTGGGAAGGTGGGCCTGGGCTATTAAGAAAGGTAGCTGAGCAAGCCAGAAGAAAAAGTCAATAGACAGTGCTCCTTCATGGCTTCTACTCCAGTTCTTGCCATCAGGTTCCTGCCTTGGGTTCCTGCCATGACTTTCCTCAATAGTGAACTGTGTGTAACTGTAAGCCAAATAAATTCTTACACTCCCAAGTGGCTTTGCCTGGTGTTTTTTTCACAGCAACAGAAAGCAAGCCAGAACGGTATTTAAACTGAGATCTCTTTAAATATAATACCCATGTTTTCCCCTTTTTTAAAACTGCAGATGTCTTAGACAGTAGAACCAGCTACATATGGCATTTTCTGTGTCCGTCTGGGTGGTTTCTCCCATCCTGGCCAATCCTGGACTAATTATCCTGACACGGGTTATATGTATAAATCTCTCACGTAGATTTTGTTTGAAGGCAGAATTTACAGATACAGCAACAGAGTTAATAGAAGATGAGGATTTTAGTTCCAGCTGAAGTAGCAAGGACAGCAGAAGAGATGTCGGTAATTAGATAAGCTAGAAGAAAAGTAATTTTGGAGCTGGGGATTTAGCTTAGTTGGTAGAGTGCTTGCCTCCCATGCATGAGGCCTTGGGTTTGATACTCACTATGCATAAACTAAATGTGATAATATCCTCTCGGAGTCATAGTATTCAGCAGGTGGATCAGGAGTCCAAGCTCATGCTTGGCTGTGTATCAAGTTTAAGGCCAGACTCAACTACATGAGACGATATTAAAAAAAAATTCTCTCTCTCTCTCTGTGTCTGTGTGTGTGTGTGTGTGTGTGTGTGTGTGTGTGTGTGTGTGTGTGTGTGTGTATGTGTGTGTGTGTGTGAATTTGAAGGCACTGGACAGCTATCAAAGCAACAAAACAGGAGAAATGGTTTCTTGGAGAGGTATAATCATTTTGATGTTAAATTCCATTCTTACTCATTTACTTCAGCTTCTCTCCTTAGGACGTTTCCAGTTTAACAGAGCACTGGGCATCAGCTGAGAAGAGGCTGATCTTGCTAGGCCAAGGATTATGAAGTTTAGGTCAGAGGTCAGAGGTCAGAGTTCTGGAAAGTTGGCCACATTGAAGAGAGGTTATCAAGCCACTGATGTCCTGAGATTCCCACAGAGAGAGGATGCCAAGGAACCCATCAGATGTCAGTAGTTGGATTTCTAAATTTTTGAGCAGATATCTGAAGTTTACAGATGCTGAGAAGAGAGAAACTGGAATTCATTCTCCCTCGAGTTGGAAAAGGTTTGATAAACAGTTTCCATTTTTAGTATGACATCAGGAGGATCATTCTCTGGGAAAGAAAGCAGAATTGAAGTGTACAGCCCTGGAAATGTTCCAGAACTAATTCTCAACAGAACAAGGTGATCTGTTGGATTGTCTAAACAAAATGTCTTAACCACTTTCAATAAAAATTTATGAAATATGTGGGAGTACAGGATATTAACTAGAAATTAAGAGAAATGATGTCAGTAAAAATGAACCAATGAGCTGGGCAGTGGTAGCACGCACCTTTAATCCCAGTACTCAGGAGGCAGAGGCAGGAGGATCTCTGAGTTCAAGGCCAGCCTGGTCTATAGACTGAAATCCAGGACAGCCAGTGCTACCCGGAGAAACTGTCTTAAAAAGCAAACAAACAGAAAAAGGAAGAAAGAAAGAAAAAGTGAATCAATAAGTGATTTAGAATATATGTTTGTGTAACAGCCAAAATATTTTCACAAAGACAGACAAAATGAAAGTGTTTTAAGAGAAACATAAGCCGGTCCTGTAAAGCATTGATGCCCCAGTGTAGGGGAATGTAAGGACAGGGAAGAGGGAGTGGGTGGGTTAGCAAGCAGGGGGAAGGGGATGGGATGGGGAGCTTTCAGAGGGGAAATGAGGAAAGATGATAACATTTGAAATGTAAATAAAGAAAATATCTAATAAAAATAAATTTAAAAGAGAGTGAGAAACAGAAGCAGAGAGAATCTGAAAGACAGATTTGCTCTGTAAGTAAGATGACAGGAGTCTCTAGAAACGGATTGGCCAAGCAGAAAGCACAAAAATGTAGGAAGGAACAGCTTGGTAGGAGGATGGAAATGGATGTTAATTGTTTAAAATGGTGGAAACAATGGTATGTGTTACAGTTTTCAATATATGGAAAATAAAATGTATAATAATAATATGAAAGGGAGGAAGAGGCTAAACAGATGTTGATGTTGCTATTACGCCATATTTTGGGGTGTGTGACAAGAGTCAGTTAATGCTTATTCTAATAAGTCAAATGTGCACATTTGTCCCTAGATGCTCAGCTGAGTCATTAGAGAAGAACATTTGATTCTTTGGTTGATGATGGAGACTGAATCCAGAGTTTCATGCACATAGGCACACACTCTATCAGCTAAGCTGCAACACACTATTTAAGTGTCACTATTCATATGTAATTTAATTAAACAAAATTTAAAAACACAATTCTACAGTACTACTAGACACATTTCAATTATTCAAAAGTCATATGTGCCTTGTAGCAACTGAATCAGACAGCATAAGTATAAGACATTTTTATAATTGCAGAACTCTTATCAGATAATATTGGAATGGAAACCATAATTAAAATAAAAGATTATGGGGGCTGGAGATAGCTCAGTGATTAAGAGTGCTTTCGGCTCTTCCAGAGGACTGGAGTTCAGATCCCTGAACTCATATTAGATAGCTCATAACTAACTGTAGCACCAGTTCCAGGGGATTCAATGCTCTTTCCTGATTCTGTGGGCATCTGCAAACATGCACACACACACACACACACACACACACACACACACACACACACACACACACACACACTTTAAAAATAGATAAAAGGTGCTTTCACAAGATCTATTATTTGTTTATAAGAGTACTTAAAGAGTAAAGATACATATATACAAATAAATATATACAAATAAATACTATTAGTCCTTGAATAACATTGATTTAAGCTATGTAGATCTCTTTATATATGATTTTTTGCCTCCCTTTAAGATGTAAATGCCATGTTCTTAGATATCTACGGTAATTACCATAACCAAGATAGTTAACATAATGAATGATGGCTTAATATATGTCACAGAGTTACAATTGTGTGTATGCATGTGTGCATGTGTGTGTGCATGACAGAGAGAGTACAGAGAGACTTCAATTTCATTATCTTAGCATGTATAATAATAAAAGTTATTAACCACATTCACCATCTATATATTATGTCTTGAGAAGTTATTTTGAGTCTGTATGATTTCATTAACTTTTCCAACCAACCAATACCCAGAAACCAGTCTTATACTCTATTTCTATGAAGTCAACATTTAAGATTCCATATATAATACTTATCATATATGGTTCTACAACATTTGTGTGAATAAATGCACATGCATTTTAAAGTAAAGGCACAGAAAAAGACATCTCATATAAACGACACTCAAAAGAAAGTATAGTTTTATCAATATAATCAATATCAGGTAAAGTAGAATTCAGTGCAAAATTTGTCACAAGAGATTAAAACCTGAATGATAAAATGGATCAATTTAACAGAAAAATATAGTATCCCTAATGTATGTGCCTCAATAATACAGCTTCAAAATACATCAGAATTGAGAAAACTATTAATAAAAGAAGAAATACACCAACTTGAAATCATAGTTAGAAAATTTAACATTGTTTTAGTAACTTGCAGAATGAGTAGATGTTCATGAAAGATAGACTCAAGGACTTGAGAGATGGCTCAGTTTAAGAGCACTTGGTAACACTTCTAGACAGCCCAGGTTCTCAACACCTATGACAAGTGGTCCACAACTCAATGTAAGTTTAACTCCAGGGGGTCTGACATCTTCTTCTGGCCTCTGTTGGCACCTGTACCTATGGCGTGTATACACACACACACACACACACACACACACACACACACACACACACACACACACACACACAAACAGAGGTAGATTCAGTCAACACATTAACAAGTGTGGCTTAGTTGATATTTATAGAGTCAATATACAACAACTGACAAATATATTTTCCAGTCAACACTCACCAACAAAGATTGGATTTTGGACTATAAAACAAGTCTCAACACGTTTAAAAATGATTAAAGTCGTAGAGTGTATTTTTCTGCCAATGATGGCACGAAATGAAAAATCAATAAGAATAATTTGAAAATTCCTATGTATGTGGAAGTTAAGCAGAATATTCTTAAGTGACGCACAGTCAAACAAGAGAGAGCAAAGGAAAGTAGAAAATATTTTGGATGGAATGCTAATGAAAATATATCACACAGATAATCCAAACTGGCAGTAGCACAAATCTGAAAATTATATTTGATAAGAAAATTGAGCATATAATGATAAATCTTTTCTCAAAGCAAACTCATGACCCTGATAATTTTTGCTATGAAAATTTCATATATTAAAAGAAAATACTTGTTTTACATGGGATTTCTAGATAACAGAAAAAGAAGGGATACTTTCCACTTTGTTTTACTTGGTCACAATAACCCTAATGACAAATGAAAAAATGTTTCAAATATCACTCGTGAAGCCGGACTCAAAAGTCTTTAGCAAAACTTCAGAAATGTGAATCCAGGTTTGAGTATAAAACTGATATTACATATGATTAAGTGAGCTATTCAGGAGTATAAGATAAATTTAATATCACAAATGAATCAGTATAATTCACATTATAATAGGACAACAAAAATATAACCATCACAATCCATAGAGGAAAATTTAACAAAATAGCAGAGAAATGCTTATGAAAATTGTAAGCAAACCAGAAGCAGAAGGAAACATTTTTATATCAAAAGAATTATTTTACAGAGCCAGGCATGGTGGCTCACGCCTTTAATCCCAGCACTCGGGAGGCAGAGGCAGGTGGATTTCTGAGTTCGAGGTCAGCCTGGTCTACAAAGTGAGTTCCAGGACAGCCAGGGCTATCCAGAGAAACCCTGTCTTGAAAAACCAAAAACCAAAAACCAAAAAAAAAAAAAAAAAAAAAAAGAATGAAAGAAAGAAAGAAAGAAAGAATTATTTTACACTAAACTTTATAAAATTTCTGCTTATGTGATCACATTTTGATCTGCAAAATAAAATAATTTCATACCATTCACCTTACAAAAACTATAGCCAATATTCATTTAACGAAGAGATATTGGATACTTTGTTAAATTTGGGAATAAGGACACTCACATCACCACAGTTGTTTAATGCTGTGCTTGAGGAATCAGACACTGAAATAAGGCAAGAGAAATAATGAAAGACACAAGGACTGGAAATCAGAAAGGAAACTAATTCTTTGGAGATCCTGAAAGTGAGTAATTGCTATATAATTCTATATTTTTAATAGATAATGATAAAGTAATTCTAAAATGTGTGTGGCTGCATAGAAAACATCTGACAAACTACTAAAATGGTAATAAATAAATGAAAAATACCTAACATCATTATTTATCAAAGAAATGCAAGGACCATTATAGTGGAATGCTCTAGTGCATGTACCAAAATGACTGAAAATTAAAAAAAAAAAAGGTAGAAATTTGAATACAAAGACTTGCCATATGTCTTAGTCAGGGTTTCTATTCCTGAACAAAACATCATGACCAAGAAGCAAGTTGGGAGGAAAGGGTTTATTCAGCTTATACTTCCACATTGCTGTTCATCACCAGAGGAAGTCAGGACTGGACTCAAGCAGGTCAGGAAGCAGGAGCTGATGCAGAGGCCATGGAGGGATGTTACTTACTGCCTTGCTTACCTTGGCTTGTTCAGCTTTCTTTCTTTCTTTCTTTCTTTCTTTCTTTCTTTCTTTCTTTCTTTCTTTCTTTCTTTCTTTCTTTCTTTCTTTCTTTCTTTCTTTCTTTCCTTTCTTTCTTTCTTTCTTTCTTTCTTTCTTTCTTTCTTTCTTTCTTTCTTTCTTTCTTTCTTTCTTTCTTTCTTTCTTTCTTTCTTTCCTTCTTCCTTTCCTTTTCCTTTCTTTCCTTCTTCCTTCCTTCCTTCCTTCTTTCCTTCCTTCCTTCCTTCCTTCCTTCCTTCCTTCCTTCCTTCCTTCTCTTCTTCTTCTTCTTCTTCTTCTTCTTCTTCTTCTTCTTCTTCTTCTTCTTCTTCTTCTTCTTCTTTAAATTTTTTTTACATTTAAAAATTTTTATTAGATATTTTCTTTATTTACATTTCAAATGTTATCCCCCTTCCTGGTCTCCCTCTGAAATTCCTCTCCCCTTATCCTCTCCCTCTCCCCATGTTCACCAACCCACCCACTCCTGCTTCCTGGCCCTGCATCCCTACACTGGGGCATAGAGCCTTCACAGGACCTAGGGCCTCTCCTCTCATTGATGACTGACTTGGCCATCCTCTGCTGCATATGTAGCTGGAGCCATGAGTCCCACCATATGTACTCTTTGGTTGGTGGTTTAGTCCCTGGGACTTCTGGGGGTACTGGCTAGTTCATATTGTTGTTCCTCCTATGGAGCTGTAAACCCCTTCAACTCCTTGGGTACTTTCTCTGGCTCCTTCATTGGAGACCCTGTGCTCAGTCCAATGGATGGCCTTGAGCATCTACTTCTGTATTCGTCAGGCACTGGCAGAGCCTCTCAGAGGACAGCTTGCTTTCTTATAGAACCCAGGGCTACTAGCCCAGGGATGGCACCACCCCCAAGAGGCCCTCCCTCCTTGATCACTAATTGAGAAAGTGCCTACAGCTGGATCGCATGGAGGCATTTCCTCAAGGGAGGATCCTTTCTCTGGGATAGCTCCAGTTTATGTCAAGTTGATACACAAAACCAGCCAGTACACCATGTAAGCCTGTTACTCTGAGTTTGATTTTTGAAGATCTGATCATACAGCTCTATGAAAAGTAACATCTACAGCCAGTGTCTAAATCTTGCATGCATAATGTTGAGTGAAAGAAACTGACATATAAGAATATATGCTATCTAATTTTTCAGTACTGGGGATTGAATTTAGGGACCTATGCATACAAGATAAGTACTCTACACTAAGTTATATCCTGAGACTGGTTAACCCCACTCCTAAAAAGCCAAATTCTTCCTTTGCCCCTCTGGTGGTACAGAGGCTAGGGGGTGAACTCTGTGTATCGGGCTGTGCATTCTGCTCATCTTCAAGTTCTATCTGAAGGACACCAGAGGCTGCAGGAAATGCTTTGAGTTCTGAAGGCAGACCTACTTCTCTTTACACCTTTATTCCTCTCCGTGTCAGCTCTACTCAAGGAACTTCTTTCTTTATACATGAGAAAATACAGACCAGGGTACTTTTGGAGGGCTGTAAAGGGTACTACTGAGGGTTGCATCCTGTTTTTGCCCTTGTGCATCCACTGAGGTATTCAGGTATGCGTGTTTTGTTACCTGTGTGAATGAGGAGGTAATGAGACATGCTGCTCGGATGATCCCTTGGACTGAAATGGGATTACTGTGGTGTCAAGAATAAGAATCAGGTAATTAAAGCTATACTTTGGGAGCCCTTGCAGTAGTCTGAATAAGAATGGCCCCCATAGATTCTTGTGTTTGAATCTTGGCTCATAGGGAGTGACAGTCTCTTTCTGAAGCCTGAGGATCAAGGTGTAGAACTCTCGGCTCCTCCAGCACCATGTCTGCCTGGGCACCATGTCTGCCTGAACTCTGCCATGCTTCCCATCATGACCATAATGAACTAAACCTTTGAAACTGTAAGCCAGACCCAATTAAATGTTTTCCTTTATAAGAGTTGTCTTGGTCATGCTGTCTCTTCACAGCAATAAAACCCTAACTAAGACAGCCCTTGTTAAACTTTGAGCAACTATATTGCTAATTTGCAGATCAAGAACAAAAGGACATAGTAGTGTCCAGGAGTGCTCTGCCATGATTAAGCAGAAGTGTTGGAGAACATCAGGCTGTTCAGATGGCCTCTGAAGGTCAGATATGGAGGATGGCCATGTGATGTTCTGAGGACCCAAATATGAGCATCTGTTGCCATGGTAGGAGGGAAGGGAGGGAGGTGGCAAATACCACATTGTGGCTGTGCTGGCTGACTGTGAAACAGCCTAGAGGGTACCAGAAAGCTCTAAGGGACACTAAGGGACTGGGGTGAATGAATATATCCAGTCGTAAGCTGACTAAATGTAGCACCTGTCATTTTAGTCTAAGAGGCGTGCCATTTACTTTGTGATGCACAGAACCTTGGTGTTAAAGGGTATTCACTTAATATAACCCTCTCCTTTTTCTTTTCTTTTAATTTTTTTAAAAAAGGAATTATTTATTTATTTTGTGTATATGAGTACACTGTAGTTGTCTTCAGACATACTAGAAGAGGGCATCAGGTCCCATTACAGATGGTTGTTGAGCCACTATGTGGTTGCTGGGAATTAAACTCAGGATCTCTGGAAGAACAGTCAGTGCTCTTAACCTCTGAGCCATCTCTTCAGCCCAAACTGCTCCTTTTTCATGAGAGAATAAAACTCCAACTGAGCATAAGGAACCATTTTCCCCAACTACCTTTTTTTGTTTTTGTTTTTTTTTTTGAGACATGGTTTCTCAGTATAGCCTTGGCTGTCCTGGAACTCACTTTGTAGACCAGGCTAGCCTTGAACTCAGAAATCCTGCCTCTGCCTCCCGAGTGCTGGGATTAAAGGTGTGTGCCACCACGCCCAGCTCCAACTACCTTTAATATCATCTTTGTGACTAAAAATCCAACCTAATTCTGATGTTGCCTTCTGTCATGACATGACCACTGCCATCTTGAAATTAGAGCAAATGTGAGTACTCACCCATGACCCTCACATGATTGGATCTGCTGACATTCTCCTGTACAGAGGCAGCATAGGAGACTGCAGGAAGCCACAGCCTTGTTCTTCTGAGGCTATATAAGCTGGTAACCATTGCAGCGAGGGAGACTTTCTGGTGATACTGCTGCATATGAATTACCCACGCCTCTGTAAATAATCTGTAGTGAAAATTTTTGGTTCCTTTTAAAACTCAATTATTTTATATGAATACGTTTTTGTTTTAATCCCAGGTGAATATGATTTGACTCATGCATTAGTAGGGGCATGATTATTGCCAGCTACAGATAGGTTAATTCTGGGGACTCTGGAGAGGGTATAAATGGGGGAACCCTGAGAAGGCCTGTGGCAGCTGTTGCTCCCTCTACTGCTAGTGGTTCATGCAGTTTGTCACGTGGTCATAAGCAAAGAGCCGAGAAGAAGAAGTTGGAGATATTTTGACAATGATGATTGGACTTGCCCCAAGAAACCCAATGCCTCTAAACAGCAGAAAGTAGCCTACAGATGTCTGCATTCCCCTTTTCCTGTAACCTTTCTTTTTTTCCTACCTAGTGTTGGGGATTGGAAGGACTTAGGGTGGAATAAGGGTTGGAAGGGAGGTAAAGATATATGAATCCAATAAACCCCCAATAGACTAACAGTAATCCTACTACCATATTCCTGTAGGCAACTCCTCATTCCTGCCCCACTACAAGGAAACCCAATTAAATTCATCATTCACCAAGCTAAGCATGGGTTGAATAATGTTATTGTTCTCCATGCCCTATCTGGGGTGAGCACAGATTTGTTCACATCTTAGCAGGAAAAAATTTGCACAATAATGGCTTCTCTGCCACTCACTGGCTCAGTAAGATGGGAGTTCCTCATGACCCTGGAGTCTACCCAGGTACTTTCCAATCTCTCCCCTCATCTTTTTTCTGATGAAGCCAGAAGCAGCGGCAGATCAACCTCTTGCAGTTCAAGGGCCCTGGATAGTACATGGAGCCACAAAGACCTTGGTGACATTGTGAGTGGGAAGAGATGCAGCCAAGCAATGCTTCCAGAGTGTGGTGGCACCAGGACAATTGTTTAGCTCTGCCTCATTCATGTTGATAAGCAATAGCAGCAGGAAAACATTTCCAGACGCTTTTTCTGGATGTACCCCCAATCTACTCTCCATTTATAATTACATGTATTAACAAGTTCATCGTGGTGCTATATGAAGAAGCATATTATGTAATCAGATTGTCTTTGATGGTATAGTTAATGCCAAGGTGATGATTATGTGTGAACATTTAAATATATGACACTCATTATCAAAAAGCGACTTAAGGACCAGACAGCACTCCCCCTCCCCCAAACTCAGTCCTTTCATGTTCTTTGTCTCTAAGTTCTTAATAAATCTGTAGTAAGGTACGTATGTGTCTAACTCAATCTTTAATGCAAGGACCTGGTGGTCACAATTCTGTGAGCTGTAATTGCTGGACATCCTTTGTTCTTCTCTGGAATCTGGGACAAAAGCTGGCCTGAGTTCTTCCCTAGAGAGGAAACTGCTCCTGACCATGGAACTGGGATAAGAAACTGAAACTCTAGGGGAACATTGCCCTGGAGAAAGATTGCCTGAACCAAAAGAGGTTAGAGTCTGGGGACCATACATAAATATCTGTGCTATTTGTCACAAGAGAGTTAATCTCTCTGGCTTGAGTCGAAATCATTATTAATTTGCATAAAGAAAATGTGAGCGAATAGAGGGTAGGCTAAATAAATTATGGTATAGACAATAAACTGATACACAAGTCTTAGGAAAACTGAAGTGGGTAGATCTTTGTGTTGACAGATACAACACCATTGTCAGAAAGAAAAAACTGTATTTCAAATAGAGTATAATCCTGTTTAAAAAACAATTCATCACTGGTCTGTCTTCCTTCCTTCCTTCCTTCCTTCCTTCCTTCCTTCCTTCCTTCCTTCCTTCCTTCCTTCCTTCCTTCCTTCCTTCCTCCCTCCTCCTCCTCTTCCTCTTCTTCCTCCTCCTCTTTCCCCTCTCTCTGTGTCTTCTTCTCCTCTCTCTTTCTCTATCTCCCTCTCTCAGATCTCATGTGTCCCAGGCTGATGACAAACTCACTAAGTAACCAAGGATAACTTTGAACGCCTGATTCTTCTAACTCCACCACCAAAGTGCTGGGATTACAGGTGTACACCACCATCTTGGTTTCTGTAGTGCTTGAGGATGAAGAGTATAAAGAGGGAGAGGCTAAGAGAAGAATCTTTCAGGAAACATCTAACTTTTAAATCCTTTCAAGGGCTATCAGGGTGTTCAATACTTTGTGGCTTAGTCCAGTAGTGGGGAGTAGAACCATAAATTAACAGCTATAAAGACTACAACTCTCTTTCTGCAGTAGGACAAGGCTTGCTTTCTTCAGGTTGAGGATATGGCTTCTAGGAGCAAACAGTGTCTTAAAGGGGCAGGGCCATGACCTAACATCCTAATAGATAGACTTTCCACCACCCCATCAAAGACATGGGCATGATTAACACAACCTTACAAAGAGCTGCCTGCCTGATCACTAAGAAAATATTTGTATTAACATCGCAAGCTCTATCCTTAGGAAATGAGTTAGTGTGCTGGAGCCAGGGATATAATTTCTTTGGAGAAGATAATGTACATGCATATTTTAAAGATAGACAACTTGAGATTGGCTGGTGCATGGGAACCCAATGACTAAGGTCAAGGCATGTTAAGGTGTGTATTTTTCTTGAGTAGATACTTCAAAACATGAGTAATTCCTACCAATCACCCTCCTTCTATGCTAATCTCTATACTATGTAATGTATGGGGCCTTTTCTATTCTTCTTTCATATGCAGATGGTGAGAGGTTCCCTATGGGAAATGCTAAAGAGGAGCTGGAAAGCACGGGAGTTTGCCTCTCACCCCTCCAGTGATATCTGTGTATAATAACTGTTGGTTTTTTTTGTCTTTTTTTAAAAAAGATTTATTTGTTTATATATGTAAGTACACTGTTGCTGTCTTCAGACACACTAGAAGAGGGCATCAGATTCCATTGCAGATGGTTGTGAACCACCATGTGGTTGCTGGGAATTGAACTCAGGACCTCTGGAAGAGCAGGCAGTGCTCTTAACCACTGAGCCATCTCTCCACCCCCCTTTTGTCTTTTTAAATATGGTGTCTGATTGTATAGCCCATGCTAACCCTGAACCTGCAACAATCTGACTACTTCATTCAGCATTCAGATTACTGGGCAGGTCTCAGTCTCAGTGTTTCCCATTTAGAACCCTGAAACTCCATGGAGTTGTGAATAAGTACCCCCAGTCAGGGCGCTACAAGTAGGAAATGGTCTTGAAGTGAACTTTGGTCTTTTAAAATGGTGAAAATTTTGCTTTCTACTTAAAAAAAACCAGATACATATTTATTCTAATTTAAATGTCTTTAGGATTGCTATTTTTGCTCAAGTCTTTAAGTGGAATGTTCTTTAGATCTGTGCCTTATCTCACAGCTAGGCACACTGGGGAATGAGGCAGGCTGGTACCCTGACTGTTGACATATAGTTCAAGGCCATTCTCATGTGGTCTGACTTCATCTTTCCAATCCCCTGCTCTTCTTTTGTGTTCTGCAAATGTCCCTGGGTGGGGCTCTTGGTTGTTCTAAACTGTGGATAAGGTGAAGGCTGCCTGCCTTACCTCTTGCTGCCTTCTATCTAACAGAATCATCTCTCTAGGACATGTCTTCCAGGTTAGCTTTCTGAAGTCCCTAGCCTGTGTTCATTCTCATGACCACAACTTTCTATAATTTCTGTGAGGTAGGCATGTCTCTGTGTCCCCTGTTTATCTCCAGATAAACAGCACCTTTCATAGTTCAGGGACTGCCAAAGTGTGTTTGCCTGGAGCTCCAGCAATTTACCTCAGCTCTGCTTAACCTCCCAGGGTCCTATACTCAATGTAACCAGCAGATGGCATAAGGGCTTCTGCTACTGCTGCTGTTGCTGCTACAGCTGCTTGCCTGAGGGAAAGATCTCTCTCTCTCTCTCTCTCTCTCTCTCTCTCTCTCTCTCTCTCTCTCTCTCTCTCTCTCTCTCTCTCTCTGTGCATCTGTATCTATGCGCATGTGTCTGTTTGTCTGATTGTCTGTCTGTCTCTCTCTTTCTCTGTGTGTGTGCACGCATATGTGTGTGTCTGTGTCTGTCTATGTGTCTGTGTGTGTGTGTGTGTCTACCTACCTGCCTGTTTATGTGTATGTGTCTGCCTGTCTCTTGTATGTATGTGTGTGTCTATATGTATGTGTCTGTCTGCCCATCTGTCTGTCTCAGTGTGTGTGTGTGTGTGTGTCAGAAAATAGGAAATTCTGTACCTGGTTTTCACAGCAATGTGACAGAGGGAACTTCCTTCCCTGTTTGATCTCTGCTTCTTTGGGGAGAGGATGAATGTTGATGGAGTCAGTTTTCCTGAAGGACTCCAGGATTCTCCCTCCTTTCAGATGCATCAAAGAACAGATAGGGAGAGACAGTCTATTCATATAAACCCAAGCCAGAGAGAGGGTATTTGAAATTGTCCTGGATGTTGCTATAAAAAATTAGCAATTATAACCTCTACTGTTGCCTAAGAAATAAAACCCAAACAGCTCCAAGCATTGCTGGCTTCAAGAAGAACTGACCTAGCTAGTGAGCTTTCAGGTAGGTTGAGCTGTTGGTTTCTGGGCTGGGTCTACTCAATCATCTGGAATGCTAAATCATGTAAATCTGACTAGCTGTCATTCGTATGGTCAAGACCTCTGCTGAGACTATTGGAGTGGATCATCAATACCTCTTCTGTCAGCGTGTCCAAAGCTTTTTAGAGAGCAGCCACTTTCATGAGATACCAAGAACCCCAATGTGCAATCACATTTGATGTCTCTGTGTGGTATTTCACCCCATTGTCCAAAGCAAGACATGCAGCCACCATGGATGAGACTGTGTGTTCACATGGTGTAGCTATATGTGCATGTCCAAGGTAGAGTGCAAGAAAGGGAATGAAGAAAAATGAGGCCATTTTGGATCTATTACAGTAGTAAAACCATTTTTTTCAAATGAAGTCTTCCATGGAACTCCATTTCCTAGGGCAGATACTCTCTAAAGAGTGTAGTGTGGAGAGCCTTTGGCTGCCCTAGGCAGCAAAAAGCCAAACCAAACCAAACCAAACCAAACCAAACCAAACCAAACCAAACCAAACCAAACCAAACCAAACCAAACCAAAACACACACACACACAAAAGAAAAAACAAAAAAAACCCCAGGATTCGGGAAAATAGGGTGTGAAACCCCAATTCTGTCAGAATCTCTTACTGTGCAAATCAGGAGTCCAAGGCTTTATGACAAGATCATCAAATAGTTCTTCAGACAAACCTTTCCCTTAAAGCTCATCTTTTGTTTTTTCTTTTATAATAAATAAGAAAATAATGATATAATTATAACCTTTAATGAAACAATGGATGGAGATGAAGGGCATGCAACCAGCAAAAACAGTTTATAAAAGTCTGTAGGGTATAATGGAATTGCTTCTTCAAATGGGACTTACAAGAATAGGAAAAGGGACAGAGTTGGAACCAATAGGTTAGAAAGAGACTGGAGGGGTGGGAGGAATTGCCACCAATGTCACAGCATATGGGCCTTATTTTGATATAGTTCCAAATAAACTGTAAAAAAAAGTAGGGCTTACAAGATGATTAGGGAAATCAGAATAATGATAGAATATTTTATGAAATGAAGAAATCATTGTTAACATATTTAGGTATGTGATAGAATCTTTTTTAGAACTGTAATATTATTTTAAAAATTGGGAGTAGATGATCTCATTATTTTTTAGAAGAACCTTATTTTATCGAAGTAATATAGAAGCATTCCCAGGTATTATACTGTCTAAGATTTTCCTCCAAATAAGTCTAGACAAAAAGAGAAGTGGGGAGTAGTAGCGCCAGTGCTTGTCATTTTCTACATTGTCTGGATTCATGGTGCACCAACATCTACAATGTTGCTCAACTATAAGCAGAGGAGATGGGGCTCATATCCAGGATTGACAGGCCCAAAGTCTAAGTTTTGCCCAGAAGTGGAACAGTTAACCAAAAAGTTGTCTTGAGTATTTCCTCTACTAGGATCTCATTTTCTTGAAATTTCTAGTAGACTAAGAAAATTAATCCAGGAGGGAAATGGTACCACATACCAGTACCGTCTCTAATGTCATTCTGTGAATATTTCCACACTGACTCTCTACTTTGTAGCTTCTGAGTGTTGTCTGACATTCTCCCCTAGAGGAATCACTGCCGGTTTTGTTTCTGACCAACATCTGTGTAGTTCAGTTGACTTTTGGTCCAAATTTACCTAAGAGAAGGATTAATCATAATTTCCATTAAGCAACAGCATTCATTATCAGGGTTGTTGAGACTGCACTCAATAGGGAGATATAAAAACAACATAATTACAGTTATGATCCCTGTCATCTCTTCCATATCCAGTTACCATCCCTACTTCCAGTTCCACCAAGACTACAACTGCCATCAACATCACTACTACCTGTTGGAATGACCCTACCCCCTCATATACTGTGTCAATGGCTATGTAGGTGTGCCCTTGTATTCTTAACTACTATTTGCTGTACAGGCACCACCAGATATTTGATATTGTCATTTCTAAGGTCCATTGCCTGCTTTCTATATGTAAATGTTTGTCACTTCCTCACCTCCCCAAAAGAAGGAGAAATGAAGCTGCCTTGGATGAGGTCACAGAAGGTTATGCCCTCAACCTGGCTGAAAGGCAATACTAAAATATGGACAGGCATAGCCCTGCTGCTGCTCAGAATCAATAAACAGTGGAACCTCTCAGCACACCTCTAATAGCTTTTGTGTATGAGAAAGGAATGTGGCTTTTGATAAATAAAAACCTGATGGCTAGAGCTGGGGCAGAAAGAACTGGCAAAAGGAGCAGGAAAATACACAGAAGGAAAGCAGAAGGGAAATAGGACAGATCTGGAAAGTAGACAGTGAGAACCATGTGAGGATGTAGATAAGTCAGGTTAAGTTAGAGACTAGCTGAGAGACTTCCCAGCAAAAGGCTGACAGCCTTAAACTATATGGTTATCTTCATGTCTTCATTATTAAACCTCAAGTGGGATCCTCTAAAGCCCCCCAATAACTACCACTATTGTAACCAACATCACTACCACTGTTATCGGCACCACCATGTGACCTTCACCACTTCTGTCACCATCACCATCTCTACTAACTTCATCACACCTCTACACCATGATCAACACCATCACCATCACTGTGTGTGGATCTACATTGCCTTGTAGATTATAGAATAACTTCCATTTGAATTTCTACCTTGGATTCTTGCTCTCATTTAATTTGGCAATAACCACAGGGCTTGGAGACAATCTGGCTGGAGACCTGGGTAGCCATGGTTCATGTCTACATAGCATGTTTGTCCCTTTTATGTCTTCTGGCTTATTTTGCCCCTCCCCAGAAGACCAGAGTGGAGGCTCTGATGTGGGAAGAAAAGACCACTTTATCTTAAAAGAGGCCAGAGTAGCCACATCCTGCCCTTCCACCCATGGGGAACTCCATGTGGATTGTAACAAGGTGACTTGAGGTTGGGTAATGGAGAGCTTGTCTCCTCATGGACACTACACACATGATGGGCATTTATTTGTAAGTCCTTTAGCTTTTGCTCATTGGTCCTCCATTTGATATTTAGTGTACTATAATGGGGCTACACAAAGATCCCAACCTCATGCTCTTAATAAAGGCAAAGGTGAAAAAAATTCACCATGCCTTCTCTAGGACATCATAAGCAGTGGTACAGGTAGGCTTTCAGAAGGATCTCATGCAAGACAAGTTTTATCTGAATATCAGCATCAAATGAATATTAGGTGTCTTGTTGCTGGAAGACCCAAGATGTTTCCAGCAAGGACCAGTGCTCACCCGCAGGCCTCTGAACATCACAGTGTGAAGACTCACAGGCTCAGCCAGGAAGCACTGAAGTCCTTCCATGAAGGTCATCTTTCTGTGGGGAAAACTTGTAGAAAGGAGAATTCTTTTTCACATTGTCTGCTAGTATGGGTGGATCCAGGCCTGCCTTTGTCTACTATCATGTATGCTTGTATGCAAACACCGCTGACATGAACAGTGCCTCTATATGCTGGTGCTGAAATAGCTCAAGGAAGAATCATGTAATACTATTACTACAGTTTAATGCATCTAATGTCACAGGCAAACTCAGACACCTGGAGACCATCAAACTCAAATTAAAAACTCATTGGAAGGAACAGACAGTCTTTTCACAGATTGCCTATAAATCTTCAACAACCCACTCTCCTTGGGCGTAACATCAAATGTTCGACTTCTTTTTGGTGTCTCATTAGGGAGGAAATTTATTGCCCAACTCTTGAACTATGTCATATTTTAAAGAAAGTTCTATGAATATTTCCAGGAGCCACATTCTTGACTTTGTATCAGCTTTATGCCACAAAAAAAGCATGGTCTTCTCAATGAAATGACACTAATCACTAAATTAAAGGTGTTAGCATGTACTCAGTTGGAAGTGACAGCAATTCTCCAGAAATGTATGCTAGTTCTGACTTCCTTTGATAAGTTAGAATGACATCACCCCCTTCATTCCAGAGCACAACGCACTTCCTGTGCACTCTCTTGCCCCTGAGGTCACCTTTCCCTGTCTAAAATTGAGTCCAAAGAGAATCCTTCAGAAGAACCCCATCCTTATGCTAGGATTGCCTGCCTACCTGACAGGGTAGGATGAGTTTTAAAGGACAAGAGAGAGAGAGAGAGAGAGAGAGAGAGAGAGAGAGAGAGAGAGAGAGAGAGAGAGAGAGAGAGAAAGGAAGGAAGGAAGGAAGAAAGAAAGAAAGAAAGAAAGAAAGAAAGAAAGAAAGAAAGAAAGAAAGAAAGAAAGAAAGGAGAAGATATTAAAAATCAGTGAATTGCATAAGGTGGCCATTAAAATGAAATAGAGGATGGATGAAGTGTGTGTGTGTGTGTGTGTGTGTGTGTACATGCACACACTTATACACATGGTCTTGTCTCTGTCAGGACCCTGGCAGCCCCAAATTGGAAGAATCTGCTTCCTGTTCCTCTGTGTCCATCTACAGCCTGATGTCTATGGCTTCACTACATCACACAGAGAATGAGCAGAGGATGTGAGCATGGGGTACAGGCAGAAAGCTGGTGGGCTGACTGGCCTTAGCCACATTTTCACTGTAAGGCACCTTGCACAAGTGATACTGGAACCTGAGACCTCCCATCAACAAGGGAAACTATGGGTGTCTGTCAATGCTTTGGAAAAAGAAGAGTACATTGATGGGGAGATTCTGAGGTATTGAAGCCAGCTGGAGATAAGATTGACCAAGTTTATTTTGAGGCCCAGTGCATAAGTACAAATTCTACCATGCCAGAGACACAACCTTATTGCATAATGACCTTGGTAGGGTCATTATGGAGTTTTTTTAAATGGAGATTTTAAAGAACAAAAAGATGATAGACATGCGCAGTGAATTATTTATTATTATTGTTATTACTATTATTATTATGTGTATCCATGCATGTACATAGTGTGTGGTATATGTGTATGGTTTATACATACATGTGGGTATATAGAAAACGGAGGAAGATATGTCTTTATATTTATTTGAGATTGGGTCATCTGTTCACTAGAAGTTTACCATGTAGACTAGGCTGTCTAGCTAGCAAGTTTCAGGAACCTACCTGTGTCTACCCATAAATGTTGGGGTTCTAGGCATATCCAGCCATGGGCAAATTTCATGTATATGCTGGGGGGTTCTAATGCAGGTCCTTGGGCTCACATAGCAAGTGTTGTTATCTATAGAACCAACTTCCAAGTACTAAAAGTATGTCTTTTAAGTAAAAACTTAAAGCAAGATACAATACAGAACTGGCAACTCATCCAAATGTGTCTTTGTGTGTAAGAGAGAGCAGGGACCAAGGGTGGTAGCACATGCCTTTAATTCCAGCACTGGGAAGCAAAAGCAGATAAATCTCTGTGAATTTGAGGACATCCTAGTTTGTGTGTAGAATTCCAGACATCTAGGTCTACACAATGAAACCCTGTCTCAAGATAAAATGAGAAAGATATAGACAAAAAGAGAGAGACAGAGAGAGACACAGAGACAGACAATGAGAGGCACAGAAAGACAGAGAGGGGCATGATCAATGGGGGAAAAATCTCCTTAGAGGACAGAGGATAGAGCAAGTAGATAAGGCTTATTTTTCTCATTTTCCCATCCAGTTCTCTGACTTACAGCTTGAGTCTTTAGTGAAGGATTTCTTGAATGAATATCTCTTCTACATCAAAATCACTTTCCCTTTTCAACTAGTGTTGATTTTCAGTTGTCCAACTATGAATATAATGTCTACTGGATTAAAAATCCCGAATACATGTGTGTTCACCAGGTGTATATAGTACTTGCAGATGACAGATAGGACATTGGATCCTCTGAAACTAGAGTCACAGACAGTTGTGAGCTACCGTGTGGGTGCTGGGAACTGAACCTAGGTTCTTTGTAAGAGCAGCAAGTACTCTTAACTGTTGAGCCATTTCTTCAACCTCATTTTTTTTAGCTTTAAAAAAGAATTGCAATAGACTTTTGGGGAAAGACCAGAGTATATAGACCAGGGGCAACTAGTGGTAGAGGGAGGGAGGCTCCAGATGGAGCTATGGAGAAGCCCTCATTCTTGTTGGGTGAAGACTTCAGGCACTTCCTGTTGAGATGAAGATGAATACCCACACCCCACTAAGTAATCCCTCACCTATGCTCTGTACCTAAGCCCAATAAATCCATTGGTTACCCAGAGTAAACTTTGATGGGAGAAAGAATGAGGGCTGCGACATGATATCCAGAACTCTTGCAAGTACCATCTGTAGAGGAGGCAGGTGGATCCCCGGGACTTGCAGGATACTCAACCTAGGACTCATCCTAGCTGAGACACCCATCTCGAAAATCTAAGTGTATAGCTTCTGAGGATGAAACTAGAAGACCTTTGGTCTCACTCCATGTTCTGTCTGTCTGTCCATCTGCCAATCTATCTGTCTTCTATCTATCTATCTATCTATCTATCTATCTATCTATCTATCTATCTATCTATCTATCTATCTATCTATCTGTCTGTCTGTCTGTCTGTCTGTCTGTCTGTCTGTCTGTCTGTCTGTCTGTCTGTCTGTCTATCTATCTATCTATCTATCTATCTATCTATCTATCTATCTATCTCTATCATCTATCAATCATCTATTTTTCTATCATCTATCTAGTGTGTTTTAAGTGTAATAAAGCCGACAAACACTTAAAATGTGGCTGCCTAAGACAGTCTAGCACATACAGGATTAAGAAGAACTGAAAGGTGCTTTTGAACACTTAATTATAAGTCCCTTGACCATAATTCAGTATTTTTAAACCCTCTGGACTGGCTTTCCAGAGTTTCCATGACTCTCACTGTAAATTTGTAGCTCACAAGAATCTGCTTGTGCTGGACACAGAACGTTGGGAATCTAGGTATTGGCAGGCCCTGCTTGCTTCTGTCCCCTGGTGGTTTGCTGCCATACTTGCCCTTCTTGGTTATCACTGAAACCTTTCAATGTTTGCCTACTAGTTTTACTGAACTGAAGGTCAACTCATCTTGGGGATGGTGTGTGCATGTGTGCACAGGTGGGTATGCATGTGCGCGTGCTCTCTCTCTCTCTTTCTCTCTCTCTCTCTCTCTCTCTCACACACACACACACACAGAGAGAGAGAGAGAGAGAGACAGACAGACAGACAGAGAGAGAGAGACAGAGAGAGAGAGGTGGGTTTGCATGTGGAGGCCAGAGGGCAACTTCAGACAGTGTTATTCAGAATACTGTGGTATCTACCTTGTTTGTTTGTTTGTTTGGTTGGTTTTTTGTTCGTTTTGTTTTATTTTGTTTTTCAAGACAGGGTTTCTCTGTATACCCCTGGAACTCTCTTTGTATACCAGACTGGCCTTGAACTCACAGAGATCTGCCTGTCTCTGCCTCCTCCTGAGTGCTGGTATTAAAAGACATGCACCACCATGGCCACTTGTTCTGTGTTTGTGACAAGGTCTCTCATACACCTGGAGCTTGATGATTCTGGTGGGATGGCTGACCAGGAAGCCTCAATATCAATACTACAAATGTATGCCACCATGCTCAACTTTATTTTTTAAACAGGAATTTGGGGACTGGAAAGCACTTTATTATCTGAGCCATCTCACTAACTCTCTTCTCTCCTGATTCACTCACATATTAATTATATCTACAAAGACCTTGTTTCTGAATAAAGCTATATCCACAGCCAGCAAGGGTTAAGACATAATGGAATCCCAAATACCTAGTTAAGAATACTCACTTTTCTCCCAGGATTCATCTAAAATTATTTAACATATTGTTTCATAATAGAGATCTGCTGAGTGCAGATCTAACCTGTGTCTGTCTTTCCTTGCATCTGTTAGATTATAACAAAAGTTGAAAACATCTTTGAAACCTCTCCAACTGCATCCTTTTTGTTTCTAAAAGGAAGGCAGAGAGGTTGGCTGTCACCAGCATCATTTGTAACAAGAGACAAAATAGCAGATGCTTCAGGTATGAACCTGAAAGGTCTATAGACAGAGTTCTATTTTTTTTAGCTTTTTAAAAAATTAGATATATTCTTTATTTACATTTCAAATGTTATCCCTGTTCCTGGTTTTCCCTCTGAAAACCCTCTATCTCCTCCCACCTTTCCCTGCTCACCAACCCATCCACTACTGCTTCCTAGCCCTGGCATTTTCCTACACTGGGGCTTAGAGCCTTCACAGAACCAATTGCCTCTCCTCCCATTGATGACTGACTAGGTCATCCTCTGCTACATATGCAGTTCATTGTATGGGCAAGAACATGTGCACCTATATTTACACATGTATATACCACTCACAGGGATGAATTTGAAGACACTGATGGAAAAGCATGAAGTCAATTCCAGAGCTCTTCCCAATGCTGCCACCTATGCGGATGCTCAGGTCACATGGCTATGAGTCACAGAAGAGACTCCACAATTCTTCAGGCAGGCATTGGCAGAGCAAAAAGAATGTGAGGCTTGAGGGATAACTGAGATCTAGTTGGCACTGCCACTTGGCAGATGTCTAGGCCGAGGAACTGTATTCTGAGCTTCACATACCCTGTGAACAGGAAGAGCCAGTTTAAGGCATGCTGAGCCGAATGTGTGCTCCCACAGCTCTTCCTAAATGACAGTTCTTTCTCTGATGAGTTTACATTGTCTTAGCATATATTTTTATGTGCTGTGTCTATCTGTAACGCTAACAATACATGTGCCAGCAGAGGGACAGGGTCATTGAAGATTGAGTTTCCTGTGTGGGTTACTTCCCACAAGTCAGATCAGACCAAGGCCCAGGACTTGCCAGGTTTGGAACTGGAGAAAGATGATCTCGGAAATGAGAACATGCTAGGTTTCTCTTTGTTAAACTTCCAGTGCTATTAGACTTTCTGAAGTGCCGAGTTAAAAATAAAAATATTCGCTCCTCCAATGGTCCCTGTGTAGCATCTACTTGGTGTTAGCATCATAAAATGACCATCATTCATTCAGAGATAGGGCATCTCAGTCCTGCCACAGTTGGTAGCCATTCCATGCTCCCTGGATGATGGCAAGTGCTTAGCGGTCCCTGAGAGCACCTCAAGTGGGATTTGTGTAGTATGTTCCTGTCAGGGTTAACTTGAAGCCCGTGGTTTAGTAAGTGACATCCACTCACCAGGAGCCATGTCTGCTCTGCAGGGAAGCAGTGGAGTGGATGCTGATCTTGGGATAGTCCCTACAGCAAGTGGGCCGGTATATGGAGGTGTTGGCTTGTTCCCTAATGTGCTCTTTCCGGGAGTCTGGTGGAATCAGGAATGGTAACTGGACGATGGGTCTTTCATGTATGTGAAATAGCAGCTTCCTGATCTCATTGAGGGATGCATGCTTTCCTTCTTATTTAGTTTTTCGTGGCAGGCCCTCACAGATGACTTTGAATTTTTGCTTCTGGAGTTCTGGAATCACAGATGTGCCCCTCTCCCCTCCATGGTTTAGACAGTACTGGGCACTGAATGCAGGGTTTCGTGCATACTAAAAAAGTAATTGACCGATGAAGTTAAATGACTGATGAAGTTAAACCTTCACTTCCTTTCCATTAACAAACAAACAAACCAAACCAAACCAAACCAAACCAAACCAAACCAAACCAAACCAAACCAAACCAAACCAAACCAAACCAAACCAAACCAAGGCTTTGTGAAGCTGCCATAGTTCTGAGATCCAGGTGGAAAGGCAATACACAATGTGTGCATCGAGCAGTGGTCATGGCCCCTGGGTACTAACATGCAAATGACATAATTATTTATTGAAATTTGAACTTGGCAGCATGTGTACAGATGATACTTGCCTAAAACCTAAGAAAAACCTCTATCATCATGGTAAAAATAATCAGGGCATTCTGCTGTCTTATTTTAATGGCACTAGGCAAAGAAGACTTGAGAGTAAATATTAAAAATGCATTTCTTCTGAATCAGACTGCACAGACATCTTGTCTCTAGTCATGCAAGTGCAAGGGCTGCTGATGTCTGAGAGACTTGAGTTCTGAACACACAAAGAGAATGAGTTCTGTTCTCTGGTGTGCCTTCTTGTACCCCTAGATGAATACAAGAAACTCATTTCTTCTGGCTCAAATGTACACGCAAATTCAAATGGCTGGATAATCTGTTTTCCCTCTTCTTTCTGCACAGGCCACCCCTGGGAATATACAGTAGTCAGCTTTACACTTTGAATTTCTTTCTAGTCAACAAACGTCAGTTGTTCTCTCCAGCCAGTACTGAAGCCCTCCATAGGTCTGATTAAGCCCTCCTGCTGCTATTTAAATGCCAAGGCAGACACTCTGCATTTACCAAGAATAAATGTTGAGGTAAAGACTTGACATTTATTTTCAAAGTGGGAGGTCATCTTCCAAGCACAGCATCCCATTTGTTTGATATTATTTTTATTAGACCAAAACGATTCACATTAGCAAATAAATATAAATTAGCTTATTAGGCCAGCTGGCTAACACAACTTTCATTCTGGCATTTATTGGAAAGTTAGGTTTTGTTTTGTTTTGTTTTTTTCAGTGCAGATGTGCACATTCAGGGCTTCCCTGTCAAATCAAGCAAGACATTGTCTCATGGATCTGATTGTCAACTCTGCCATACCTTTTGTTCTGTAGAGCTTGGAGTAGATGATACCAAGCATTATAAACTGGAGAAAAAGCAGCTCCTTTAACAAGTGGTGCCAGGAAAACATCTATATATTGATAAATCTATATGTTGATAAATCTATATACTGGTAAATGTATATATTGATAAATGAATATATTGATAAATGTATATATTGAAAAGGCTATATATTGATAAATGTAAACTGATCCTCATTTCTCACCTTACACAAAAATCAACTCCAAGCCAATTAAGGACTCCAAAAATAAGACTTGAAACTCTGAAACTGCTACAGGAAATAAAATATCAGTTGCCTTCTTATGTGTTTAAAACATACTAAGAAGAAAACAGAGAAATAATTAAATTCACCAAAGCCTCAAAACAAAGCAAGACAACAGAAAACTAACCTTGGAGTAAACTTAACTAAAGGTGTGAAAGATTTCTATAAGATAACCTTTAAAATGCTGAATTAAGAAATCAGGAAGACACTGAAGGAGGGAAAGATCTAAGGTCATGGATCGGCAGGATAAGCCTCTCCACAGAAACAAAAATGTAACTGACTGAAGAGGCAGCTCAGAGAATGGGAGGAAATATTTGCCTGCTGTCCAGCCGACAGAAGATTAGTACTTAGAATATATAAAGAACCCAAGAAGCTAAATGTCAAGAATACAATAATGCAATCAAATTATTGAGCTATGGAACTAAGCAGAGAGTTATCAGAAGAAACACAAATGTTTGATACGAAGAAATCATTATTAGCCAGTAGGAAAATGTAAATTAAAACTACCTTGAGATTCTCACTAAGTCAAAGTTGTGGTAATCAAAACAAACTAAGAAACGGGACACCAGATGCTTGTGATTATGTGGGTAAAGAGCAATGTTTGTCCAGTGTTGGTAGGACTGAAATTGATGTGGCTGCTATGAAAATTAATGTGGAGGTTTCAGACAACTAACACTAGATCATAGCACTCAGGCATATTCCCAAAGGACAAACATCCTACTATAAAGATATATGCACATCCATATTTACTGCTGCTATATTTACAGCAGTTAGAAAATGGAATTAGCCTGTACTTCTATCAACTAATGAATGGATAATGAAAATATGGTATGTATACACAATGACATATTATTCAACTATATAGAAAAATGAAAGTATAAAATTTGTAGGAAAATGGTTAAAAGTATTATGTTGTTAGTTAATTCAAGATAAAAAGTTAAATACTATTTATTCTATCTATATCTGAATCCTGGCTTTGAACTTCCAGGTTTATGTGTTTCATTTGGCGTGTTTGTGGAGATCAGGAAGCTATAGGGCTTCTATAGGAGGAGGAAGAAAGGAAGCCTTAACTGGGGAGAAGATAGCAGAGTAAATGTGACATGAAGGTAAAAGGGAGCAGAACACTGTGGGGTTAAAGGTTTAATCAGGAATAGGAGTGTGCAGACACTGGGGTGGGGGGATGCAGAGTGGTCTATCCAGTACTAAGGATGTACACGAATATCCTATGGCAATTCACTGCTTTGAAAGCTAATTTAAAAATAACTTAAAAAGGCAGAGATTGAACAGAGTTCATTGCATGGGTGGACAATGTTTCTTCTAAAAGATGCAGGTTATTAAATGAAAATCTCAGTGTCAGGCATGGGATAGCTAGGATAGTACCAACAAGTTATTGGTCAGGGAGGCCTCAGAGACTATTTCTCTTGGATATCCCTCATGCCTAATAGTATGTCCCTATTACTGAAGATACAATACTCTTTAGTTTGAGGACAAAGAGAAATCAAGCTAGAACTGACCTAGAAGTTTCCTACATGCACACTAGCTTTGAAAGTGGTGGAAGGTGCTATTCAGATTACTGGAGAAGAAAAGCCATCAATGAACTTACCCAGCAGTGGATCCTAAATGCTATAATACCAACTTTCCAGGCAAGATGTACCTACGGTGTAATACTGGTAGGATTGTTATGGAATTAACAAATGTTTTAAAAATTAGTATCTGATGCCTGGTGTATGTCAACCTGCTCAAAACCCATGGCTGGGGAAGTCATAGGACCTAGGTGGTACTTACTACTGTTTTTGTTTGTTTTATAAATGACCATGTTGTCAAGCTGCCTTTTAAATATTTATGTTCATACTCATAGATTAATGCTGCTTCCAACCTGAGTTGGAGAAGCTTCTATTTGCAATGCACAGTAGCCAATGT
Organism: Mus musculus; assembly: GCF_000001635.26. Taxonomy (NCBI): domain Eukaryota; kingdom Metazoa; phylum Chordata; class Mammalia; order Rodentia; family Muridae; genus Mus; species Mus musculus. The sequence goes on along the minus strand of NC_000085.6, from coordinate 60,404,279 downwards.
AAAGATGCATATCTGGTCAAAGTGCTAAGAATAAGTAGCTGTTTAGTGCTTAGCCCTAATGTAACATTTATACCACCCTCCCTTCTTCTAAGGCTCAGAGAACATTGCAGAAGAGAAGCTGAAAGAACATAAGAACTTAAGAATAAGGAAAGTGCTGTAAGATTCTGTCTTGAATGTGAAGGGCCACTGTACTCACAAACTCAAAGCAGTTATTGTAACCTGCACAAGACCAAACCAGTTAATATTTCATCATCACTGGAGAGGGCTCATGAACCTCCATCTGAGAAGCAATTGGCAATTGATGGCTGCTTAGCAGGAGGAGTCATTTTTCCTTGGCATTAATTGATTGATTGGTTGTTTTCTTGGCATTGATGGTTGATTGACCATGCTCTGGGGGATGTTCATACATATAACACTAATTAGAATCATTAAATTATTTAAAAGGAAGATATTAAGGTGAAAGAGGAAGTATTGGGGATGTTTTGGGTGAGTTAGAAGTGGTATGGGGCATTTGGGTTGGATATGATCAAGATACATTGTAGACATGTATGTATTTGTCAAAGATTTAGTAAATGTGATATTACGAACAGTGAAAATAGAATCCAATCCAACAAAGAATTATCCAAACAACTGTAGGAAATATCTTAAGGCAACATGCATAGAATAATGTTTGGAATTGCAAGACAACAAAAATAATGTAATAACAAATGATAAGAGATGTACTTTCTTACAACTGGTGATATAGCTCAGTGATAGCGTGCTTGCCTACAAATATAATACTGTGCCATTGATTAGTCAAGCTACATATGTATCTTTGTGCATTAAATACAAATTTTAAAGTCTAAAAGCTGGGGCTGGAGAGATGGCTCAGTGGTTAAGAGGACTTGCTTTCTTGTAGAGGATGAAGACTAGGTTCCTATCACCCATATCAGGTGGCTCACAGATATCTGTAACTGCAGTTCCAATGAATCGGACTCCCCATTCTGGTCTTCTCAGGTATCTGTACACACACACACACACACACACACACACACACACACACACACACACACACACACATACAGAGAGAGAGAGAGAGAGAGAGAGAGAGAGAGCAAATCTTTTTTAAAATGTCTAAAAATTGCATCATTAAGATTCAAAGAAATCTTCCTTCTGCTTTGACTGCGGAGTCACTAAACTGTCTTGTTTGCCGTCTTGTTTTGTAATGTATCCAGTATGTATTAAGGCAATTCTATATGTACTTTCTCCCTCTTTGTACAAATAAACTAAAGAATCTTATTCACCCGAGTTGTGTAGATGTGCAGTTTGGAAGCCATGCCATGTCCTTTCTTCAGCTATGATGCTTTCCTCTGTATGGACTGGTTGCACATTGCTTCTGCATTCTCCTGTTATGGGCCTTGGGAATGTTCCCTGTCTGTGCCTCTTGCAGGGATGCCCCAGATGAGGATCATCTAACACCTTCCAGCTTCCTTCCTTTCGTGGTTACCATGGCACCGAGTTGTTCTGACTGTCCCATAGGCTTCTCTGATTGTTCCTTATTAATCTTCCTCTATCTTTCATTTTGAATCAACATTGGAGTTGCTTACTCCTGGAACTTCTCACCTCTATACTTTCACCTTGGGTATGCTTGCCCATTCCAGGGACTAGAATCATGGCAGTTAATGACGGCCTATGTGCTGCCTTCAATAAAATCTCAGCTCTAAGCTCCAGGACCATCTTCACACTCTCATCTATATCTTCTATGAATGCCAGAATCTTCTCAGTCCACAAAGAGGACACTTAGGGTTTCCACTTAACATTATTTTGGGGGAAAATCAGTAATAAAAGCACAATTTCTTTAGTTCTTCCTACCAACTCCTGGAATAAAAACCTACCTTAAAAATATACATATAATCTTTTTTTTTCTGTTCCCCTCTCTCCAAAGTCCAGTGCTTCTACTATGATGCATACCACTTTTTTCTTTCATGTGTATCAGAACAATTCCAGGTCTGATTCACCATCTCTACCATTGTCTTCCACAATATGCCCTCAGTAGTTGAAGGGCTGAGTAACATCTAACACATACTTTTATCTGGCATGTCATAGCAGTTATCACGCTGTAATAGAATGTGACAGAATAGTCTGACTACCTGGAATACTGAGGTTTCCTTGAGACACTACTTGTGACTGATTCTCTGGCTCCTAGAACAACGGGCTTCTTGTAACAATTAAGAGACTGATGTGGAATGGAGATTCTTAAGAGAAATGCACTTAGGGTATGGAGACATGCTCTAAGTCGTCGCAATGTACAGGATCCATTTGAGCAAACACAGGACATCCTGACCCATGCTGTCTCTCGATGCCCTCTGCTCTGTTCATTTCATCCCTTCAAAGACTGGAAGGTATGTTTTAAGAAAAGCAAATACCTCTATGGCTATCATGATTCTGAGTCTTCAGGAAGGTTCCCTGGCTGTGCAGGGATCTCTAGCAGTAAAACGATAGTCTTTACAGGCTTCCAGGATCTTCAGTTATTCTATTTATGAACAGTAATGATTATTATGATCTACCCCTTTGTACAGACATTTTAAAGACTGGTTAAGCAACTGAGAATTAATTTATTGGTAATGAGCATTTTCAACTTCATTAGATGCTCAGAAGCCTTCTCCATTATCATTATCTGGATGCTAAATTTTAATTGCATGCAGCCTGGTCCCTCAATAATTAACACATTGTATATCCCACCTAATTCACAAACTAATTGTCATTTCTTAGATCTTAATATTACTTGCTAATTTTGCCAAGGATAAAAAAAAATCTGACTGTCAAAACTCCAGAGTAAATGACATTATCCAAGCACAATAATGACAAAACAAGTTAATTTATTGCAAAGTCACCAGGAGAAGGAGTTTTTAATTGCATATTTGTTACCTTCATAAAAGACATAAACGGCTTTTTAGTTACATATTTGCTTATTTCTTACATATTAAAAAAGTGTTAACAAGCCTGATTAAAATTAATTGCAAAGGTCCAAGATGTGAGCAGAGATTCCAGCATGAGTAAACTTCTAATTGAAGCTGAGAGAGAAAGAACAAGAGGAGATGTTGGGTGGAAATGGACTCAGAACAGATGTTTGTGGAGATGAGAAATAATTAAATGACCCACCAAGAGAAAGAGACCTTAAGGAGGAAATCAAAGTAGATAATAAATAAGAAAACGTTATCCTAGCAATATTAATAGTTGGGAAAGTGAGTTGTTTCTAAAGCCTTCGAGGGAACAATAGGCACTGTCATCGCACAACTTCAAATGAAACACAGTCCATTGTTATCATATGAAAAATTATCACCATGAAAATGTCTCACTTGGTCACTTTCCAAATCCATATTGCTACCGTACATACTTTACATATGAGCTTCCATAATTGTCTCTCTGCCAGCTCATGTAAGCTGCTATGGGCAAACCCAGGCATGCTTAGGACATCATGTCACTTAGTAGGACTGACGGATGGGAAAATCACTTTTAATTTTACAACACCACCCTCCATCATCTGACATTTCTTTGCCTTGCTCATATGAAGTGTCTTTTAGTCTAGCCTTTATCTTCACAAAGGAAAGATATTTGTGAGGATAGAGACATTAGATATGTCTCCCCAAATAGAAAATGATGTTCCTGATTCAGAGAAGGGACTGTGCACTCTCAGACAGGGCTTCTGTAGGGAAGTGATATTGGGTCAGAGGGAAGTGGCCATCTTTGTCACTCAGAAATACTTTTGATGCCACAGACCATATAAACTATCCACATTTAACTTGTTTTGGGGGGACGCTTTGTGTGATATATGTTTCAGAAATAAACAAATTACATCATTTATTCTCTTCACATGGAACCCCTCCCCAACATTACCAATTCAGTGTGAATCCTTTTATCTAATGTAATTAAAAATAGTTATTAGTCAGGTAATTGCTTAAAGTAGGAATTTCAAAGCATGGGGTACTTAAGTATTTTATTTTTATTTAAAACATAAATGTGCTCAATTCACCAATATTTTGACACAAAGCCAAGGCCTTTGTTCTCTGTCTGTGTCTGTGTGTGTGTCTCTCTCTGTTCATGTGCCTGTGTGTGTGGGGATGGGAGGGGTGTGTGTGTGTGTGTGTGTGTGTGTGAGAGAGAGAGAGAGAGAGAGAGAGAGAGAGAGAGAGAGAGAGAGAGAAAGAGAAAGAGAGAGTGAATACTGTATTGTACTATATTGTTTTTCTTGCATTTAGCAAACCCATAAGAAAATACTTATCATGGCCATAGTCAACTTCTTCAAGGCAGAACAAGAATTTAAAAATATTAACAAACTAATTTAAGTAAGAATCATTTTAGATGAATTTTTATCCATATTTCAGAGTTTCCTCTTTTATGATGAGTTGAATATTCTCAGGAGCACCTCACAATTACCTAGATTTTGTCCATAAGATTTTCTGCATGCTTAAAGCATTTGCTCTATGTCAGTATGTGTGTATGTATGAACATATGTGTGTACAGGTATACATATGTGTGCATAACCATTGAGGTCAGAGGACAACCTCTGATGTCATTCCTTAGGTATTGTCATGTTGGTTTATAAGACAGGACTTCTTATTGACTTGGAACTTATCTAACGGACTAGGCTGACTGGCCAGCGAGCTCCAGAGATCTGCTGCTGCTCCCTTCTCAGTGCTGTGATGATAAGCACGCCCAAGGCTCCTAGAATCAAACTGAGGCCTCATGTTTTCAAGAGAAACATTTCACTGACTGAGCTATCATCCCAGCCCTAGGAATATCTATTTTAATATATAGATTTATAATGAATACTGAGATTTTATTTTTAAGGTATATCTATGTAACAATACTACAAAGATATTTTTGTCACATAATTCCTTGGAAAGCTCTTTGTGATATGGTAACTAAAACTTCAGCTTGTAGTCCAAAAAGTATAGCCTCTTTATAAGAATACACATATGTCCAAAAGATTAAATATTGGTGACTTAAAACATACTTAAATATTGCTATCAATGCTGCTAAGATGATGGGTAAGATGGTGTTCATTTTCTCTGTGTTTATGATTCAAGGAATTGTCTGTGTGGAGTAGCCTTGTGTCTGCGGCAACTGGCTTCAGTTCTAAGTTAAAGAGCCTATTGTCAGTGTCCCGAAGGCTCTACATCCCAAGATACTCAGAAGGTCTGTTCTACTTTTCCCAGACAAAGCATCAGGAAGACTGACACACCAAGGAACACAGGGCCTCTTGGCAAATAGGGTAGCCCTTAGAAGGCTGAGGTCATAAAAGTTTTTTTTTCTCAGTTAGAAACAATTTCCTGGTGTCAATGACAGTAGACCTGGGGGGGGGTGTATCCACACTTCCTACTTTGAAATGTTCTTAGGTCCATGAGACACATTAGACACTTGGAGAAGAGAGTCATAGTGTTTAGGACCATCCAGAGACTGCCCCACCTGGGGATCCATCCCATATACAACCACCAAACCCAGACATTATTGCATATGCCAGAAAGATTTTGCTGAAAGAACCCTGATATAGCTGTCTTTTGTGAGGCTATGCCAGTGCCTGGCAAATACAGAAGTGGATGCTCATAGTCATCTATTGGATGGAACACAGGTCCTCTAATGAAGGAACTAGAGAAAGTTCCCAAGGAGCTAAAGGGGTCTGCAACCCTATAGGAGGAACAATATGAACTAACCAGTACCCCCCAGAGCTGTGTCTCTAGTTGCATATGTAGCAGAGGATGGCCTAGTCGGTCATCAATGGGAGGAGAGGCCCTTGGTCTTGAGAAGATCATATGCCCCAGTACAGGGGAATGCAAGGGCCAGGAAGCAGGGCGTGGGGAGGGTATAGGTGACTTTTGGGATAGCATTTAAAATGTAAATGAAAAAAATATCTAATTAAAAAAAAGTCCTGGTCTTCTGAGAGGAACATTTAGAATGTGTTCTACTTTGTTCAAAGCCCAGAAAAGAGAAATGTATTTCCATGTGAACTATCTCTAAAACATTCAAATTTTGAAAAAAAGTGTCTTTTGGAAATCTTTATGTATATTTGAAGCTTTCAGCAGACCACATCTTCATGAAAACATTCCTCCAGTGCAAGGAGGGTGCCCCAAGGAAGGCATCAGAGACCCATACTATTCCACTGTGTGCTCACTGCTTACTGTAAGATGATAAATTTTGGCAGCACATGTTTAAAGCGTGGCAGGTCAACTCCTATAGAAGTTACAATAGTCATGAAGAGGAGAGCTACGTGAGGGATTTACAGCCAAATGTTTGCTCTACAAGCATAATGGCCTGAGCTCAATCCCTAGCATTAATACAAAACAAAACAAAAGACAGTATTATGGAGCATGCCTGTAATCCCAGCACTGGAGGACTTTGAGACAGAAGGACCTGGGAGCTTGCCAGCCAGTCCCTCTAGCTGAATCAGCAAGTTCCAGGTCTAGCAATAGAGCCTGTTTCAAAACAATTAAGGTAGCAAGCATGGGGGAGATGCCTGGTGCTGGCCTCTGGCCTCCACACTTACATACACACACATGCATATACACACACTTGTATTTGCTTGTGATTTCCCTAGACTGGCTTCCCAGCAGAAATCTGGGATCTGCCTGTCTCCAGGTCTCCCTTGCATGGGGCTGGTGCTCACTGCCATACCCAGCTTTTTACATAGATGATGGGAATCCTAACTCAGGTTCTCACACTTGTGGGCAAGCACTTGACCCACTGAGCTATTGCCCTAGGCCCTCATTTTAGTAAATGACATTATAGAATAATAAAAGGCTGTTATTAAAAGCTGACATTCCTTCCCACTGTGACCTCTTGCACAGCAGCTCCCTCTTAGACCACTGCATGTGTCTTGAGTCTCCCAGATTCACTTGGCCCACACAGGAGTGAACTCTGTCTTTGACACATTTTTCTCTACTTACCAAATTAAAAAAAAACCCAAATATTTCAAAAGTATGTTGACTTTATTTGTTCTAATCCCCCCATAATTTCCAGTAGATTTTGAATTACCATTCGATCACATAAATGAAAACACTGGAATGGCTATTCAGCTTCCCATCTAGTTTCCATTTCTGCTTCAGAATGAAAACCAGCTTCTTGCAATTTTACTTAAATAACCAATTCTGATACTGTTCCATTAGCTTTCTAATAGCATGAAAGCCCAGAAATTAAATTGTTCCACTTCCTTATCCATAATTATGTGCAATTAAAATGGCTGCAGACCCTAAAGTTTTTTTCCAAGCCCCAGACACTTCAGCTGCCATTCTTTATTATCTTGAAACCCAACACTTTTAAACAACACACTGTAATACAGTGGGTTAAGTGAAAGAGGAAGTATTATATTTAACTGATGTGGGTGTTCTTTAATTAATCTGAATTAGCTTTTTTGATATGGGTACTAATTGTTTTCTTTGAAAAAAAATCACCATAGACGTGTGATTTTTCCATGCCTGTTGCTTTTCAAGAATGTAGTTAATTGCAGAAAACAGGAACACTACCTTTTTCAAATGAGTAATCAGCTTTCTGTTTGAAACAGCCACCTCGAATCCAACTTTCTGATTTGTGTGAACGAGAAGTCTGTAATACTACGGTGAACAGTCGAGTCTGTAGAGACTTTTGATGTCCTTTTTACTTGTGTTCACAAGTCAGGAGCCATAATTACAACATGAAGTTGGGACAGTGGGTTGTCAATTGTCTTCACCACACCTCAAAACGTCTCAAACTTTCCATTAAGAGAACAAGGTAAGGGAGGTGTCTGTATGTGGAATTGTAGAGAAGGCTCGACAAAATCGATATCATTTTTGCAAGATCACTCAATCTGTTTATCTCTACAAGGTAAACAGCTTATATTAAAGCGATGAGTTTGACTATAATTACCATACTCCACCCTCATTAAGACACCCTGCCCAAGATCTAAGTGCTCCAAGCTCTTACAAAGAAATCTTTCAGGAGCGATAATGAGTGAAGTGGACGTGAGGGTCAAGGTTCAGAAGAATAACCAAACTTTAAAGAGATCATTAAACCAGTCTTCTCCCTTTTTAATTTGTTCACAGCATTTTTTTTCAGTTTACTTTTTTAATGAATATAGAATTAGATGAAGAATCCTGAAAAAAAAAAGATAAGGAAAAAAAGACCCCTGAAAAACAGTGATTAAAACTTACTTTATTTCATGATCTCTGTTTGCTTAGTATGCCTCTCCATTCACAAACAGGATAGCATCTTTGAATTCAGTAGTTGTGTTTTCTGTGACTGCATTATCTTTTCTTTTTTTATCCAAGTAAACAGACCTCTAGTAGAATAAGTAGCCGTGTATAACACTGATGAATCATGGATGTTCCCCCAAACAGTTGATGTATTTTATTTTTGGACTCTGATGTAAAGTTCTTCCATAGACCATAGAGCTATTTGTTCATACATGGTGAGCAGAGGTAAGGTACCCTGGGGAGAAAACAATCCCATGTTAAAGTGAGAAAAGTGTGCTGCGAGCCATTTCCATTAGCAACACACATCCAGGACAGTTTTCAGAGGGCTTAATTTCACACGAACTTGATTAAAGTTTCAAGTTGTATCTAAGCATCAATGAGTTGGTTCTTTCCTCATCCACTGAAACTTATACTTATTCTGTACAGTCTTATGAAGGCTCTGTGGCATTAGGGGCACTGCTGGGCATTGTGCCAGAGTGGCACTCATTTAGAGTGGCATACAGAGTACATACGTGAGTTACATAGACACACTGGCAGAGCATCTGCTGGGATTTCAGGGGTGGAAAGTAGGCATAGAGCCACTAACTAGGACTGTGATAAGTGGCATGTCTCAGGAAAGCAGAAGAAAGGGCCTCTTAGTCAAGACCTGAAAAGAGGGATCCATAGGGGAAATGAGAACAGGTCACCAGCTTGACTCAGAGAAGACACTGTCTACTAGGTGAGGGAATGGAGCCACTAAGAGCTGACTGTGTGGAGAAAAGTATTTGGGGTTAAGTTTTAGCAGAAGCAGTGGGATTGGTTTGTCCACTGTAACTAAATGTGTACTTATAGAATGTCCAACAAAGGAAAGGTTTCTTGATGTTTCTGCAAAGAGCAAGTGTATTTCCCACTAACCAGACTCTAACTTTGGACTGGAGAAAGATTCTGTGGTAGAAGGGCAGGGTCATAGGAATAGGTTCTATTCAGATTTATGTTCCTTTTAGGGCTCCTGACTAGGCATTCTTTGGCTATCCCAAGAATTTCACTGGGCTGGCCTATCAAGAAGCAAGGGCTGGCTCTTCTATGTCTGCTCTAGTATTCGTTTGTTTGTTTGTTTTGTTTTGTTTTTGTTTTCGAGACAGGGTTTCTCTGTGTAGCCTTGGCTGTCCTGGAACTCACTTTGTAGACCAAGCTGGCCTCGAACTCAGAAATCCGCCTGCCTCTGCCTCCCGAGTGCTGGGATTAAAGGCATGCACCACCATGCTTGGCTGTTCTTGTATTCTTAAGGACACAGTTTTTAAAAATGTTAAATACAGGGGGTAGAGAGATGGCTTAGAAGTTAAGAATGCTCACTGATCTCCCTGAAGGCCTAACTTAGGCATGTACCATCCACATCCAGCTCACAGATACCTGTAACTTTAGCTTCAGGAATATCTGAAGACTCTGACCTCCTGAGGTACACACACATATAGACACCCCCCCACACACATACACACAGAGACAAACCTACACATGTAAAAATAAAAGTAATAAAAAGTATCCTGGCTCCTCACTGGTCTCTTGCCACTGTCCAGAAGCTATTATGGAAAACACACATGTATGAACTCATTGAATGTGGCTACCATTGCCTCTATTTTGTTGATGTTGAAAAGGAGGCTCAATAGGGTGAGCTCCCTGTTCAGGGAAGCATAGATGACATAGAGCAGAGTTTCAGGTCTGCATGAGATGGTTTCCTTGCATCCTTGTGCTTGGCTACCATGCTGTATGACCTCGACGAGACCCTGTGATGTACTGTGTGGGTCATTGTGCTAATCATTTGTGGGGTGCCCCATTAGGGGCCGTGTGACCACTGAAGTGTAACATTCACTGGAAAATCAAGATGGGGTCTAAGTGACTGGAGTTTAGGAATAAACTAGAATCTGGCTTCCAAAACAAGGGCGAACAGGAGAGGGAAGGTGGGGTTGGGGAGTGTTTAAGGAGAACCTCCAGGCAGGCAAACCTTAAGATCTGGTTGAACTGGAGAGATGGTTAATTTTCATGGCTCTCTGGATTTGACTTAGAACCATGGAGGAGGTTGAGAAACATGTCTAGGTATGTCTGTGGTGATGTATCAGAGACCATTCATTGGATGAATGGGAAAGACTCATTCTGCATGAAGATGGCACCATCCCATAGGTTGTAGGAAGGATAGGATAAATGAGACAATGGGAGAAAGTCAGCTAAGTACTGACATTAATCTCATTCTGCCGTCTGATCTCTGCAGACGAGCAAGCAGCCTCACATTTGTGTTGCCATGGAGCTGCCTGTGTGCACATTTTCCTCACCATGATGGACCGCACCCGTTCAAACTGTGAACCAGAATAAACCTCCCTTCTCTTATCTTTCTTCTCATCAGGGGTTTGTTCACAATGAAAAGTAAGTGATAGAGATAAGAAAAGCATGAGCTACAAAACACGAAAGCCATTCCAGCCCCCAGATTCTCTCCTCCCAGTCTGTAAAACAGAAGGGACAACTAAAGGGGTGGCCCAAGCACTAAATAACACAAAGCATGCCAGCTGTCTGGAGTGATGTCTGGCACACAGCAGGCCCCCGACAATGGAAACCCCAATTACTGGGAGAGAAAAGATGGGTTGTGAGGCCCACTTGGTGCTCTTGAGACTTGCATGCTGGAAGAACAGCTGAAGATGGGGGTAGTGGTGGCACTGGACTGTCACCAGACAGGCTAGCCACAAAGCGGAATTAGATGCCTGGCAAAAGTGCTGAGGGAGATAGGTGGACTTTGAGGACCTCAGCAACACAGCCTGACTGGTTGCATGGAAGTTATGCCTCTCTCTCGGAAGAGTGGAGCAGCAGACAGAACTCAATGATCCAGAGAGATGGGGAGAAATGATCTCTAGAGCTTGGGGAAAGGAAACTGATAGACAAACCTGATTGCTCTGATCAAACTCTGTGTACCCTGAGAAGGACTCCATCAGATGCAGGCACCACACTACCCCAACTTTTTGCTTTGTTTTGGCTGTGTGGGCATCAATGAGACAATAAAGTATTTTTATTCCTCTGAATTGGGGGCTAAATAACAACAACAGCAACAAATGTCTATGAAGCTGAAGGACATAATTGCCTAGGTAGAACCTCAGTCTGGCAAACTGCTTATTACATCAGGTGTAAAATGACCTGAGAAGATGGCTTAGGGTAGAGCTTTCTGAGTAAGCATGGCACCTTAGTTTGTATCCCCAGCCCCCATGTAAAAGCCAGGTGTGGTAATGTACATATGTAGCCTAGTGCTGCGGTGAGGGAGACAAGGGATCCTCAGGGCTTGCTCTCCAGTGAGTATACTTGAGACCACTAACTCTGGGCTTAATGAGAGACCCTGCTTAAAACACAATAAAACAAAATCAACAAAAATGGCAAAAAGTGATAGCAGAAGATACTTGGAATCAACCTCTGGCCACTAACCCCCATACACACATACACACAAACACACACACACACACCTGCACACATCCCAACATATACCCATACACACACACACACACACACACACCTGTACAGACACATAGCTGAACACACACATACATACACACAAACACAAAATTAAAAATAGTAATGAATAAATAATATTTTCCCATAAGATCCATCTAAACTCTCAGTAATTGCCTACACAGTGCTAGTTCTCAGTCAACTGGACGATGCACTTTAAAAGTCAGGCTGGGGCTGGCTCGAAGATCTCATGCAACTTCAGGAATTAAGGAAATGGAGATTCAGAGAAGTGAAGTAACTCGGCCAAGGTCTGGCATGAGGAAGTGCCTACACCTAGGCCTTTGGCGTTCCTATCTCACCACCTTGATCAGGCCAGGTGTGCAGACCAGGATGTGACCCAGACCTACGGAAGCAGGGATCTAAGTGGGAGCTTAAACTACTTTCTTTCCGTTATCCACCTCTTGGTCAAAGTGGTAGAATATAGTCTGTAGCCTAAAAGATACTTGCAGAATATCAGTAAAAATGTGTTCATTTGTCATTTGTAGATTGTTTTATTTTTAGATTAATGAAGATCCAAATTAAACCACCAGAACGCAATCATCCTGAGAGTCCTTAACACGTTTGCTCATTATCACTTCATTTATATTTATGATGAACAGATGGTCCCAGTGTCATATTTCAATGTGTATCATATCCAGCTAAGAGGAAATATCTCATATTAGCTGCACTTATCAAAATATTTGTACTTAACAACAACAGAAAATCTGAGCTTATGTACTATCTTGTCACCGTGTCGTAGCTACCATTTAGAGAAGACCATTTAAATTAGATATGTTGAGAAAGAGTTTGTGGCTCCTCATTACTGAACGAATGAACTGAACTCTTAACAATAATTATGGGTTAGTCTTAAGGAGAGGATTATTAAGCTTGAATGAAGAAGGGGAAAAAACAGCAATTAATCTGTTGTTTTGTGGCAGGCTCAGAATTTTTGATTTAATCTTTTTGCAGAGAATGCCACCAATGGAAGAGAAGGCAGTAGGTGCTGATATGGAAGGGTGAGGATCTCATGATACAGTAGGCATGCTCACCAAACCTAACCCTGTCAGTCTATGTCCTTTTCTAAATGGTGGCTGCAAAGAGAAGGGAGACCCAACAAGCCTGATTGCAGAGGTAACTGATGAGATCTCCAGGGTTGCTTCTGGAATGCTCTATAGCATGCCTCAGGATGCAGAGAGAACCAAAGGAGAGGGAGAGTCAGGGGACCCTTTTCCTACAAACAACAGCACTATGTTAATCTGTGATTCCTTTCTCCAAGCAAGTGGTTGATCCAGGAAGCATAGGATGAGCATCTTGTCTAAGAGGAATTCACAGTCTGGTATGAAGGCCAGCCCTGATAACAAAATATCCCAGTGACAAACAGAAGATAGCAATGTGTTTATGGGGCCAAAGAGCCTTCTCTGTGTGGGAACCAGGAAGAGTTTGTAAATTGGGTGTCCCTGGCTGGGTATGATGGTACCTGCTTATTGTCCTAGTACTTGGGAGGTTGAAGCAGGATGATCCTGAGTTCCAGGCTGGCTTGGATTACATAACAAGATCTTGCTACATTCCTCAAGTCCCCACCAAAGGAGGTGACTATTGACCAAGCTTCTAAAGTCCAGTGATTGGCTATAGGCATGGGCTTGAAGAACATTCAAGGATGTATTTTGTTGGAACCTTCAGGAGCTCAGTTTTAGTATCATACAGATAGACTGAGCTTTAGTTCTGTTTGGTAGATGTATGCACTTGGACAAGTTACTTATTCTTATGGGTCTACAAACTCAGACCCATAGCAGTATCTGTTCCCTAAGAGTATTGTGACATTTGACACAGTTCCTAGAACATAGTGCATGCTCAGCTAATGTTAACTATTAAGAACACTCCAGGCTGAGAGGAAGATAGATTAAATCAAATTGATTAAATCAAATCAGATTGACCAAAAACCAAAGCTCTGGAGCATAAAGTGTGGCATTTTATATATTTCAGGGGCATAAAACACTAGTGATTGTTTATAACTATCTAATCGGAAAAGCCAGAAAAGGTAAAATAGTCAATGGTATTACAAAGTTGTTAAAATCAACACTGAAGACTATACAAACATGTAACTTACCAGCAATTTATACAGAAAACCAAATCAGTCAGAACTGGATTTCATCTGAGAAAGGAGAATGAGGGGTCCAGACTTCAGCGAGAGGGGCCTCTTGAGAATGATCAGCTGGTACAGCCACCAGACCAATAGGTTTTAGGAACAAATGGTTCTGGCATCAAACTCCAATGAATGTAGCTTCCATGGCCTTCTGAGCACAGGCCTCCCTGGGTTCCTTACTGATACACTGGGTTGATCTGCTGTCTAAAAGGGACTAATGATGGTAGGTAAACTCTTCATGTAGAAAACAGCAAGAATATTTTTAAAAGCTAGTTTGAGGAAAATATCACATATTAGTAAAAAGGAAAAAATTGACAAGATGTATATGAAAAGTTGGTGGTGGCAATTTGCTGTTCTTTCAGGGCGCTTCTGTAGACACGGGCATATTTTGCCTGTGAATGGATCAGTGAGTCAATGTTCTCTGCTTGCCAAGTTGATCATCATGTTCTTTTACAGTGAAGTAGCAATTCACTGGGCTGGAGAAGAGAGGAACGTCTTGAGCTCTCAATCACTCATGGATGTTTCAGAGAAGGAGCTAGGCAGGATGCTTGTCACAGATTGCTGAGCTGAGACACTCCCCTCTAACATAATACCATATACCTAGATTCTTTCCCTTGGGTTGAGTCTCTTCTTAGCAGGCTCCTGGTCTCATGCATTTAGACCCTTGTAAGCCAGTCTCATGTTCTGAATTATACAATGAGCCCAGCCTCCACTGCTGAGCTGAAACTCATGCAGTATGTTAGCCTAAATATTCTAAAGAACAAACCTTAATCTGGGTAGGGACTCTGCAAAGTATCCTGATGAGGAAGTCTCAGTGATTTATGTGCTCAGCACACCCTGAAGCACCCCCAGCCAAAAGATCATTTCTGGAGGCTTTGTGCTTTGTGCTTATTTGTCCTTGAAGGTGGTGACATCCTGAGCACCACCAGAGGACACTGATACAAAGCAAATGCCCTGTGAAGTTACATGGGAACTTCATGTCTTAAACTCAGATGAGCAAGGTTGTGTGAAAGGAGGGAATTCTAAGATGTCCTCCTAGGCAAAGCTGGTGCCAGGGTAGAGGAAGGAGGGAAGAGGTAGAAGGAAGAGGGGGAGGGAGAGAGAGGGGAGAAAGGGGAGGGAGAGAGGGAGGGGGAGAGGTTTTCCCGCATTGAGCAGATGAAGCCTCATTGATACTTGTGTCACCTTGGGCTGCTCCTTTGACTAACCTCTGCCTTCACCCTCTCATCTTTAAAAAGAGTGCAAATATGAATACGTGAGGTTTTATGGGTAATTAATTAGCAGAGATCAGATATGGAAAATGCAACCCTGGAGCTGGGAGGCTGACAGATGTGGGATAGGAGGACTGTGTCCGGAGGTACAGATGTGAGGAAATGAGGCAAGGAAAACTGGGGAAGAGATGGGTGGAAGAAAGAGGGAGAAACTTCTGACAGAGGGAAAAATCTCAAATGCTTAAAGGCTTGGTTCCCAGCTTGGTGCTATTGGGAGGTTGGGACTCCATTGGAGTTGTGCTCGCCTAGAAAACCACAAGACCCCGGCCTTTTCCTTTCTCTCTCTGGACGTGCAATGAGTTGCTTTGCTCTACACTGACTTCCTCACTATGGCCACAGTGAGGACCTTTGACCACAGGCCCAAAAGCAACTCCCACAACTGTGAACCAAATGAAATCTTTTGCTTTATAAATCTGTTATTTTCACATAATATAAGCTGACTAAGAGTAGGAAGAACTCCCAGAGGAAGATTCCTTTCAAAGAATTTTCTAGATCTTGGAGAAGCCTTTGGATCAAAAGACTCCTTTACTTTCCAGTCTTTGCTCTGGTTCTTGCTTGGGCAGAATATTTAGGTAGAAACTGGACGGGCAACTTCTGGTCTGGTGTACACACAAGTGGCTGCCATATATTAGTTCCCATGACTGAGATGTCAGAGTCTACTGAATTCTTTTTATTGCAAACCACCAATTATGCAGAAAATAACAGACAAAAATTCAGCTCAATTCAATTCAGCAAAGCATTGTTAAGTATCTATCGTGTGCCCTAGAGTTTGATGGAGGGATTTAATCATCCGTGCCTCAGCTTACCCACTTAGTAAATCAAGCAGGGAGCAAATGACTTCAAAATATTTCAGTGCTTCTTTCCTTTCTAGTTCTAAACAAAGAGGAAATTCCCAGGAAGCGAGGATTAATTTACTTATGGAAAGAATTATCTAAAAATAAAACATAAATAAATGTGTGTATAGTATGAGCAATTAGCTTAATTTTGATTTCAAAACCATAGCTGTTCACAGAGGTTGGTAGGTCTGGACACAGCATACAGCTGGGTGGCTGGTGTGAAAGGTGTTTCAGATTTGGCTGTCAGAATGTAGCCTCCAAGTAAACCTCAGAGATCGCACATCTTTGAATTACTAGATGAAGCTTCAGGGAGTGGGTGTTAGCTGCCACTTTCCCTCTGGGATCATGTGACCTGGCCTCTTTTCCATGTGAGTTATTAAAGGTGAGGTTTTTCTATTTTGGTCTGATGGGGATGTTTCTATGTTTGGTGACTGTAATCACAGATGGACTGAGATGATCCATTCCCATTCAGCTGCTTATGAACAAGCACAATTAGAAGCTGACAGCGAGGCTGCTTCTCAAGAATTATCACATTTAGTGTGATTCCCCTAGCAAAAACAGAAGCAAGCTCAGGAGGTTTTTCAATTTACACAAAGAGCCCTAGGGTCTCATCACAGACACTGCCCAGCCAATATTTCTGAGTAAACTTCAATAGGAAAAAACAGATTGAAAACTCCTGAGGGACAGTTAAACCTTGTTTACACACACACACACACACACACACCATTTTTTAACTCACAGCTCATACTACGCAGATTTAAATAAATAAGAATATAGGAAAGGTCCTATAGCTACCCTGGTATTTGTGATGTGCCAAGCACAGAAGTTTACAAGATATAGTGGAAGGAGTGATGACAATTATGTATACACACATACACACACATACATACATACTATGTATGAACTCTATATGTATACATATGTGTATATATGTTTGCATTATAATGTTTATATATGTACATATGAATTGTGGACATGGTCTTTTTTCTTGTGCATTCGTGAATTTCAGTGCAAGGATGTCATGTGTTCATACATAAACGTGTCTAATGGGCTCTGATTTAATACAACAATCCCAAGAATTGTTGCTAGACAAATTGCTTTAGTTTGGTTTAGGAGGAAGGACAGACGTTCAGAGGAAACAAAACACTGATCCACATTGCCCTGCTCAAGCACTGGATGATACTGGGACAGGATCTTCACTCAGTTTCCATGCCCTTGTGCGTTTACATAGGCATGGAAGAGATAAGAAATGGACTCAGAGTATATCATTTCTACAAGCGTGTGCCACACCCTTTGCTGTGTTTATCTGTTCCTCACATGGTGTACACAATGGGGAGTACACAGTGGGGTGAACACAATGGGGTGACTTATTATTGTTCTTATTGTCTGTTCCTTATTCTTTGGGATAATTCCTTCAAAGGGAATTCCATGATTTTTCTGTTGCTCTGTTTGTTTTAGTCAGGACTGACTCTAGCATCCTACTACTTTTGGGTGGAATCTGTCCTTGATTTCCCAATTAGAATGAACTGTATATCCAGAGCCACTTATGATTGGTTCAGATAAAAGCATGTGGTTTCAAATGGGCCTAGAGTCTGCCCTAGGCTTTTTTTTTTTCACCAGAAGCTGCAATAGAAATATTTAACTTTTTTCCTCTGGAATTGCCACAGGGAGAAGCAGTATGGATGATGGAAGAAAATAAAAAGTGAATAGGTGCATGGCTTCATCAGAACTCTGGATCCAGCACTACCACCCTTCATGAACAAGTCGTCCGAGGCGGTAAAGGCCCTAATTAAATCTTTCATATGATTTAGGCGGAGGAATGAGCTTAGTTGGTAACGTGCTTGTGGGTCTGAATCCCCACAACCCATGTACCAAGCCTGGTGGTGGTGGACCATGTTTGTAATCCCTGTTCTGAGGAGGCAGAGACAGGCTGACCCGTGGAGCTCGCTGGCCAGCCAGCCTGGTAGAATCAGCGAGCTCTAGGTTTAGTAAAAGACATCAGAAAATAAGATTGAGGGTGACTGAGGAAGACAATTGACGTTGCACATATTCCCACACTAGTACGTGCTCACTCACATGCGCAATGCATTCACCCATTAACACACACACACACACACACACACACACACACACACACACACACACACACACACACCACATGTATAAGACCTCAATGTAATTTGAAGGCTTTGAGAGATAATGAAAACAAGACAGATTAAAAACCAATAGATGAATATATAAATCTATAATTTCAAACTCTGGTAAATTGTGATGACAATAATCACAGAGGCCAAAGATTTGATTCAGGCAAAAATATTATTGTCAGAATAGTTAATAAACATGTACAGTGAACCATGAATCAAGGGCGTGGTGGTTGTTTGAATAAGAAATGTCTCCTATAGGCTCAGGTATTTGAATATTTGGTCTGCAGTTGGTGGCATTGTTTGGGGAGGGGGGCAGTTATAGAACTTTAAAGAGGTGAAACCTCTCTGGAGCAGGAAGTATGTCATAGGGGGGACTGTGAGGTTTATAGCCTTGTCCCAATTCCAGCTCTCCCCCTGTTGCTTCCTGTGCGGGGTTGAGATGAGATTGCTTAACTTCATGCTCTGCCATCATTCTCTCTGGAATTATCAGCTCAAATCAATTCTTTCTACCTTTGGTCCTGCTGTTTTATCACAGCAGCAGCAACAACAAGAACAACAACAATAACTAATATAGGGCTAAAAATAATGATATTGGTCTTGACCATAGCAACAATATCAAAATGGTAGTAGCTGATATTGTTAGACTCTGTGAATATTAGCTGCTGCTGTAAATGACCTCATTTAATTTACACAAAATCCACAGGGCAGGAATTATTCTGTGTTGTACTGCTGAGGGTATGTGTTTAAGAACAACAAATCACTTGCCCAAAAGCTAGAGCTGAGTGCTGTATAGTCAAGCCAGGCTAGAATCAGAGATCGAATACAAAAGTCTCTTCTTTTCAGGGTGTGTTGCCAGTATAGAGGGGATTCATATTCCAGATCAGGAAGTGCAGTTCTAAAATTTCCCATACCAGGAACAGAAGGGAGACTCTGAAAGTAAAAAGGTTTTATACCAATGCTATATTTTAGTATCTGTTGGAATAAAGCACTCGGTGCCCAGCACACTCTGGTACCAGCATTCCTACATGCAGCAGCCTCAGCTGCTGCCCACAGGCCCTCAGCCATCACCACCTAGAGACAAAGCACAGAACACGAACAACGTACTGGCTGAACAGATTTCATTTCCCCTTGCTCCTGCTTTGGCCTTCCCCTTCACTTCCGCCTCTCTGAATCACCCCTTATTTCTCATTCCTTACATCTTATTTCTTTTCCTGACTGGAGCTAAGTTGGAAATGGAAGCTTTAATAGTGGACAGTTAGACAATAAATCCCCTTGGCTTACTGGCCACTTGACCTGTCACCTGCTAGTAGACTTTCTGTGAGTTACTATGTGTGAATTACATACGAGCTGGATGTGAAAATCCAGTTCTATCAAATGCAGAGCTTTCCCTGTCCCTGCCTGTCACGCCCCCCCCCCCATTCATTGCTCTCATTCACTCTTACTCCCCTCTCCTCCACCTCCATCCAGGCTTGACAAAGGCAGATTCTTCAAAATTGTCCTTATGGGACTGTCTGTTTCATTTTGAACTTTACACCAAATGCTATTTTTGACAGTTGAGCTTTTCAGCGTGCTTGATACAAATATTTTAATATCCTGTTACCTGAGCTGAGGGAGAGATAGAGTTTTACACCAGACACCTACATCAGCAAGGGAATAATTTTCTGGTGACTGATTTAAAGGTATAGTAATAGTTAAATGGCTAATGAGCTAACCATGCTTGGGGAGGGCAAAAGTCAGCAGAGAAAGCCAACCCTGTATGTCAGCTGGAATATTGAGGCCAGAGTGTAAGAAGAAATGCTGCTTGTCAGGCAGTATAAATTTCACCCTGAGCTTTTTCTCAAGAGGATCATATGAAAGAAAGTTGCTTGACATCCAAAAAGTCCTCTGAGGATATAGGAATAGTGGGAGGTGAAGGCAGCCTGGGAGATAGGAAAGGAAGGCTCACTAGAGCTGCTATGTTACATGAGACAGAATGTTGAGTGTTGAGTGTTGTCATGGAAGATGTGTGCCTAGTCATCTGCGGAGAACAGCAGATATCAAAGTATTGCATATGACTTTAGGTTGGTATGCTCAGCAAACAAAAAATTCATGGAGAGTCAGTTGTGGGAGGTAACAGTGGCAGAGCTGGGCCCCTCTGGAGCTGTAACCAACTACAGCAACAATAGGAACACCATCTAGAATAGTATTGGACTCTCTCTCTCTCTCTCTCTCTCTCTCTCTCTCTCTCTCTCTCTCTCTCTCTCTCTTGCAAAAGTTATTGTGGTAGCCACTAGCCATACGCAGCTATTGAGCACTTGGGAAGCTGCTAGCATGCCAGAAAAACTGAGTTCTTTATTTGCTGATTTGATCTTGAGTAGATATGTGGATGGTAGTTACTACAAATTCAACTCTTGGAAACTTACCTTACATATGGGTCCACAACTTTCTGTGGATGTGACTTAGCTTCCCACACATTTCTTTCTTTTCCTTGCCAGTTTCTATTCTATCCTCTGCAAGTCTTTTTTTATGCGTCAAGTCCCGTTTATCCTTTCTTCTCTGATTGTTGCTTGTGTGGACCTTCTTCTCCTTCAGCATGTTTGTTGTTGTTGTTGTTTATTTGTTTGTTTTTAATTGGTGCATAACCATGATGGATTTTGATTTTACAAGTTTCCAGTGGTCAGGAATCTGTGGTTCACATTCAGTCATGTCAAGTACGTTAGAGACTCACAAAGCCGTGGTGAGGCTGCGTACTGTGATCCCCCATCTCCAGGGAACTGTGAGAATGCTGGGATGCGGATGGGGTGAAAGGGTTACTCTTCAGACATCATCCACTGTGTTAGCCTTATCAGGGTAGAAAAGCACCTATGAGAACTTGCTAATTTGGCTCTGCCAGCCAGCCAGTAAGTCCCAGAGATTCTTATGTCTCCCTTTCTCCATTGCTGGGGTTATAAGCACATACCACTTTGCTTGACTTCGTTTGTTTGTTACATGGGTCCTGGAGATCAAACCCAGGTCCTAACGCTTGCATTGTAAAACACTTTACTTTCTGAGTTATCTTCCAGATCCCTGGCTTTGTCTTGTCCAAGTTCTGACTATGGCAGGACACATTTCTAAACTCATGCTTGATGGGAAGAATCTAGCTTTAGCTAGGCCCAGCATCACTGGCCTTTGGTAGGTCTTGCCTGGCACATAGGAAAGGCCAAGGGAATCTTATCTACAGATCCTAGAAGGGGCCAAGAGAGTTACTTTACCCTCCTTCCTGGCTCTGTTCTTTATCTGAGACCTAGAGAGTAGCAGCCAGAGGGAGGAAGCCCTTTGAAACTTGATCTAGTAGCAATTGAGACAAATTAAAGGAAATGTTACTTTGCAGAGTAGAAAGTGACCTAAGGGAAGGCTACATTCCAAAAGCAATGGGCTGAGAATACACACAGATTAAAAATACAAGTAACATAGTTATAAATTATGTCTATGAAAATAGTCCAAATGGCCAGCAATATGGGAACAGTTAAACAAATTATGATAAATTAACATCATTCAGTGATGACATGAAAACTAAACAATGTAAAAAACATTTTTGATCCAAGATTGTAAGAAAAAAAAGAGAACCAACCAGGATATTAACTAACATTTAAATATGAAAAGATTACATATTTATAAAATTGTATATGTATGAAATAGAACACAGAAAATACTTATTTCTGAGACTGAATTTTTCCTCTAGAAGTCCTTCAGTGTTGTCATAAACCTTGTTATACAAAACAGTAATAAAAGTTGAAATGAAATGACCAAGGTAATAATAGTTGATGTTATCCGAGTGCTTGCTGTACAGCTGCCTGTGTGCTCACCACTCTCCAGGGTGGTCCCAGTTATTAACCTTAATTAGCAGATGAGGAAACAGAGGTTCTAGGAGGTCAGCTAACTTGTCCCATCAGTGAAGGATTTTCACATGGGTCTGTAGCTCTTGTACTGGGACAAAGTGTATGAAACTTGAAAGTGTTTTTATACCATGAAAATTTGAAAACTCCTCAACCCAACCAGCCCCCCACCCCATGAATCAGTCCTCATTCAAAGGGCAGGGTGATATCTGGCTGACAGAGTGTCTTTACAAGGTGAAATCATGCTTAGTTTATTATCAGCTTTAGCATTCTGGACAGTTAAAACTTGTTCCATGACTCCTATGGTATGTGGTAATCTTTGCAAAACTATAGAAAAAAAATTTCACCAATGGCATTAGAAAAACAATTCCTATAATTTATGTGCAAAATGTTGTGTTGAATATGATTTCATGTTCTCTGTGCTGTTGGATCCAGAGCCTGTGTGATTTCTTTTTGTGTTGTTTTTGTTGCTTTGGTGGGGAGAACAGGGTTTCAAGTAGCCCAAGCTAACATTGAACACTACCAAGCTGAGGATGGCCTTGAATTTCTGATCTTCCTACCTTCACCTTCTGAGTGCTGGATTATAAGTGTGAGCTATCACATCTGGTTTATGCAGTGCTGGGGATTGAACCCAGACCCTCAGGCATGCTACATAAACACTTAACTAAGCTATATCCTAGCTGCCCATGTGAATCTTTAAAAAGCTCTTGCCCAGAGCTTTTGATATTGCATATTCTGCCTCTTTGCTACAAAGATAGACTATCCTGATGGTGCAATGGGAAGAAAGGAAGAGAAGAAGAATGAGGTATAAGAAGGGGTGCTCTCAGCTATAGGATAATAAATTCCATGAATCATGAACTGAGGGATGCCTCTCAATAACAAGGTAGTAGTGGTTTATTACTGAGCTCAGTCTGGTTTACTGTCCTGAGGTATGCTCAGTAAGGGCCAGGCTTGATTCTTCAAAAGTTATCATGTCCATATGAAAGGAGGTCTCAATCCAGGCAGGGCTTGTTGTGAGAGTCACACCCAGGGAACCCTAAGGGTCCATTGAATCAGGTTTCCACTGGAGCAATGGTGCAGATTCTCACTGCAAGTGGATCTGAATGCTTTGAGCAATGGGTAACTTGAAATGTTATTGAGAGATTTTTCTCAAAAGATCATTCTACCAGTACAGATAACTTTTAAGTATGATTTATTTTTAAATTAAGTTACTTGAAGTGGGGATGTCTATGTACAGACTATGCAGAGGGTATTTATGAGACAGACAGGGGTACATGATAGCATCTTGAGCCTGGAACCTCTTACCTTTTAGCCCAGCCAACTAACTTTTGATGATATTCTTGAAATAGCATCCATGGCCATTTTCTTCCAATCCAAGCCCTCATCAGGACCTCACTGTGACAACTCTGGACCATATGTCACTTGAGCAGGGTAATGCAGAATAATTACTGGCTCACGGCTTCATTACATCACTGTAATCGGTGGCGGGTCAACGTTTCCTTATAGTTGCTCTGAAAATTGAGCTGACATGGATACTGTGATAGGAATGAGGGAGCAGTGCCCCATGCAAATGGCCGAAATTAGCTTCAGTCTGAGAGGCTCTGAAATGCAATCCATGGCTCAGCCTAGGGCACCTGCTTCCACTCTCATTTTCATTTGGATAAAATCAGATGATTGTCGAATAAATGAGTCCTTTAGCTTGCATTATGTCTCATAAAAGGTCATTGAAATGCCAAAGAATGTTAAATACCATGGAAATGTTCACAGATTCATAGTCTGTATCACGCCACCTAATTGTTTCTAATGGTCGGTTCATGAGTACACCAGGGCCTGTGCAAGCCTCCCTCCATTCTTCCTCTCTCTCTCTTTCTCTGTGTGTGTGTGTGTGTTTGTCTGTCTCAGTCTCAATCTGTGCTTTGTCTGCCTGTCTGCCTGCCTGTCTATCTCTGTGTCATGTATACATGTGTAGAACATGCACACCTCTGTGTGTGGGTGCCCTTCTACCTGCATCAACCTAGATCTTTACTGTACAGGTGGCTTTAGAACCTACTGTGTAACTCCAGCAAATTGGGGTGTGTGTGTGTGTGTGTGTGTGTGTGTGTGTGTGTGTGTGTGTGTGTGTGTGTTAAGGGGAGTGTATGTGTAATGTATGTGCTGTGGTATGCACCTGAGTCAGGTTAGATCTGCCGATGCCTTAGGATTGTCTAGAATGTTAACATTTTATGTGTGCATGTGCTTGCCTGTGGGATATGCATACCTGTGCATGTGATGTTTGAATAGCTGTGTGTGTAAGTGCACATGCATGTGTACATATGCTTACAGGCCAGAAGAAGACAGTGGATATCCTCTTCCATCATTCTCTACCATATTTCCTTGAGACAGGATCTCTCATTGAACCTGACACTAGGCTTATAGACAGCAAACTCCACGAGTCCTCTTGTCTCCATTCCCCACAGCACTGGCCTTACAGTTACAGGTACATCAGGGATTTTGTTTGTTTGATTGATTGTTTGATTGTTTGTTTTTGTTTTGTTTTGAGAATACATAGCTCTGTCTGGCCTGGAATTCACTGTGTGAACCTGAGTCATGTAGAACTCACAGAGATCCACCTGCCTTAGCCCACTGAATCTGGGATTAAAGACATGTGCTACCACACCAGCTTACACCCATCTGTTTTTATATAGATTCTAGGATCTGAGCTCAGGTCCTCATGCTTTTTGTAACAGGCATTCTTATTCACTGAGCCACTGCTCCACCCCTATCACTGACATTTAAGAGCCATTGCCTATTTAGAATTACAATAACTAGCATAGACTGCAAAAGACCAAAGAGATGACCACATAACTTACCATCCCAAACAGGACACTTTACAGAGTATGGAGTAATACTAATGGTTACACTGAGACAGGGGACATGAACTCAGATGACACTGGAACGTAAGCTCTGTGTTATCTGGGTTTGACAAAGGTCACCAGCTTGGTCCTTCCTTTCTGGGATGGGAAAAAAATTTATCTACCTGATCTAAACCAGCAAGTACAGGTTAACATTGTTCAAAGCTTTTTAAGTAAATAGATGAAAACAGAGTTCAGAGGTCACCCCTGCCTAGCTGTGTACACCCCTGGGGGAGAGGACAGCTTTGGAAATTCTATGGTTTGTGGAAGAGGAAACAGGAGAGACAGGGTGGGGACAGGAGAACATCAAGAGAAAACAAGCTGGGGAGCTTGTAGGACATCTTATGTAAGTGATGGATATAGGTGTGTACCTTTATAAGCTAAGTCATAGAAGTCACGTGACTATTGCCCCTCTCTTACTTCTCAGTACTTTAGGAGAAGATGGTGGACATGTTATGAAGATGCCCATGTGTTGAGGACCTGAGGCCTTATGCTAGGAGCCATGGGGCTGAGTCATCAGAAAATAATGTAAAGAACATGTCCTTCTCAGAAGTGTCTAGGGGCCTCTCAAGGAAAGTGATATCGTAAATGTGGTGGGTTGAATGAGAATGATCCCCCTAGGCTCAGATATTTGAATACCTGGTCCCCAGTCTGGGAAGGGTTAGGAGGTGTGGGCTTGTTGGAGAAGGTGTGGCCTTGATGGAGATGGTGTGCCACTGAGAGTAGGCTTTGAGGTCTCGAAAGCCCACACAAAGAACAGTCTCCATCTCTTTGCCTCTTTCTCTGCCTACACCCTATGGATCGGGTATGAGTTTGCAGCTACTGCTGTAGCATCATGTCTGCCTCTTTCTGCCATGCATCCTACCATGATGGCATAACTGAAATAACTCTCTGAAACTGTAAGCAAAGCCCAAATGCAATGATTTATTTTATAAGTTGCCTTAGTCATGATGTATTCTCACAGAAATAGAACAATACTAGATAATGAGACATGACATAAATGGTTACAGGTACCAGAAACAGAATTACTTAGTACCCTGTGAATATACTTCTCATTTTCCAGGGAAGCAGTTGGGGCCTGTTACTGCTTCTCTCTCCCTTTTCTTTTCTTCCTCTTCTCTCTCTCCCCCTACTCTCTTCCTCTGCTTTCTTCCATTCCATCCCTCCTCACCCTAGCAGAAAAACCTATCTGCAGTCTCTTGTAATTTGTTTTTCCTCCCTGAAGAAAGATTAATTCTTGTAGTTATAATTCACTTGCAGGAAATTAGACACAGGGGCCTGTCGACATGAAGAGAGTCTGCTACGCCCCTTTGAACCTCCATTGGCTCCTGTGTTTCTGATACGCCATCTCTGAAACTGGAAAACAGACAGCTCTTTCCTTAGGCACCGTGAAGCCCCATGCATACAGTGACACATACCCAAATGCTCTTTCCCATCTTTCTTTGGAGAGGTAAGGCTGCACAGTATCTGCCTGTGAACTGTTACTGCTCTGAGGTACCATGAAAAAAGGAGACAGGAGGAAAGGGAAATGCCTGGGAGATAGTCTGACATGCTCACCAGATGAGAGCAATTTTAAATATTTTAATGTGTTTTCTACAATTTTGCTATTCATGAGATATAAAGAGAATGAGAGAACAGAGCAAACAGCCATTTAGTAGGTGGATAGAACACGTCAAAAGAAACTCAGCCACAAAATATAGCAAAGAGCAGAGCCCTTATAAGCTGGAGAAATTACATCTGGATTATTCTACTTAAATAGAAGACACAGAAATCCCACCAAGGGATGCATAGCCATGTGCATTTAGGGTGATAATGAAGTTACTGGCTCCACTGCCCCCCTGCCTTCCTTACAGAGACAAATCCTTTGCCTCTTGGGTGATGCAGCAGAAGTCCTAGAAGCTAGCCATGTTCCAAGTTCTCCTGCCCAGGACTGCATAGTCTTGTCTGGTCCAGGACTGCATAGTCCTGTCTAGTCCAGGACTGCATAGTCCTGTCTAGTCCAGGACTGCATAGTCCTGTCTAGTCCAGGACTGCATAGTCCTGTCTAGTCCATCTCAGTCCATGATTTTTTTTGCCTCTCTATGACCTCTCTAAGCAGCTGCTGAAGCTATCACCCCTTGCCTCTCTACTTTCTTTCTCCCTTGATTCTCTTGAACTACAACTGCCTCAGGTTCCTCCTCAGAATGTGAGTTTCCTAAAGATCTATGTATCTTACATGCCTTTCTCAAGTGCCTAAAGCCAAATTCCTTTTTAGTTGGTTCACAATATGTTTTCCTATTCACACATTACCGTTTATTGTTGGTTGATGAGTTTTGGACACTATGGTGGAATTGTGGTTTAGCTGTGATTAGAACTTCTGAATGCACAGGAATCTTGGAGGGCAGATGTCTGGGTCTCAGAGCCACTCCAAACAGTGTCTCATATAGGCAAACATGTCCACCCACAGCAGTTGTTGCTCATAAAAACACCTTCAACAGATTTAAAAGAAGTTATGCAAGTGGTTCCAGCATATAAAAGGATTAATATTTGGGTCTAGATTCCATTCAGTAAGTATATTCAGAAAACTACTCAGATCTGAGAACTGACCCTCTTGTGTCTAACCCAGTAGGTGCATTTCTGAACTCTATCTACTCAGACATTAGCTTTTCTGCAACATCTCAGTTTCCTAGAATCGAGCGAGAAACAATATAAAAGGCTGAACTGAACATATACCATGCATTTTATCTCATTGTAAATCAAAAGCATCCAACTGTTTCTTCTTCAGAGATATCCATGCTGAAGCTGAATTTAACTGTATTTTCATTTGGATGACCAGTATGAACTGGGGAAGAGTGTCCTGGCCATGTGGTAAGTTCTAAATATAAGCTGTACATCAGGTATGGTCACAGTCTTATTTATTTATTTATTTATTTTTTTGGTGTGATGGAAACATCTTGAAAAAAAATCCTATTCTGGCATGTAACCCTTGCACAGTTCCTGGAGAACTGCCAGTATTCAGTCTACACTGGAAGCTTGAAAAAGCAGGTTCTTTTTCAGTATCAGTATCAGTTATATCAGTGAAAGGAATGCTGTAGCAACAGAGCAGATGGCCTTGCCAGTAAGAGTGAAAGTAATCAGGCAAAAAGCAAGGATTTCCTTCTGTGTCCTTTTATCTGGGCTGATACCAGAAGAGGCTGCCCACATTCAGTGATGGGTCTTCCTGATTCAAATAATCTGATCAGAAACTCCCTTAATGGGTGCTCAGAGGCACCTTTTAGCTGATTTTTGATCCAGTGATGTTGACAACCAGGGTTAGTTACTCAATCAAGGCAGGAACTTGAAAGCAATAGTCACATTCCCATTCAACAGCAGAGAATAGATGCATGTGTGTTTGCCACTCACCTGGCTTTTTCTGCTCTTATACAGTCCAAGACCCAACATGAGGGACTGGTGCTACCCATAGCCGAGGTGTATCTTCCTACCTCAATAAACTAAATGAAGAACACATATGGTATGTACTCACTAATAAGTGTATATTAACCCAGAAGCTCAGATTAACCAAGATCCAATTCACAGACCACATGAAGCTAAAGAAGAAGGAAGACCAAAAGAAGGGGGAACAAAATATCCATGGGAGGAGATACAGAGACAAAGTGTGGAGCAGTGATGAAGAAAAGACCATCCAGAGACTGCCCCACGTAGAGATTCATCCCATATACAGTCACCAAACCCAGACACTATTGTGGAAGTCAACAAGTGCTTGCTGACAGGACCCTGATATAGCTGTTTCCTGAGAGGCTCTGCCAGTGCCTGACAAATACAGAGGTAGATTCTCTCAGCAAACCACTGAACAGAGCACAGGGTCCCCAGTAGAAGAGCTAGAGAAAGGACTAAGGAGCTGAAGGGGTTTGCAGCCCCATAGGAGGAACAACAATATGAACCAACTAGAACCCCCCCCCACGAGCTCCCAGGGACTGTATGTAGCAGAGGATAGCCTTGTCGGTCATCAGTGGGAGGAGAGGCCCTTGGTCCTGTGAAGGCTGGATGCCCCAGTGTAGAGGAATGCCAAGACCAGGAAGCAGGAGTGGGTGGGTTGGTGAACAGGGGAAGGGGAAGGGATGGGGGTTTTTGGAGGGGAAACCAGGAAAGGGGATAACATTTGAAATGTAAATAAAGAAAATATCTAGTAAAAAATAAAAAATAAATGAATGAATCACTTAAAATAAAAAAGAAAAGAAAAAAAAAAGAAAAATATGTTTTTCAAGCACATCATAGGCAAAAACAGATCCAAACAATTCCTCACCAATGCTCTCTTCCCAGGTTATTCTAACCATAAAATGTACCTTTCCTATATACGGGGTGGTTCTGTCTTTATTTCTTCCTGTGTAAAATGAGAATTCTGAACTGACACAAAGTGTAGAGATGCAGATTAGGTTTGTTGTTCCATATAGTAGTTATCCTTAGAGTCATAGTAAGGACTAAGTATTTGTTAAATAAATAAAATGAAGGGCTGGGAGATGGTTTAGCTGATAAAGTGCTTGCCACACATGTGTGAGGAGCCGCGTTCACATCCTCAGTACACATGGTGGTGTGTGCCTATAATCTCAGCAGTGGTGAGGTGCAGGATAGAGACAGAAGGATATCAGGCAATTCAGCTGAGCCAGTGAGCTCCAGATTCAGTGAGAGACCCTGTCTCAAAAGTAAGGTGGAGAGAGATTAGAGATGGCCCCTGACACCAGCCCCTCCTCTCTGTGTGCACATACACATCCCCTCCCACTCAGACAGAACCTGGACACCAGCACCAGGCAGCTCACAGAGCTCACAATAGATGCTAACATTCAAACTCCAGCCTTCTGCAAGACCAGCGAGGGCTCTTAAACACTAACCACTCCAGTGAGATGTTTGAAAACATATACCACAAAGAACTTTTGTGGAAATTAAATATATTCTCTTTGTCTCTCACTCTCCCACCTCTCTGACCCCTCTCTTTTTCTATTTGTCGCTGTTGTATGGAAAAGGAGAAACTTATCAGAAAAAGTTCTTAAAATATTAATTATGTATTACTGAGTTTCATATTTTTAAAAATTATCTGAAAGACGGTCAAAACAAGCAAAAAAATCCAAAACACACTGTGTGTGTGTGTGTGTGTGTGTGTGTGTGTATGTGTCTGTCAGTCAGTCTGTCTGTATGGATGTATGGATGTATCTTTTTTTGTTTGTAAAACAGGGTTTACATTTCCTTTGGTAAAAAGAGTGTTGTGGCATGTTTAGAGATCTTGGGGCATGAAAAAAGCCATTTGACACAAGCGCTCAAATGGCTTCACTGTTGCTAATTTTTTCAATATTGTGTTGGGATGTGTTGCTGTTGTTATTTTGGCTCACAGAGCCCTGTGGAATGGTTTTACTTGTGATGTGTCAGTCCTCCGAACCCATTAGCATGGTTTCCTGGGTATTCTGACTAAGTCGATTAGTTAGTATCTTTAAGCATCTACACTTACGATCATTAGAAGGATGAGAGAGAAGAGAAGACACAGAGAACACCAGAAATGCTCCCTCTCCCACCTGCCAAAAGAGGGAAGCTGAGCCAACCTAAGAGCTTGGAGAACCTGGTGGATTCAGTGGAACTTATGGAGAGAAAGGAGCCAAAGGGAAGAGCCGAGGAGGCACGAGGAGTCTAGAACACACCCTAGCTGCTAGACTGTGCACCCATGGCCAACCCTTCCACCACACATGAAGAAAGTGAAGTTTTGTGTAACGGTTTGAGTGTGTCTTTACATATTCAGCTTGTGCTGACTTCCTCCATCTTGAGTCAAGCCCACCGTGGTTGCCTTGAGTAACTCTGAACTGTTTTTTCTTTACAGCTTTATAGCTTAGTAGATAAATGAGCTAAACCATTAGAGTGGAACACAGAGCTTTGTGAGCTGAACTGTGGCATCACCGAACATGCTCACCATCTTTGATATTACCTTGAGGTACCTTTCACTTGGGTGAGGCCATTTCCCCCCTGACCTGTAAGCCTCTTCCTTCCAGCCCAAATCCCAGGGATTTGAGTTTCTTCCTGATGACTTAGACACACTTCTCTATTCAAGCTCCTTCTCACAAGCCCAAACCACACTCAGTCAAATCCCAGATCTGTCTGATTCTTCAGCCTCATGACATCTGTGGTCAGTTCTGATATTCTGGAACCAGTTTTTCCCAGTAGTGTCTCCCCAAGGTTCCCCAAACTGATAACTCTCTTCATGTTCCTGTGTTAATGGCATTTTGGAGGTGGGGAATCTTTGGGAAGGTAATTAGGGATTGATAAGATTATAGGATGTGTCCTTGTGATGATGTTAGTGGCTTTCTAAGAATAGGAAGAGAGCCGGGCAGTGGCACATGCCTATAATCCCAGCACTTGGGAGGTAGAGGCAGGCAGATTTCTGAGTTCGAGGCCAGCCTGGTCTACAGAGTGAGTTCCAGAACAGCCAGGGCTACACAGAGAAACCCTGTCTCAGAAAACCAAAAAAAAAAAAAAAAAAAAAAAAAAAAAAAAAAAAAGAATAGGAAGAGGGACTTGCTTGGTCTGTCATGAGGTGGTGCATCAGGAAGCTCTTAATGGCTGCTGGCTAGATCCTAGTGTTATGTTGGACTTTCTAGCCTCTAGTCTGTGTTTGCTTGCTTGCTTGTTTTCATTACTGGCATTGAACCTAGGGCACCTCATGCATACTAAACCTGTCCTCTTACCACTGGGCTATGTCTTCAGCTTTCATTTTTTGCTTTCTGTTTAAGGCAAGGTCTCACTAAGTTGCTTAGGCTGGCCTTGAAATCATTATTTAGCCCACGTAGGTCCTCACCTTGCCTTTCTGTCTTGGTCTTCCAAGTAGCTGGGGTTTCTAATTTTTTTTTTAAACAATAGAAATTACTCAATCTCAGGCAGTTTGCTATAGTAATGGAAATTGGACTATGAAAGTATACCAAACTATTTAAAATACTTATCATGCTTTTGTCAAATGAATAGTGTGAAAAAAATCCAACTCTTTCCACATGACTTATTGATAAGGTTTAATTTTAAAATTTAAGATTAGTGACAGAGAAGAAACAAAAAAATAATGGTTAAAGGGAAAAGACTCTAAAATACTAGAAGATAAACCAAGCAAGTGGTATTCCTACATCTTGTTCACAGTATAGTTAGCAGCAGCAATCTGTTATGGCAGACTGTCGCTTCGGTATGCTTGGCCGTATAACCTGCTCTTGGCTCTTCCTGGATCTCAGGACAAAGCCTGCCAGTTAAGAATCCTACAGACATACCCATTGCCTGGGTAGGTGTCTTGAATTGAGTAGTTAAAGAGAACTCTTTGGCGGGGGGGGGGGGGATGCAAACACATGTAGTTCTGTATGTGCACTTTTGTTGGTATTGTGATTGCTGATATGACAAAGTTCTCCTTGAGTGTTAAACTCTTAGCATGAAGTGACTATGCAGGCTGGAGCTGGTCACACATCTTCTATTCCACCTGCCTTTCCAACCTCCAAAAGGAGAAAAAGGCAGGTTTTTTTTTTTTATTGTTGTTGTTGTTTATTTGTTTTTTTTTTTTTAAGAGAAGACTTCATCAGCTCTATTCCAGTCACCTGCTTTAGTGGTCACACTAGAATTCTATGACAAATAAACCTTGCTAGATATAGAGAGCTTGTGAACTAGCACACCAGTGCAAAGAGCAATCCTTCTTTGGATGACTCACTAAGTTCCCTGGCAACTCTGAGGTGCTCATGTGATCAGTCCCACCAGGCAAGGGTTTTGGGGAGGAAGTGGTAGGATCCTACAGCTGCCTTCTTACGGAGGAGTTACCTTGTGTCTTTGTGGTAGTTGGTCCTTTGACTTGTTGGGACTTAGAACTACTAAGGAAACATACCCATAGTTGTGTCTGTGAGGAAAGTTTCCAGAGCGGATTAACTGAGGGCGGGGATGCCAAATCTCAGTGGATATTGCCTTCCAACTGGCAGCTTAGATTTGAAGAGATCTAAGGAAAATGAGTGTGTCACTGTCTTCTTCCTGAGAGAGTGTCTATCGCAGCCCCTGCTGCCACCAATCACTCACTGATATCAACCTGCAGCTCCTTCAGACTTCTAGCATGAACTTAGTGACAGCAACTCTCTCGGTAATATCCAGGCTTTCCACACTATATTGGGACTTCTGAAGCATCTAGCCTTGTGGGCTGAGAAGCTACCAGGTTCTCAGATGCTCCAGTGTCCAGATAGCCAATGTTAATATTTAACAATGATTAATATGAGAAGCCCGGAAGGGTGCTTGAGATTTAGCAGTCAGGGGATGGTGAACTCAATGGTCCTAGCATCATGCGTACGAGACACAGTTTAAGAGAACACTGCTCATTGAGAAGAGAAATTATAGCATCTCAGAGATCGAATTACTTTGATCAAATTGCACAGGGTAACTCCTCCATAAGAAGGCAACTCAGGATCCTGTTGGCCCCTATTGTGTAAATGAAACTAATAATTCCCCTTATATTTTATATATATAGTTGTTTCTGTTTTCTAGAATGATCTTTCTCATGCATATGAGGAAATAATTCATGGCAGTCAAAACAGAGCTAAGAACCTGAGCTGTTATGACAGAATACACTTAACCCTGGACCCTTGTTTCACATATGAGAATTTCCCCAGGCTAGACCCCAGTACTTTGCCATAGTAGGGTGTAAACAACCAGGGAGAGTATGGAATTGCTCCACTAGGATTATATTTTTTGTTTAAAAACCTGTCAAGAACCACATTTATATAATTCCATTCAAAGTAAATGCCAGAAGAGGAAAAAATGGGAAGCAGACATGTGGCTGGCAATGGCTAGAGGCATTGAGGAGTGGGCGGTGACTGTTGGGGGCTAGAGGATTCTTCCTGAAGTGGAGATGGTGTTCTAAAATTGTTGTGATCTTGTGATTAACTCTAGTGGCGTATGAATTTTATTTTATTATGAAAAAAAGCTTTATTTGACCTTTATTATGCTATGCATTCACATGTGGTCAGATGCTCCCCAGGAGGCCAAAAGAGGGCATGGAATCCCATGGATCTGGAATTATAGGTAGTTTTAAGCACATACATGGGTGCCAGGAACCAAACTCAGATCCTCTGCAAGAACAGCAAGCCTTCTTAACAACTAAGGCATCTCTCCAGCCCCTAAAGTATGCTCTTTAAATGAGTGAATTGTGTGGCATGCAAATTACATCTCACTAAAGTTGTTATTAACTGTTTCTCTTGGAAGCTCTAATATTTTAAGTTTGGCTCCAAGTGACTTCAAGTGAGAACAGAGGCCACATAAGAAGTTTCAGACGCATATGGGTTTCATAAAATTTGCTTATTAGAGGAGGAAACGGCCAGTTAATTAAATTTATATAAATAATTCATGTTCATCATAAAACATTTAAAACACCCATAATCTCGGTACTTAGAAAAAACCATTGTTAATATTTTAGGGCTAGCTCTTGAGGGGTTTTCTATGCATATGTAAATTACACAGGGAAAGTGGATCAGTTGATCTCTGAGATGGTATACTTCTCTCTTTTCACTAAGCAGTGTTCTATTAAACCTTGGCTCATACCATATGAAGCCCTGACCATTGGCATCACTGTCCTCTGGATCCTTTTTAGAAGCTGTAACTTCTAGAGAATCATTCCTGACTTCTCATATCAATCATTTTGGGGCTGTGAGCCAAAACTTCCCATGGCCATTTGCTTTTGTTTTGTCTTTTTTTAATTCCTTTATTTTATTAATATGAGTACATTGTCTTCAGACACACCAGAAGAGGGCACAACATTCTATTACAGATGGTTGTGAGCCAGCATGTGGTTGCTGGGAATTGAACTCAGGACCTCTGGAAAAGCAGTCAGTGCTCTTAACCGCTGAGCCATCTCTCCAGCCTGGCCATTTGCTTTTAAATGTAGTCTTTTTCATTATTAATGACTTTTGCCCTAATTTTGATCTGAAAAGATTGTTTTCATGCTTTCCAATATGGTAGATTCATTTAATCTGTCATCTGTTGAGTAGTTTATTTCTAGCAGAGATAAGGAATGCAAGGAATGCAAGGAATGCACTAACTTAATTGTCTCCTTAGTTATTTTCTGGAAGTGTTTTATTGGGTCAAGTTTTAAGCTTCAGCTACTTCTAAGTTGGCCTCCAAAGACTACCCTAGGGCTGTGTGTAGCTAAGTGATAGAGTGCTTACCTTGTACTTCTTACAGTAAAAAATAAAACCTTTAATTTCTACCTACAATATGTGAGGATACCTACATAACATATTTGTTAATTCTGGCTATTAATACAATAAACAAATTAAGTGGGCCATTCAGTTCAGCTGATTTTTCCATTGATTGCTAGTGATGATCAACATTTGTATAAAATTATGAGCTGTCTCTTCATTTGTGAAGATCTTGCTATGTCTTTTTTTTTCATTTTTTATTAGGTATTTAGCTCATTTACATTTCCAATGCTATACCAAAAGTCCCCCATACCCACCCACTCCCACTCCCCTACCCACCCACTCCCCCTTTTTGGCCCTGGCATTCCCCTGTGCTGGGGCATATAAAGTTTGCGTGTCCAATGGGCCTCTCTTTCCAGTGATGGCCGACTAGGCCATCTTTTGATACATATGCAGCTAGAGTCAAGAGCTCCGGGGTACTGGTTAGTTCATAATGTTGTTCCACCTATAGGGTTGCAGATCCCTTTAGCTCCTTGGGTTCTTTCTCTAGCTCCTCCATTGGGAGCCCTGTGATCCATCCATTAGCTGACTGTGAGCATCCACTTCTGTGTTTACTAGGCCCCGGCATAGTCTCACAAGAGACAGCTACATCTGGGTCCTTTCGATAAAATCTTGCTAGTGTATGCAATGGTGTCAGCGTTTGGATGCTGATTATGGGGTGGATCCCTGGATATGGCAGTCTCTACATGGTCCATCCTTTCATCTCAACTCCAAACTTTGTCTCTGTAACTCCTTCCATGGGTGTTTTGTTCCCAATTCTAAGGAGGGGCATAGTGTCCACACTTCAGTCTTCATTCTTCTTGAGTTTCATGTGTTTAGCAAATTGTATCTTATATCTTGGGTATCCTAGGTTTGGGGCTAATATCCACTTATCAGTGAGTACATATTGTGTGAGTCCCTTTGTGAATGTGCTACCTCACTCAGGATGATGCCCTCCAGGTCCATCCATTTGGCTAGGAATTTCATAAATTCATTCTTTTTAATAGCTGAGTAGTACTCCATTGTGTAGATGTACCACATTTTCTGTATCCATTCCTCTGTTGAGGGGCATCTGGGTTCCTCCAGCTTCTGGCTATTATAAATAAGGCTGCTATGAACATAGTGGAGCATGTGTCCTTCTTACCACTTGGGGCATCTTCTGGATATATGCCCAGGAGAGGTATTGCTGGATCCTCTGGTAGTACTATGTCCAATTTTCTGAGGAACCGCCAGACTGATTTCCAGAGTGGTTGTACAAGCCTGCAATCCCACCAACAATGGAGGAGTGTTCCTCTTTCTCCACATCCACGCCAGCATCTGCTGTCACCTGAATTTTTGATCTTAGCCATTCTGACTGGTGTGAGGTAGAATCTCAGAGTTGTTTTGATTTGCATTTCCCTGATGATTAAGGATGTTGAACATTTTTTCAGGTGCTTCTCTGCCATTCGGTATTCCTCAGGTGAGAATTCTTTGTTCAGTTCTGAGCCCCATTTTTTAATGGGGTTATTTGATTTTCTGAAGTCCACCTTCTTGAGTTCTTTATATATGTTGGATATTAGTCCCCTATCTGATTTAGGATAGGTAAAGATCCTTTCCCAATCTGTTGGTGGTCTTTTTGTCTTATTGACGGTGGTGTCTTTTGCCTTGCAGAAACTTTGGAGTTTCATTAGGTCCCATTTGTCAATTCTTGATCTTACAGCACAAGCCATTGCTGTTCTGTTCAGGAATTTTTCCCCTGTGCCCATATCTTCAAGGCTTTTCCCCACTTTCTCCTCTATAAGTTTCAGTGTCTCTGGTTTTATGTGAAGTTCCTTGATCCACTTAGATTTGACCTTAGTACAAGGAGATAAGTATGGATCGATTCGCATTCTTCTACATGATAACAACCAGTTGTGCCAGCACCAATTGTTGAAAATGCTGTCTTTCTTCCACTGGATGGTTTTAGCTCCCTTGTCGAAGATCAAGTGACCATAGGTGTGTGGGTTCATTTCTGGGTCTTCAATTCTATTCCATTGGTCTACTTGTCTGTCTCTATACCAGTACCATGCAGTTTTTATCACAATTGCTCTGTAGTAAAGCTTTAGGTCTGGCATGGTGATTCCACCAGAGGTTCTTTTATCCTTGAGAAGACTTTTTGCTATCCTAAGTTTTTTGTTATTCCAGATGAATTTGCAAATTGCTCCTTCTAATTCGTTGAAGAATTGAGTTGGAATTTTGATGGGGATTGCATTGAATCTGTAGATTGCTTTTGGCAAGATAGCCATTTTTACAATGTTGATCCTGCCATTGCTATGTCTTTCGTGTGTGTGTGTGTGTGTGTGTGTGTGTGTGTGTGTGTTTATTTGGTGGGATTCAATGCACATTAAAATTTTATTGCATTTATATATTTATCTCTGTGTGTGTGTGTGTGTGTGTGTGTGTGTGTGTGTGTGTGTTTGCACATCTGTGGAGGTCAGAGGAGAACTTGTATGGAGTTAGTCCTCTTCTTTATCCATGTGGATCTCAAGAATCAACCTCAGGTTGCCAGGTTTGGTGCCAAGCCATTTTTCTGGTTTTCACATCATAAGGACACTAACCTTTTGAACTTTGTGAATATTGAAAATATATTTTATGGATCATTTCCTTTACCTTTATTGCTTTTTTTTTCCATTCAGGAGCTGTGATTTTTAAAATTCAGATACCTGTTTATAATGCCAAGTAGAGTTCTGGTGCTCTTAGGTAGCCATGTATTGAGAACCTTGTTGCCAGGAGTCAATATTTTTTTAGTGATACTGGGGATGGAACACCCATATAAAATTGCCAGTTTGAATAGGTAAAATATTGACAAATACTTAACAATTTCATTCCAGCCAACCCAACATCGTTATTAATTATCAGCAACTCTGTTGCATTTCCTGCATGTCATCTAGTTTAGTTTGCAGAACAACTCCCTGATGTAGGAATTGTTCATCCAATGGAGAGATAAGGAAACCACCCAGAATGTAAATGTAATTGTTGACAGTCACACTGCTAGAAAGCAGTAGAGCCTGGGGTGGATTCAGGTCAGTCTGACTGCAAACCTTGGGCTTTCCCCTGAAAACAGAATCATCTTTGATCCGTTCCACTTACCATTGCTTCTATGTTGTGCAGTAGATTGAGGGATTTCAAATGTGGCCAGAAGATGTCAACATCCCATAGGAAATTATTGGAGATACAGGTCTGGATCCAGGGCAGGGACATCTTTCTGTGAAAATGGATCACATGGAACACTCACTGAACAAGATCCGAACAGTCCCGTTACCCTGCAAGGTTGGGGTTAGTCATCATCTCAGACTCACTTCTACTGAGGCAGAAACCTACCTGAAGGTATGTGTGTTGCCTGTGGTTCTTCAGAAAGCAGGAAGCTTTGTGGATTTAAATCTTTGCACTTACTCTGATGACTAGGGTCTGTGGCTGTAACCACAACGTTCAAGGCTCTGCAATTGGCTCATTATCATTAAGAAGACCATTACAGACCTTTACTTTGCAGAGTATACCCTGTAGTAGGTGGTAGGGGTGGGTTGAAGCATTGAAGAAGACATGGCTCAAACGTTACAAGCATCATTAGGCTGGGTTTCTTCCCAGGCTAAGAGAGTCAGGGTTTTGGTATAAAGTTCCCGTGGAGGGGGCGGGGCCATGGCAGATAAGGTGCCCTTGTTTTTGTTCCCACAGGCGAGATGCCTCATTCAAGGCACTTTTCAGTGACCACACTTCATCTGCAAAAAGCC
Organism: Mus musculus; assembly: GCF_000001635.26. NCBI lineage: Eukaryota > Metazoa > Chordata > Mammalia > Rodentia > Muridae > Mus > Mus musculus. Next base: position 60,365,496 of record NC_000085.6, on the reverse strand, counting down.
TGGTGTGAGTCCGGGGGCTTTGTATGTCTAGGGTCTTACTGAGGATTATCATAAGGAAAGAATAATGGTGATATTGTTTGCAGAGTCAAGGAAGAAAATCAGACCCGGGTGGAGGATTTATTTTTCTACCATAAAGCTGATGGGGCTCTTCAAAAGTTCACTGACTGTGGCGGTGGGTCTCCCCATTCGGAAACACTCCTGGATGACAAGGCAGAGTCTTGCCTAATACTGTGCGTACCCTTCTATCACCAGGCATCCAATTCCCTGTGAATTTTGCAATATAGCAACAGTAATGGAAAGCAAAATGATCTCTAAATAATGGTTTAAGATGGCTATTCGATAAAGGGCCCTGCAATAATTATGATCAATGGAGCATGGATTCAATATATATTGCCCATTTAGATGCACCAGATTAGTATAACAGCTTTCTTTAATGTTCTGAGTATTTTGCGTGCGTGTGTGTGTGTGTGTGTGTGTGTGTGTGTAAGGACAGGAATGTGTGGGAGCAGAGAAGAGGAGGGAGAGAGGAAAGCCATACTGCAGATTGCACAGGGCATCCTACTGGCTTATATTGACCTGTGTGTAGGAGGTGACATCGTTGGAGGAAGGTTGAGCTTTTGGAGGTGTGTGATCCATTCCTCAGTGTCCTTCATGGCAGCTAGGATCGTGCAGAGGGAGGTGGAGCTGGTGAGAAGGCACGAGAAAGACACCTGATCTTTCAGTCATTTTGCAAAGGCTGCTTTCAGCAGAGAGTTTGGTGTAATCATGGAAATTAGACACACAGCCAGCCAGCCAAAAGAACCTGCCCCCTGCCCCCCATTGCAGAACAGGAGTGCTCTAGAAGGAGCAGGCTGGATAGTGCTCCCTTCGGGAAGCAGGAAGCGTGGAAATGTGTTTGACCAGGAGGTGGGGGGAATGATTTACTTGACATTAGTCCAAATCCTCCCCCAACCCCCAGGCCCCTAAGAATGGGAATTTTCTGTGACAGGCTGTCTAGAAATCTGGGTCTGTTCCCTACCTTTCATGTTCTGGGTTGATCCCAGGTAACCGGCAGGGTCTGTGATCAGAGTGTAATGATGAGGGCAGAGTGCCATATGGGCTGAATTCCTCAGGATAATGGGGATAAAATGATTGCAGTCTTTATCCTGACTTGCTTTGATTTGTCAGTTAACATAACAGCCCCCTCTCCACCCTTTCATGAAAGGACATCAGTAGGAAGTGTCACTGTTCCAAGAGACGAGAAGCCAGCTTTCAGATCTGATAATCTCCCCTGATGTGGCTGTTGAGTGGCTAATTGGCTCAGTTCTGGCCCGGGGAGGCAGCTGCAGTTTAAATCATAATGGCGATTAATTTTTCATTGAGCATCTACTATGGGCTGGGTGCTTTGTGGCAGTGATTCAGCACATGCATGCAGGCTGCTTACTGAATAACTATAGCTTCTGATTCTGCAGTCATGGGGTGAGACCTCAGGGCAAAGTTTCAAGTTGTACCAATACTACTGGTCAATGAAAATTGCTTTTAGTACCCAGTACCAAACATTAACTCTCACCTACATTTTTTAATGACAGGCAGTAACAAACCCATTTCATTAAGGTAGAAACTTACAGACATTGACAGTCCTGCAGGACGCTCCATATCTCTTAAACAGTATAGATCCCTCTCCTCTTTTCCCCTTCAGCAATCATGGATGGTCCTCACTTAGAAGCCTGGATTCCTGTGAAACTGGAGGAGAGCTATCTGTAGGATCATCCAACGCAGACAGTACATAGAAGACACCTACTCATGAAAACCCACAGAGAGAGCTGGTCTGCCATAGCAGCCAGTGGCATTACTCTGCCACGTGTATCACTGGTGCTTAGTCACCATGGTCAGAGTGTGGAATACTCTTGATAACGCCTATTGCCAGGCACCAGACTAGGCCATAGCATCAAACTGAGAAGTAGCTGTCCTCTGAGGCCATGAGGAAAATAGATGTAAACTCGGTCCTGCCAGGAGTCCTGAGAGAAGCAACTGTGAGAATTCTGCATCATTCTGAGCCCTCCCAGTGGTGAGGCTGGGACTTAGGGCATACCCAGAGCTCATCAACACCTCAGCCCAATTTAACAATGTGCCAGGCTTGATTAAACCCAAAGGGCAGCTTGCCAAGTACCTCCTCCCCCACTTTAATTGTTTAGATTGTGCAGAATTTGAGTAAAATTTAATCCAGATGTTTCTGATTGGTTTAAATTTAAATCACCAGAAAATGTTCTTAAGTTGCTATTTGATGTTGAAGAGGGTTTTCAAGCTTTTTCCTCTTCTTAATAGGAGAGGTCACTTGGGTAGGGTAAATGAGGCCCATGAACCTAGAGGTTTTGTCAGATTTGATTTGAAAACCCACTTTTGTGAAATCAGAGTCAGAACTCAGTTTGCCTTTGACCTGCTTTTCAAGTTCTTGCTATGACCATCTCAAAGGGAGAGGTGGGGAACTTTTCGTGCGGTCAATACCAGGGATCCAGACCTGACCTTCTCTGCCTCTTGGGTCTTACTACAGCCCTTGTGACTCCATGTGAAGCAGCTTGGGCCAGGTGGCAGGCAGATTTCATCTTGGTTTGCTATCTGGCATTTGCTTAGCTGATGCATGTCAGTCTGGTACCAAGTGCCTGAGCTGGAGCTGATCTGCAGGTTCTTTTGCAAGGTTCTCACTCACAGTCTAGGGAAATGATTTCAAAGAGTGGTCTCTGAACAGGTTGTGTCAATGTTATCTGGGAATTTAGAAATGGGAATCCTTGAGCCCAGCCCAAGGCAAGCTGAACCACAAACTCTGCAGTTTCGCTCAACTACCTGTGCTACCCATAAACCTTCCAGGGGATTCCCACATATCCTGAAATGTAAGAGTCACAAGGCTAAGTGCTAGGTACCTAGTTAGATATTAGTAGGTTTGAAAGGTCATTGAGGATTATCCCTCCCTTCTTGATCAGGAACTCATAAACAAGGAATTGAGACAGCAGGGCTCTTTGGATCTTTGAGAGATGTAGCTTGGTGTGTGTGTGTAGGGGGGGTATGTCACTGGGAACATGACCCAAAGGGGATAGTGGAACTCCAACACAGCATGAAGTGAGCACCCCTCCACTCCATGCATGACACAATGCCTTGCCACAGCAATGTGGCCACTGGATCATGTATTAAACCTCCAAAGCCTCGATTCAAAGACAACCATTTTTCTTTTTAAGCCTATGATCTCAGGTGTTTGTTGCAGCAATAGAGAGCTGACTAATATAGGTAGTTGTGCAAGGCTTCCCAGAGAAGGTGTGCCTGAGTTTCAGAGGACCATGGAGAAGATAATGTGGTCTATGGAGATGATTAGAGCCAGTGTCTGAGATGGCAAGTGCTGGAAAGGGCTTTAGGGTTTAAGTAGTAGCATGAGGCAGAGTTTAGGCACTGGTGGGACCCATGGCATACTATGTCCCTCTTACTTGTTTGACTCCTACTTAACCCTGCCTTTCTCAAGGAGCATTTTGTGATCTGTACCACTTCAGCCTGCACTGGGGAGGTACTGAAGGGCAGCAGGGAGTAGCAGGGGAAGTGGAGGAAAGACTGAGTTTAAGCTCAGAGCCACAAGGATAAGAGGTTCTTCATGAATGGCTTCCGTTGTGACATTGGTGGTACTAGTGGATTATATCATTGTTACCATATTCTTTCACCCACAAAGTGGGGTCACAAGCTTTGCACCTGACATACGTGTAATGGTAGAATCATTCCTTCTGCTCTTGTCATTCTCTATTTTAGCTGGTGATGGTCTCATCATGCCTCTGTGTGTATTTCTACCTTACCCTGACCTGTGTCATTGTGACTGCATACCTCAGAGAATGCTGCCCCCTGAACTGTCATTGGTCACCTTGGTCCACAGCAAAACACCCCAGTCTTGACTTCCAGAACATTTTATCTGTACCCTAATTATGTGGGACCCCCAATGGCCTTATGTTGCTTGGTTCTTACTGATATTTCTGATTTCTCTTCTCTCTTTTAGGAAAGCATTCCTCACATAGACGCTTGGGAAGTCTGTGCATGGAGTCAACACATGTGCAGTGGTCTGGAAGCTTGGTGCTTGGCTGCAGGGTCACACCAATGGCTCAGTTCATTTTTCTTCTCTGAGAAAAGTAAACCATCAACCGAATTATCTAATTAAATATGAGCCATTATTGTCATTTTGTTGGAACAGAGTAGTATGGGACAGAAGAGAACCTTAAAAGCATAGTCATGTGTCTGCAGGATGCAAATGTGGTCATAGGTTGTCTGTGCTTTGAATCGACCATGGCTCCCCTTTATTCCTCCAATGCTGAAGTTTTAATCCTCCATTTTGACATGTCTCGGCCTGCAAAGAGAGTCCTGTGCACCTTTGACTTTCCTCTGCTACTCCACAGCCATCACAGGGTAAGCTAGTCTCCTGTTAAAGGACTTTGGAGGCTTGACTTTTCTTTCCCTGGTGTCTTTTCAGTCTCTCACTAGGCCCTGACCCCACCTTGGATATGTGTGTATGACTTCATTCCGTCATTCAGGATCTTGCCCATCGCTGCACTGAGAGTAGCTTCTAGAAATCATTTAGAATGTCTTGTCTGCAGACTGGGTGTTGATTATATCCATCACATTTATCACGCCCGTTCTGTTGCTGTCTGAGGCTTTCCACTGTGGGTCCATGAACAAGTGCAAGACTGCTTTGTTGCCAATGACTTGCATGTTGGGGTAACAGTAATTATGGAACACTTGGAAGTCAAGTCCAGGATTGAGATCAGACTTGCTTTTGGGTGCTAGAGCAAAGAATGCATTAGTACCTATAGTAAAAACATCTTTTTCTAGGGGGTTGGGCAAATCCCCTTAAATGACTCAATTTCTATGCTTTTATTGAAATATATTCCTGCTACTGAAAACCTGTCAGAACAATTTCACATTTTAAAGTGCTGTAGGAATGTCCTTAGGTTGAAACTTCCTGCCGTTCACCAGAATGCCAACCTTTATTCCTGGATGTATTTCCCCCAGCTGGCTTTTCTCTACCTGATAATAGAGGCTTATAATGAAAAAGCCCCAAGAACCTTCAACCTCAATGTGGCAAATACCACTGTTACCATACAACCAGCAATAGGAACCTAAAGTCCTTGGAATGACTCTGGCAAGAGCTGGTACCGCGGTTCTGATAAAGCATGCCACATTTCTCACTGAAGAGTTAAAAATGGGTGATAGAAAAGCCTGCTGCATTTATTCTTTCTTTCAAAGTGGCTCTCAGCAGTCGCAATAATGTGTTTTCTGAGCTCTTAATAACACCATAAAAGGGAGCTTCTTGTTGCTGAAACTCTTCACAAGAGCACCCTGGACTTGAGGAATGTGCTTTACAATCACCTGCCAGCTAGATATGTGCCAAATCTACTAATTAGTCACATTTTCTATGCTGCTGTCAGGTTAAAAAATGGGATGAGGACTCTGGAGTGGATAGAATGGGTAATATACAAATATTTTGGGTGATACATAATCAGTTAATTGGTTTATTAAATTATAAAATCATTGTTTGCTCGAAAGAGCAATAAAACTAACTAAATGAAGAGTCACCCCTTTGAAGACTTCGTACATTAATTATGTACTTGCGTCACTTGTAGCAGCCTTGTTAGACAAAGGGCTCTTTATCTTTATATGCCATGGCTACAATGTATTGTGCCACAAATGATGGCACCGACTTTGTGTCTACATAATTACAGAAATCTTATCCCTTTTGTGTTTGCACATCATTTTCAGTTTTTTGGAATAGTTAAACTCCATTTCACTTTTTAATAACATTTTAGAAATCATTGCAGTTCAGGTAAACAGAATTTGATTGCTTTGATGGATTGAAAATGGTTAGCTCAGCCTGAGTTTATTTGATTTGTTTCTTCAGGGATTACAAAGAATAGGATTTTATCTCCAGACTGACAAAAGAGACAAACTCTGCATTTTTGCCTATGCAGTCAGTGGCAGAGATCCTAAACCACACAGCCCTTCCATAGGGGAATTTTTTTAGGCTAGGGCTTAATTCTGAGCTTTCATTCCATCAGATGTGGGTTGAATGGGGGAGGGGGGAGAAGTTTCACTCCTTTTTTTTTTTTTAAAGATCTAGGTTATTTCACAGCACTGAATAGGCAGAACCCAGGGAGGTAATTTAAAGAAACAATGCCTATCTTCCTTAGCAATGACCAGTTTAGGGAAGGCTCATCTGCTAATTGAATAGATTTTTAAAAGGCAAGTGCAGATTGCTTGATAGGGCTGTCCCAGAGGCATAGCCCCATGAGTTTCTTGGAAGCTTGCTCCAAAACCTAGGAAGATTGCAGGTGTTTCTGACACAGATGTTTCTTGTTCTTGCAAACACAATGGACTAGCAGCATGGGAGGAAGAAGCCAGGGACAGGTGGCTGTGCAGTGCAGAGAAGGGCTCAGACATAAGGCTTGTGGCAGCAGCCCTTGTTTAGTACTGCCCTGTTTTGGGGGGAAGGGTGGTGTCCTTTAGATCTTTGTTCTTCAAGAAAACGTGTCTCAACTTTGACTGTTTTGAGTTGTTGAGTCATTGAACCCAATAAATGATACTATTGTGAGCTTGTAACAAGGTGTTTGGAAGAAAAGCAAGAGGGATTCATTTGTCTTTTCTCTCTCCTTCATCATTTCTCTCTACATTTGTGTCATCTATCTATCTATCTATCTATCTATCTATCTATCTATCTATCTATCTATCTATCTATCTATCTATCTATCTATTATGTATGTATGTATGTATCTGTTTATCTATTATATATCCTTAGTTTGCATCTGCAGACAATATATACTATACACACATATTCTATACACTTCTATCATATCTATCTATCTATCTATCTATCTATCTATCTATCTATCTATCATCTATCTATCTATCTATCTATCTATCTATCTATCTATCTATCTATCTATCAATTCATCATCTACCTAATTATTTGAGTCAGGGTTTCCCTATGTTGCTCAGGCTGGCCTTGTACTGGGTTCAAACCATTTTCTAGTTTTTAGAATCTGGTACCACACATGTATGCCCTAGCATGCTTTGCCTAAAAATGGGGATCCAGAAAAAAACCTGGAGTTCTGTGACCTTGAACCCATTTTGAACTTCACTTCTTTCAGTTTTCTACTGGGGTCCCTAGAAGGGGTTAGATGGTTTATATAAGCCCTGAGTGGTGTAGGATGGATGTGCCCTTTGTGATTGCCGATGCTGCTAAGTGTCTATTGAGGGTGTGGTGATTGCCCTGGGATACATACTTTCTGGTAAAAAAAAAGCTGTATATAGCTGTATATAGGTGGACAAAGACTGAAAACATTCTGGCACCTTCTGTTCTAAGGTCTTTAATGAGGGATGGTGTTCTAATACAACCCTATTGGGTTACAAGATCCTGTGTTACATCATGATGAATCCCTTTGATTGTGACTGAAACAGACCAATTTCATAGATTCCACGATAGAAAAAAATCACAAGTGTTCAGCAAATAACCACACACAAATAACAACCAGGTCAAATCTCATTACAAGAAACCCCCTTATAAAGAGGAAAAAAACCAACAACCCCAAATGTTCCTAATAGCACCAAAATATTCTTTTTTCTGGTTAATTGATTTAAAAAGAAACTGATGCAATAAAAATAATAGTCTGGGCAACCCTTTGAAATCTTATCCAATGACATTTGGTTTTGATATAAACCTAATACTGGAGTCATGCAGAGTAAATTCATAATCAGAGAAGGAGATGTCAATCACAGACTGGGGTAAGAGGTGATTGTTTTGTTTTAATTTATATTTTTGTGTAGTATGTGTGTGTACATACTTGTGTGTGTGTACATGTATGTATGGGTGAGCATGCAGGTGTGTGATGAGGTCAGAGGTTAGCATCAAGAATCTAACTGTTTTCCTTCTTATTTTTTTGAGAGAGGTTCTCTCACTGGAGCTAGAGTTCATTGGCTGACTGGCTGGTTGACGATCCCTATGGGTCATCCTATGTCTGCCACTCTAGTCCTGGGATTATGGGGGGGGGAGGGCTGCTACCATGCATGGCTTTTTATGTGGATACTAGGAATCTGAACTTAGATACTTAGATTCTTGCAGTGGCATGTAACCTGCTGGGCTGTCTCTCAGCCCCTTGTTTTTTATTTGTATATAAGGAGAAATTTAAGGTTGAGAAAGTTGTGCATAAAGGAAGAATAATAGAAAACAAGATGGAAGAGGCTGGAGAAATGACTCATCTATTAAGATAATTTGCTGTTCCTCCAGAAAACCAGAGTGTGGCTCCCAGTACCATACCAGGCATCTCACAACTCCACATAACTCTGGTTCCAGGGTATCTAAATACCCTCTTCCATGGGCATTAGCTTATACATATGCAAACATACATACACATAAACTTAAATATATATATATATTTAAAAGATACCCCCCTCTCTCTCATCTATCCTATGGCTATCTATATCTGTCTATCTACCTGTCTTTCTATCTATCACCTATCTTATCTTTGAGAGTCTTACTATACAACCTTGACCATCCTGGAACGTTCTATATAGACCAGACTGGCTTTGAACCCATAGATACCAGTCTGCCTCTACAGCCCCCATCTATCACCTCCCCATCAGTGCTCGGATGAAAGATGTGTGCCACCATATCTAACAAAAACAGAATAAATATTTTAAAAATAAGTGTGGATAGCAATATCATGGGAAAAGAGAAAAGCTGACAGAGGGGTTAAAGGCTCCCTGAACAGTGCTGGTTCTTATTTCTAACCTGAGAAATAAGAATAATAGTTGAGGAAGAGCAAGCAGGCCCCACTACAGCAAGGATTTGCTTAAGCACTCAGGAAATGGACACACATACATATTTAGTTTTTCATTCCTCTGCAGCTTCCAGCAGGCCACAGTTCCCCTGAATCTCCTTGTTAAGATGATCTTCAGCATTGCTTGCAAGGAGTTGAGACCATCCTTCAGATACTGGTACACACTGCCCAGGATTTTAGGCACTGACTCTCCAATGTGCTTGTTCTCTGGGTATTCCCATGTAGTTGATGACCCCTCTTGACTCACTGACCCATCACCCCAAAGCACTGCTTCTTCTAACCTCCTTCTCCATGGAGATTTATAGGAAGATGAAGAAACAGCACTCTGGGCATATATCCAGAAGATGTCCCAACCGGTAAGAAGGACACATGCTCCACTATGTTCATAGCAGCCTTATTTATAATAGCCAGAAGCTGGAAAGAACCCAGATGCCCCTCAATAGAGGAATGGATACAGAAAATGTGGTACATCTACACAATGGAGTACTACTCAGCTATTAAAAAGAATGAATTTATGAAATTCCTAGGCAAATGGATGGATCTGGAGGGCATCATTCTGAGTGAGGTAACCCAATCACAAAAGAACTCACACAATATGTACTCACTGATAAGTGGATATTAGCCCAGAAACTTAGGATACCCAAGATATAAGATACAATTTGCTAAACGCATGAAACTCAAGAAGAACGAAGACCAAAGTGTGGACACTTTGCCCCTTCTTAGAATTGGGAACAAAACACCCATGGAAGGAGTTACAGAGACAATGTTTGGAGCTGTGACGAAAGGATGGGCCATCTAGAGACTGCCATATCCGTGGATCCATCCCATAATCAGCTTCCAGACGCTGACACCATTGCACACACTAGCAAGATTTTGCTGAAAGGACCCAGATAGATCTCTCTCTTGTGAGACTATGCCGGGGCCTAGCAAACACAGAAGTGGATGCTCACAGTCAGCTATTGGATGGATCACAGGGCCCCCAATGGAGGAGCTAGAGAAAGTACCCAAGGAGCTAAAGGGATCTGCAACCCTATAGGTGGAACAACATTATGATCTAACCAGTACCCCTGAGCTCTTGACTCTAGCTGCATATGTATCAAAAGATGGCCTAGTCGGCCATCACTGGAAAGAGAGGCCCATTGGACACGCAAACTTTATATGCCCCAGCACAGGGGAATGCCAGGGCCAAAAAGTGGGAGTGGGTGGGTAGGGCAGTGGGGGAGGGGAGGGTATGGGAGACTTTTGGGATAGCATTGGAAGTGTAAATGAGGAAAACACCTAATAAAAATATAGAAAAAAAAAAGAAACAGCACTCAAGCTGCAATTAGAGCACTTTTAAGGGATGGGACAGTGTGAGGTTGGAGCAGAGGTGGAATACAGTTATTGGGTAGAGAGGGATGGACCACATTTAGGGACAATTAGGGATGACAGCAGCTCCTGCCAGTGTCTAGAGGATAATCAGTTGACTTGGATTGTGCAGCTCTGGGTTGTAGGAAGTAGAGCTGTCATCTTGGCTAAAAGTCAAGAATGTGTCTACGGATAATGACCAGAGATGGGTGAGAGACCCAGGAAGCTTTGCAAGGTCAAGTCCAGCAAGGGTCTATGCTGAGATGACAGGTGATAGACATGAATACAGGCTACCAAGACCCTTATCTAGGAACAATGTGCTGCTCATATATGGGCAGTGGTGTCAGCAGACCACCTCCAGTTGATAGCAAGGATCACCCCTTTATCCCCCTAGGAAACCTGCAATCAGTGTTTGAGGTAGGAGGATAGGGTCCAGCCTCTATTTCACGTGGGCCAAATCTAAAAGGCAGTGTCCATTCTGATTGTCAGAAGTGTATAATTTCTCCCTCTGATGAAGCCTCAGTTTCTTTTATTTTTTTTTCTTTTTTTTTTCCATTTTTTATTAGGTATTTAACTCATTTACATTTCCAATGCTATACCAAAAGTCCCCCATATCCACCCACCCCCACTCCCCTGCCCACCCACTCCCCCTTTTTGGCCCTGGTATTCCCCTGTACTGGGGCATATAAAGTTTGCAAGTCCAATGGGCCTCTCTTTCCAGTGATGGCCGACTAGGCCATCTTTTGATATATATGCAGCTAGAGTCAAGAGCTCCGGGGTACTGGTTAGCTCATAATGTTGTTCCACCTATAGGGTTGCAGATCCCTTTAGCTCCTTGGCTACTTTCTCTAGCTCCTCCATTGGGAGCCCTATGATCCATCCATTAGCTGACTGTGAGCATCCACTTCTGTGTTTGCTGGGCCCCGGCATAGTCTCACAAGAGACAGCTACATCTGCGTCCTTTCAATAAAATCTTGCTAGTGTATGCAATGGTGTCAGCGTTTGGATGCTGATTATGGGGTGGATCCCTGGCTATGGCAGTCTCTACATGGTCCATCCTTTCATCTCAGCTCCAAACTCCGTCTCTGTAACTCCTTCCATGGGTGTTTTGTTCCCAAATCTAAGGAGGGGCATAGTGTCCACACTTCAGTCTTCATTCTCCTTGAGTTTCATGTGTTTAGCAAATTATATCTTATATCTTGGGTATCCTAGGTTTGGGGCTAATATCCACTTATCAGTGAATACATATTGTGTGAGTTTCTTTGTGAATGTGTTACCTCACTCAGGATGATGCCCTCCAGGTCCATCCATTTGGCTAGGAATTTCATAAATTCATTCTTTTTAATAGCTGAGTAGTACTCCATTGTGTAGATGTACCACATTTTCTGTATCCATTCCTCTGTTGAGGGGCATCTAGGTTCTTTCCAGCTTCTGGCTATTATAAATAAGGCTGCTATGAACATAGTGGAGCATGTGTCCTTCTTACCTGTTGGGGCATCTTCTGGATATATGCCCAGGAGAGGTATTGCTGGATCCTCCGGTAGTACTATGTCCAGTTTTCTGAGGAACCGCCAGACTGATTTCCAGAGTGGTTGTACAAGCCTGCACTCCCACCAACAATGGAGGAGTGTTCCTCTTTCTCCACATCCTCGCCAGCATCTGCTGTCACCTGAATTTTTGATCTTAGCCATTCTGACTGGTGTGAGGTGGAATCTCAGGGTTGTTTTGATTTGCATTTCCCTGATGATTAAGGATGTTGAACATTTTTTCAAGTGCTTCTCTGCCATTCGGTATTCCTCAGGTGAGAATTCTTTGTTCAGTTCTGAGCCCCATTTTTTAATGGGGTTATTTGATTTTCTGAAGTCCACCTTCTTGAGTTCTTTATATATGTTGGATATTAGTCCCCTATCTGATTTAGGATAGGTAAAGATCCTTTCCCAATCTGTTGGTGGTCTTTTTGTCTTATTGACGGTGTCTTTTGCCTTGCAGAAACTTTGGAGTTTCATTAGGTCCCATTTGTCGATTCTCGATCTTACAGCACAAGCCATTGCTGTTCTGTTCAGGAATTTTTCCCCTGTGCCCATATCTTCAAGGCTTTTCCCCACTTTCTCCTCTATAAGTTTCAGTGTCTCTGGTTTTATGTGAAGTTCCTTGATCCACTTAGATTTGACCTTAGTACAAGGAGATAAGTATGGATCGATTCGCATTCTTCTACACGATAACAACCAGTTGTGCCAGCACCAATTGTTGAAAATGCTGTCTTTCTTCCACTGGATGGTTTTAGCTCCCTTGTCGAAGATCAAGTGACCATAGGTGTGTGGGTTCATTTCTGGATCTTCAATTCTATTCCATTGGTCTACTTGTCTGTCTCTATACCAGTACCATGCAGTTTTTATCACAATTGCTCTGTAGTAAAGCTTTAGGTCTGGCATGGTGATTCCGCCAGAAGTTCTTTTATCCTTGAGAAGACTTTTTGCTATCCTAGGTTTTTTGTTATTCCAGACAAATTTGCAAATTGCTCCTTCCAATTCGTTGAAGAATTGAGTTGGAATTTTGATGGGGATTGCATTGAATCTGTAGATTGCTTTTGGCAAGATAGCCATTTTTACAATGTTGATCCTGCCAATCCATGAGCATGGGAGATCTTTCCATCTTCTGAGATCTTCTTTAATTTCTTTCTTCAGAGATTTGAAGTTTTTATCATACAGATCTTTCACCTCCTTAGTTAGAGTCACGCCAAGATATTTTATATTATTTGTGACTATTGAGAAGGGTGTTGTTTCCCTAATTTCTTTCTCAGCCTGTTTATTCTTTGTATAGAGAAAGGCCATTGACTTGTTTTAGTTTATTTTATATCCAGCTACTTCACCGAAGCTGTTTATCAGGTTTAGGAGTTCTCTGGTAGAATTTTTAGGGTCACTTATATATACTATCATATCATCTGCAAAAAGTGATATTTTGACTTCCTCTTTTCCAATTTGTATCCCCTTGATCTCCTTTTGTTGTCGAATTGCTCTGGCTAATACTTCAAGTACTATGTTGAAAAGGTAGGGAGAAAGTGGGCAGCCTTGTCTAGTCCCTGATTTTAGTGGGATTGCTTCCAGCTTCTCTCCATTTACTTTGATGTTGGCTACTGGTTTGCTGTAGATTGCTTTTATCATGTTTAGGTATGGGCCTTGAATTCCTGATCTTTCCAAAACTTTTATCATGAATGGGTGTTGGATCTTGTCAAATGCTTTTTCTGCATCTAACGAGATGATCATGTGGTTTTTGTCTTTGAGTTTGTTTATATAATGGATTACATTGATGGATTTTCGTATATTAAACCATCCCTGCATCCCTGGAATAAAACCTACTTGGTCAGGATGGATGATTGCTTTAATGTGTTCTTGGATTCGGTTAGCGAGAATTTTATTGAGGATTTTTGCATCGATATTCATAAGAGAAATTGGTCTGAAGTTCTCTATCTTTGTTGGATTTTTCTGTGGTTTAGGTATCAGAGTAATAGTGGCTTCATAAAATGAGTTGGGTAGAGTACCTTCTACTTCTATTTTGTGAAATAGTTTGTGCAGAATTGGAATTAGATCTTCTTTGAAGGTCTGATAGAACTCTGCACTAAACCCATCTGGCCCTGGGCTTTTTTTGGTTGGGAGACTATTAATAACTGCTTCTATTTCTTTAGGTGATATGGGACTGTTTAGATGGTCAACTTGATCCTGATTCAACTTTGGTACCTGGTATCTGTCCAGAAATTTGTCCATTTCGTCCAGGTTTTCCAGTTTTGTTGAGTATAGCCTTTTGTAGAAGGATCTGATGGTGTTTTGGATTTCTTCAGGATCTGTTGTTATGTCTCCCTTTTCATTTCTGATTTTGTTAATTAGGATTTTGTCCCTGTGCCCTTTAGTGAGTCTAGCTAAGGGTTTATCTATCTTGTTGATTTTCTCAAAGAACCAACTCCTTGTTTGGTTAATTCTTTGAATAGTTCTTCTTGTTTCCACTTGGTTAATTTCACCCCTGAGTTTGATTATTTCCTTCCGTCTACTCCTCTTGGGTGAATTTGCTTCCTTTTTTTCTAGGGCTTTTAGATGTGTTGTCAAGCTGCTAGTATGTGCTGTCTCCCGTTTCTTCTTGGAGGCACTCAGCGCTATGAGTTTCCCTCTTAGAAATGCTTTCATTGTGTCCCATAGGTTTGGGTACGTTGTGGCTTCATTTTCATTAAACTCTAAAAAGTCTTTAATTTCTTTCTTTATTCCTTCCTTGACCAAGGTATCATTGAGAAGAGTGTTATTCAGTTTCCACGTGAATGTTGGCTTTCCATTATTTATGTTGTTATTGAAGATCAGTCTTAGGCCATGGTGGTCTGATAGGATACATGGGACAATTTCAATATTTTTGTATCTATTGAGGCCTGTTTTGTGACCAATTATATGGTCAATTTTGGAGAAGGTCCCGTGAGGTGCTGAGAAGAAGGTATATCCTTTTGTTTTAGGATAAAATGTTCTGTAGATATCTGTCAGGTCCATTTGTTTCATAACTTCTGTTAGTTTCACTGTGTCCCTGTTTAGTTTCTGTTTCCACGATCTGTCCTTTGAAGAAAGTGGTGTGTTGAAGTCTCCCACTATTATTGTGTGAGGTGCAATGTATGCTTTGAGCTTTACTAAAGTGTCTCTAATGAATGTGGCTGCCCTTGCATTTGGTGCGTAGATATTCAGAATTGAGAGTTCCTCTTGGAGGATTTTACCTTTGATGAGTATGAAGTGTCCCTCCTTGTCTTTTTTGATAACTTTGGGTTGGAAGTCGATTTTATCCGATATTAAAATGGCTACTCCAGCTTGTTTCTTCAGTCCATTTGCTTGGAAAATTGTTTTCCAGCCTTTCACTCTGAGGTAGTGTCTGTCTTTTTCCCTGAGATGGGTTTCCTGTAAGCAGCAGAATGTTGGGACCTGTTTGTAGCCAGTCTGTTAGTCTATGTCTTTTTATTGGGGAATTGAGTCCATTGATATTAAGAGATATTAAGGAAAAGTAATTGTTGCTCCCTTTTATTTTTGTTGTTAGAGTTGGCATTCTGTTCTTGTGGCTGTCTTCTTTTTGGTTTGTTGAATGATTACTTTCTTGGTTGTTCTAGGGCGTGATTTCCGTCCTTGTATTGCTTCTTTTCTGTTATTATCCTTTGAAGGGCTGGATTCGTGGAAAGATATTGTGTGAACTTGGTTTTGTCGTGGAATACTTTGGTTTCTCCATCTATGGTAATTGAGAGTTTGGCCGGGTATAGTAGCCTGGGCTGGCATTTGTGTTCTCTTAGTGTCTGTATAACATCTGTCCAGGCTCTTCTGGCTTTCATAGTCTCTGGTGAAAAGTCTGGTGTAATTCTGATAGGCCTTCCTTTATATGTTACTTGACCTTTCTCCCTTACTGCTTTTAATATTCTATCTTTATTTAGTGCATTTGTTGTTCTGATTATTATGTGTCGGGAGGAATTTCTTTTCTGGTCCAGTCTATTTGGAGTTCTGTATGCTTCTTGTATGATCATGGGCATCTCTTTTTTTATGTTTGGGAAGTTTTCTTCTATTATTTTGTTGAAGATATTAGCTGGCCCTTTAAGTTGAAAATCTTCATTCTCATCAATTCCTATTATCCGTAGGTTTGGTCTTCTCATTGTGTCCTGGATTACCTGGATGTTTTGAGTTAGGATCCTTTTGCATTTTGTATTTTCTTTGACTGTTGTGTCGATGTTCTCTATGGAATCTTCTGCATCTGAGATTCTCTCTTCCATTTCTTGTATTCTGTTGCTGATGCTCGCATCTATGGTTCCAGATCTCTTTCCTAGGGTTTCTATCTCCAGCGTTGCCTCGCTTTGGGTTTTCTTTATTGTGTCTACTTCCCCTTTTAGTTCTAGTATGGTTTTGTTCATTTCCATCACCTGTTTGGCTGTGTTTTCCTGCTTTTCTTTAAGAGCCTGTAACTCTTTAGCAGTGCTCTCCTGTAAATCTTTAAGTGACTTATGAAAGTCCTTCTTGATGTCCTCTATCATCATCATGAGAAATGTTTTTAAATCTGGGTCTAGATTTTCGGTTGTGTTGGGGTGCCCAGGACTAGGTGGGGTGGGAGTGCTGCGTTCTGATGATGGTGAGTGGTCTTGATTTCTGTTAGTAGGATTCTTACGTTTGCCTTTCGCCATCTGGTAATCTCTGAAGCTAGCTGTTTTAGTTGTCACTGTTAAGAGCTTGTTCTTCAGGTGACTCTGTTAGCCTCTATGAGCAGACCTGGAGGGTAGCACTCTCCTTAGTTTCAGTGGGCAGAGTATTCTCTGCAGGCAAGCTCTCTTCTTGCAAGGCAGGTACCCAGATATCTGGTGTTCGAACCAGACTCCTGGCAGAAGTTGTGTTCCACTCACTAGAGGTCTTAGGATCACGTGTGGAATCCTGTGTGGGCCCTTGCAGGTGTCAGGCGACTCAGCTGGCAAGGTAGCCGGGGCTCGAGTGGAGTGGAAGGGGTTTGTGCCCCAGATCAAGCCCGGGTAGCCTGCTTCCCTATGTACCGCAGTCTCAAGTTCCACGCGATTGGATTGGGGTAGGCGCTGTGTTCCACTCACCAGAGGTCTTAGGGTCCCGTGGGGAGTCCCGTGTGGGCCCTTGCGGGTGTTGGGCAAGACTCTGCTGTCAAGGTAGCCCGGGGCTCGAGTCTCGAGTCGAGCGGAAGGGACTTGTGCCCCAGATCAGGCCGGGGTAGCCTGCTTCCCTATGTACCGCAGTCTCAAGTTCCACGCGATTGGATTGGGGCAGGCACTGTGGTCCACTCACCAGAGGTCTTAGGGTCCCGTTGGGAGTCCCGTGTGGACCCTTGCGGGTGTTGGGCAAGACTCTGCTGGCAAGGTAGCCCGGGGCTCGAGTCTCGAGTCGAGCGGAAGGGACTTGTGCCCCAGATCAGGCCGGGGTAGCCTGCTTCCCTATGTACCGCAGTCTCAAGTTCCACGCGATTGGATTGGGCCAGGCACTGTGATCCACTCACCAGAGGTCTTAGGGTCCCGTGGGGAGTCCTGTGTGGACCCTTGCGGGTGTTGGGCAAGACTCTGCTGGCAAGGTAGCCCGGGGCTCGAGTCTCGAGTCGAGCGGAAGGGACTTGTGCCCCAGATCAGGCCCGGGTAGCCTGCTTCCCTATGTACCGCAGTCTCGAGTTCCGCGCGATTGGATTGGGGCAGGCACTGTGGTCCACTCACCAGAGGTCTTAGGGTCCCGTGGGGAGTCCCGTGTGGACCCTTGCGGGTGTTGGGCAAGACTCTGCTGGCAAGGTAGCCCGGGGCTCGAGTCTCGAGTCGAGCGGAAGGGACTTGTGCCCCAGATCAGGCCGGGGTAGCCTGCTTCCCTATGTACCGCAGTCTCAAGTTCCGCGCGATTGGATTGGGGCAGGCACTGTGGTCCACTCACCAGAGGTCTTAGGGTCCCGTTGGGAGTCCCGTGTGGACCCTTGCGGGTGTTGGTCAAGACTCTGCTGGCAAGGTAGCCCGGGGCTCGAGTCTCGAGTCGAGTGGAAGGGACTTGTGCCCCAGATCAGGCCCGGGTAGCCTGCTTCCCTATGTACCGCAGTCTCGAGTTCCGCGCGATTGGATTGGGGCAGGCACTGTGATCCACTCACCAGAGGTCTTAGGGTCCCGTGGGGAGTCCTGTGTGGACCCTTGCGGGTGTTGGGCAAGACTCTGCTGGCAAGGTAGCCCGGGGCTCGAGTCTCGAGTCGAGCGGAAGGGAAGCCTCAGTTTCTTGTTTCCTTTTCCAGATGCTGATCCTTAATGAACACCGTGCAGCCTAAAATTGACCACAGCATCCATTTCCAGAAAACCCAACTGTTTGCCCTTAGAAAAAGGACCCTGGGCATGATGCTCATGGCAGAGTAAGAAAGATATATAGAAAGGTAGCTGGGCAGGTGGGATTTTGTGCAATCAGGTCAGGGGAAGCTGTGAGTAATGGGGGCAGGGGGTTACTCCTTGCCCCTCTAGTCAGGTCCTAGTTCCCAGGAGGTGTGCAAGAACATGGCTGACTGAGCCATCTCTCCAGCTCATAGGCCCTTTCTACTCTTCAGTGTTCCTGTATGTTAACCCTCCAGTTGGTAATTTGGTTATTCATGGGAGTGGTGCCCCCAGTAAGATGATTAGGAAGGAACTGGAGACTCAGCATCTACTTTCAGCCTTTTGCTCATCCCTTTTCCTTGGCAGATGAGACTTTTCCAGTGCTCCCTCAGGCCAAGACCCTAAGGTGAAAATCCTGCCAACCATGCATGATCAGGGCTCTAACTCACATGTAAAATTCTTCTTTCCAATGTGATGATATTTGGAGATAGAGTCTTTGAGAGACCATGAGGATTGAGCCCTTGTAAGTAGGATAAATGTTCTTATAAACACTCCAGAGAGCTGCCCTGCCCTTTCCGCCATGTGAAGCAGTTGAAATCGGGGAGCTGCCTGGAGTGACCAGGAGCCCGTCCCCCCATATATTCCCTGTAATTCAGGAACAAAATACCACCTACCATATAGGTCATGAGTAAGTCATTTATTTCTCACAGATCTGAGGCTACCAAGTTCAAGTCTGGGCTAGTGGGGGACTCTGGAGACTTTCTGCTCCCTGATTTCTGCTGCCTCACATTAAAAACAAAACAAAACAAAACAACAACAACAACAACAACAACAAAATAACTGGCCATGGAAGTTTCAATACCAAGGCTGAAGAGGCAGAGAAAGGAGCCTACTAGTCAACCAGCCAATGAGAAACCTTGTCTCAAAAAACAAGGTGATATCATTTAGAAATGATACTTGACGTCATATCAGAACACATACACACACACATACACACACGCACACACACACACACACACACACACACACACACACACACACCCCACCCCCAACACAAAAATGTCTATGGCCTGACCCCTGGAGCCATGGAACTTAAGGGTACAGGCTGCTACTAGGAATACCTGCCTAGGGCCTGGAAAACATAAGTTTCATTTGGTACCTTCAATCTTATCTATAACTGAATACTTTACAGCATTTAGGATTCTGTTATATAAAGTGATGGCTGACAGGCACAATTCCAGCCCATTAACATATATGTAAAGTTATTTGACTTTGTACAATTCTTTTCTTGTCAAACATTTTCCTTTTCCAGTTGGCATGCTATGTAAAATCCTACATTAACTTTGTCAATCTGTTTTTACAGCCTACCCCATCAACTGTCCTGCAAGTGAAAACCAGAAACAAAGACCAGCAGAACTCCAGGATGCCTTTGTGTAGTGGTTTGAACAGGAATGGCTCCCAGAGGCTCGTACATTTGAATGTTTTTAATCATTAGGGAGTGGCACTACTTGACAGGGATTAAGAGGCATGGCCTTGCTAGAGTAGGGGTGGACGTATTTCACTGGGGTTTCAAATGCTGAGGCAAGGCTCAGTCTCTCTCTCTCTCTCTCTCTTCCTGATGCCTACAGATCTGGATATAGAACTCTCAGCTCCTTCTCCAGCACTATGTCTTCTTGCATGCCTCCATGCTTCCCACCATGGCGATTTGGACTAAATCTCTGAAATCTAGCACCCAAGGAAATCACTACAGAGGATTAATTCCTAGTGAGCCAAACTTAAAGCCATTTTACTGAAGCTTCCATTTCTAATTCATGTTCACATGAAGTAAAAGGGAGGCCCACCCAGAGAAATTGTCTTTTATAAAACATCATGAGAAGCTGACCATGCCAGAGAGGACAGGAACCTTCCAGGGAAGACAGATGAGAAAGCTCCTTTAAAGTTGTATTCATTTTGTAGATATTTGTGATTTCTAAGAAGAAAATTCATTAAATAGTATAAAGGGTAGTTTGGGTTTTTAAAGTCTCTCTCTCTCTCTCTCTCTCTCTCTCTCTCTCTCTCTCTCTCTCTCTCTCTCTCTCTCTCCCTACCTACCTATCAATTGATTGACAGGGTCTCACCCTGAATATCCTAAATAGCCTGGAACTTGCTATGTAGAACAGTCTGGCCTCAAACTCAGAGAGTTTCTCTCGTTCATGTGCTAGGAATTAAAGGCCTAGTTAATTTAATTTTATTTTATTTTTACTTACATATCTAGGTGAGTGTCTGTGTATAGTGATGTGCCTGTGAGTGCAGTTGCCCTTGAAGGCCAGAAGAGGGAGTTGGATCTCCTGTAGTTGCAGTTACAGGCTGTTGTGAGTCACCTGATGTGGATCCCGGGAACCACATCTGGGTTCTCTATAAGACACTGTGTGCGTGTGCGCGCGCGCGCGCGTGCATGTGTGCATAAGTGTGTTTAACCACTAGGTTTTCCAATTAAGACTAGCTTTTGTGTTGACTCTCAGCACAGCCACGGACAGGCAAAAGCGAAGGTGGCTTGAGGATGCTTTTTAAAGGGATACATTGATTTTACAGGAGCCTTGGTTCACAGGAAGCACTGAGGGCTGAAATAATTTTTAACCCATGTCTCCACAGTGGCCTATCTTATGCTGTATTTGTCGGATGGTGAGGAATCTTCACTCTCTACCTTAAAGAGAGTCCCTTTCTGGCTAAAATCAGTCCCAGTCTTATCTCTTTTAGTCTGGTGTAATGTCTTTCTCTTCCCAGTCTTATGGGCTTGTGATACACCAGCTTTCTGAGGAGCTGTTGGCCAGAGTGAGGTTGAGCATTGAGCTAGAAAGCCATCGTAGTGAAAGAGAGGCCATAAAATCTTAGTGTATACTTCTTATGGATGGCCACTGCTCCTGTGAGGGACCCCCACCATGCTGGTTGTTCTCTCTCTCTCCCCCCCCTCTCTCTCTCTCTCTCTCTTTCCCTCCCTCCCTCCCTCCCTCCCTCTCTCTCTCTCGTGCACACTTGCATTCTGTTCTGTGAATGTCTATCACATGTGCTCTCACATCTTGTAGAAGTCAGACAACCACCTCAGGTACTATTCCTCCTGTCCCATCTTGTTTGAGACAGTTTCTTGGGTTTCACTAACACTTTGAGGAATCCTCCTGTCTCTGACTCCCATCTCACAGCACAAATGCTAGGACTGCAGATGTGTACAAACACATCTTGTCTTTTTATTGGCCAGATTAATTCTGGGGATTTTTTTTCCCCTCCTGAGCCATCTCCCTAGTGTGAGACTCTAGTTTTTAAGTGACAGATGGTAAAACTGCTGATGCTTCTGCGGTTGTTTCCAAACTGGAATCCTTGACTACCATTCTTACTGTTCTTAGAATATATCATGGAACATTCTTTCTGTATGTCTGTGCTCCAGGCTCCCGACAAATTCTCATTAATCCCTGGAACCGACAGAATGGTGATAATGAAAACAGTAGGACCACTTATTGCCCACCTACTAAGTGCCAGGCTTTGTGAGAAATACCGTATCTATCTGTCATTTAATTTTCTCACTACTCTTATGACAAAACTATTCAT
The DNA here is from genome assembly GCF_000001635.26 of Mus musculus. Taxonomy (NCBI): domain Eukaryota; kingdom Metazoa; phylum Chordata; class Mammalia; order Rodentia; family Muridae; genus Mus; species Mus musculus. The sequence continues at coordinate 60,343,896 of NC_000085.6, read as the reverse complement.
ATCTCCACTGGCAAAGGAGCAGACTGGGATCCAGAGAAATTATAGCTTCTGGAGATCTCCACAAACGTATACAGAAGTGCTTGCAGGTGCTGTAGCCCCCAAAGCCATGCTACCTTCAGCCATCGACCCTGGACCATGCAGAGGCTGCTATTCAGTAACAGCCCATCCATCTCATTACTGTCAACATGGTCCCACGTGTAAAGGAGCAGAAAATTCTCTAGACTCAGGAGAGCTGTACTGGAAAGAATGTGTGTCATTAACTTTACAGATATTACTTATATGTTTATTCTATGATGCCAATTAGATATAGCAATTAGATATTTATTGGCTATTTATTATTAATTAGTTATTCATTAAATATTCATTGTGACTGTGTCAATTTAAACTTTCACCAGTGAAGTGGGCCTGGCCATATAAATCTGTTAACCCAGCTACAAAGGAGGGTAAGTCAGGGACATCCTAAGTTAAGGTCTTCCTGGGCTAACAAATGAGTTCAAGGCCATCCTGGACAACTTAATCAAACCATCTCAAAATAAAATATCAGAAGAGGGCTTGGGATGCATCCTAGTGAAAGAGTGTTTGTCTAGGGAGATCCTCGGTTCCACCCCTAGCACAATCAAACAACTGTAGTGATCACTTTCGCCAGCCAGATAGAGGGTCTTTATTTTCTTCATACCCTTGTCTTCATCCGGACCAGGTATCATTACTTTTAAAAATAGCAGTAGGATGGAAATTGAGATCACTACTTTAAAAAATAACAGTATGATGGAAATTGATTGTTATCTCATTGAAGTTTTGTTCTGCATTTTGTTTATTATTAGACTGTAAAATATAGTGGCCAGTTGACTTTCTTTTTCTGGTAATGGTATAGCCTTATTTTTTTTCTTATTTGTTATCTCTTTCTTTTAAAAAAAAGATTTATTTTACTTTTATTATGTGTGCATGTGTATTTCTGTGTGTATTTTCATGTGCATATACCTGCAGAAGCTAGAAAAACTCTCAGATCTCTTGGAGCTGAGGTTACAACCACTACAACCTGATCTAGGTCCTGAGAACAGAACTCAGACCTGCAAGAGCAACAGCAAGTGCTGCTAACTGCTGTGCCATCCCACTAGCCTCTGTTTGCTTGGGTTTTGGTGTTTAGTTGGTTTTGTTAAGGATGGGTAGACTGTTACTCTTGTTGTTCAATCTGGTCTCAAATTCACGGGCTGAAGCAATCCTCCTGCCCCAGCTTCCTGTGTAGCTGAAACTACAGTCATTGCATGCAACGTTTTCTCTTGTAGTATTGCCTTTTTTTTCCTTTCTCCCCTCCTTTTCCTTCCCATTTTCCCTTGATGCTGATAATTGGACCCAGAGTCCCATGTACACTAGCCAAGTGCTCTAACACTGACTCCATTCCATAAGAATCCTCAGACTGAACACCAAGGTTCCATTAGCTGGGTGTATTACAGTACTTTCTGCTAGTGTCTTCTTATTTTGTTTAAGGTAACTTTTACAAACATAATTGCACACACAGTCCTGTGTTCTTTCCCCCTAGCTGATATTCCAGTGTCTCATTTACAGACTTGTTCATAATGTCTTCTAATGTTTAAGTTTTAGCTTCACATTGAGGCCTATAGTAAATCTACAATATATTCTTTTCACCAGAGCTTCAGGAGTGATTGGGGTTTCTTTTGACACAGAAGAACAACACATTCTTGCACTCCTGCATGGTATACAAACATCCTTCCACACAGATCTGTATTGTTCCTCTCTGCTGTCCAATTATCATGGTTAAACATGGTCGTTTCTGATGCTATCTCTGTATTACTAACAGCTAATGTGTCTTATAAAATCGAGCCATGTGTTTAAATTCAAAAGGCTTTTGCTAGTCTATATCATATAGATCTTAGCCATAGTCTATCAGCAAACTACTAAGCAATGAATTAAATTTGCTGGTCTTCCTATGTTCAAGGTTTAAAACTGAAAAGTTTCTTATTCAGTGTGATTGATTCACTGGCAGTCACTAGAGCCAGACAGTGAAATCAAACATAATTTAACTGTTTTATGCCTATTTAAATAAAGGTCAGAATCTCAGGTAATTGGATAGTAAACAGAACATCTGTTCTATTGTTCAAAATTGAGTGGTTTAGGGCCCTGAATTGCAGAAGGGTCAGCCATTTCTTCTTAGAGTGTGCCTTCTAGGTGCATTTTACAAAATCAGCCACCAGAGGGCAGAATGCGCATGAGCATCCTGGGCGAAGGAAGACACAGGAGTCCATGTTGCTTGTAAGCTTTCCTGATGAGCTAGCAGTAACTTTTTTTGGAGAGGTTTTTCAGCCATTAAGGATGATGGTTGTTGCTGGTTATCCCAGTTGAAGCCTCTTCATATCCTGACAGAGAAGCTCGATTTGTAATTGTGAACAAACTTTTGACTTTTGTTACAAGAAAATGCTGTTTAATGAGGGGGAGGGAGAGCGTAGGAAGGTAGGGGAGGGGAAAGGAGAGGAAGAAAGAGGGAGGGAGAGAAAGGGAGAGGGAAGGAGGGGAGAGGGAGGGGAGAGGAAAGGGAGAGGAAGGGGGAGAGGGAGAGGAAGGGGGAAAGAGGAGGAGGGAGCGGGAGGGAAAGAGAGGGAGGGGAGGGAGACAGAGAGGCAGACAGACAGAGATTCTAACCATGGGAGCCAAGTGACCTGCCAGTGGGTGAGGCAATGTTTCTAAGGAGGCGCTCGCTTTCTGACCACACTACTTCCATGTTCACGATCAGGGAAAGTGGATGGGTGCAAGTGTTGTGGTCTGGGAAACTGGTCCACCATCCCTTGTGCTGTTAAGTCATGTACCACGTTTTTTTCCAGTACTGCCTCTTTTTTTTTTTTTTTTAATTTTGACAAGTAGTAAATATATCACTTCTTAGGGAATGAGCTACCATATAAATTTTCTCTTGGGACTACTGTAGAGGAACCTGGACTGGGTCTACACACAATAAGCATGCTCTGCCGAGGGACTCTTTAAAGCTCTTCGTTGTCTGAGGTTCCATAGGTGCCACTGCCCTGCTTTTAATTAATTGGACTTCATTTGAAAGAGGTGCCTTCATATTGGAGAAGTCACTCAGATTAGGTTTAAAAAGAAACATCCTCATGACTTAAACATGTTATGAAAGACCTTTTTAGTTTGAATCTATAGCAGCTGTGATTAGTAAAATCACTGGACTTTGTTCATAACATCTTATTAGAGGCCTTCTTTGTTTCCCTTGGAAATCCCCTGTAGTTGTCATAACCAAGCAGCATCAGCTACTCCCATCCCACAGTTGCACCAGCCTTGCGCTGGCTTAAATAATTTGTGTCCCTGCTGAGCTGCAAGGCCACTGAGAACAGGGACCTTATGCTGATCTACATCTCTTGCTGAAAACCAACACTGAGCTCAGCCAACTTGAAGTCTAGTTCAGGGCTATCTTTTTTAGTTTTCCACATCACCTCTTGGGGGCGCAACTGAGCTTTCACTTCACAAGTCTTGTTTGAGCTGTCTGCTTCCTTGATGGGAGGCACTCCAGCCACATGGCTCCCTTACATGCCGAGACTCCAGTGTGCGTGTTCTTCGGAGCCCTGTGGTATCCAAAAACTGATTTACACGAGCTTAAATCCAAGCCTTCTGACACTTCAAAAAGTTGAATTTTTCTCATCCAGCATGATAAATGGCTTTCGTGTGCCTAGGCCTTTAAGGTTTATGTCCAGGGAGGGCAAGAAAGGGTAATGAAAAGAACATGGCCTCTTGGGTCAGTCAGTAGATGTTGCATGCATGCATGAATGGTTCATGGGGTAGGGTATGAGGCACTCTGCAAATAACACACGTGTTAAGTGCTTTGCTAAGTGCTTGCTTTAAAATTTTGTCATGTTCACTTTTTTTTCCAATTTTTATTAGGTATTTACTTCATTTACATTTCAAATGCTATCCCAAAAGTCCCCTATACTCCCGCCCCCCCACGCCCGCTCCCCTACCTACCCACTCCTACTTCTTGGCCCTGGTGTTCCCCTGTACTGAGGCATATAAAGTTTGCAAGAACAAGGGGCCTCTCTTCCCAATGATGGTCGACTAGGCCATCTTCTGCTACATATGCAGCTAGAGACACGAGCTCCGGGGGTGGGGGTGGGGGTGGGGGTGGGGGTGGGGGTGGGGGTGCTGGTTAGTTCATGTTGTTGTTCCACCTATAGGGTTGCAGACCCCTTCAGCTCCTTGAGTACTTTCTCTAGCTCCTCCATTAGGGATCCTGTGATCCATCCAATAGCTGACTGTGAGCATCCACTTCTGTGTTTGCCAAGCACTGGCATAGCCTCACAAGAGACAGCAATATCAGGGTCCTTTCAGCAAAATCTTGCTGGCATATGCAATAGTGTCTGCGTTTGGTGGCTTATTATGGAATAGATCCCTGGGTGGGGTAGTCTCTGGATGGTCCATCCTTTTGTCTCAGCTCCAAACTTTGTCTCTGTAACTCCTTCCACGGGTGTTTTGTTCCCAATTCTAAGAAGGGGCAAAGTGTCCACACTGGTCTTCATTCTTTTTGAGTTTAATGTGTTTTGCAAATTGTATCTTGGGTATTCTAAGTTTCTGGGCTAATGTCCACTTATCAGTGAGTGCATATCTTTTGTGATTGGGTTACCTCACTCAGGATGATACTCGCCAGATCCATCCATTTGCCTAGGAATTTCATAAATTCATTGTTTTTAATAGCTGAGTAGTACTCCATTGTGTAAATGTTCCACATTTCTGTATCCATTCCTCTGTTGAGGGACATCTGGGTTCTTTCCAGCTTCTGGCTATTATAAATAAGGCTGCTATGAACATAGTGGAGCATGTGTCCTTATTAAGAACTCTTGAGGTAGATAGCCCTATTTTACAGCTAAGAAACAGAGAGAGACCGTGCTGAGTTGTGAGCATATAGAACTTTAGGTGGTAGTGCCAGAGAGCCTTGGAAAGCCTTTTCTTAAAATTATATGCAACAGTTGTGTGTGTTTATGTGTACAAGTACACACATGTGTGTGCTACCATATCCCACCACCAACTACCATATGTGCATTATTTTTCCATTGAGTTCAGGGAATTAAACTCAGTTCCTCATGCTTGCAAGATAAGCACTTTACTGACTGAGCCACCACCACCACCCAGCCTTAACATTATACTTTGATGGAATAACATAGAACTAAAAAGGATTGACAAACATAAGTTCAAATTCCCAGATTTTCTGATCTTTCTCTAGTAAAGAGAAGTCAGCATTGAATGAAGACAGAACTCCAAGCTTCTAAGATCTTGGGCTTCTTGGAGTGGCAGGGGGATTTCAAGGCAAAATTGGCTTTCAAGGAGAGTCTGTTCTGTCACCACAAGGACTGTCCTCTCATCCTCTCCCAATGGCATTAGGCTCGCCTTGAAGATCTCTTGTTGGGAACGGCTTCAAGCGGAGGAGGCAGCTCTGGGGGATGGGTTCGTAGCCAGAATCTGCCCATCCTAAATCTGGCCCAGGCGATAGAAGGCATCTTTGGCCTGGAGAAGTGTAATACAAAGAAAATCCTAATTGCTACAGCTAAGTAATTAGAAGATCCAACCTATAAATCAGAGTGCAGCAACCCCTTTAATTACGTGGACAATTAAGTTGGTGAGTAACGCAGTCTCTCCCCCGGCTGAGCATATTTAACAGCGGGAATGGCAACAAGTTTCAAGCTGATTTATCATGATTTTGTTTGGTCAGATGATTTTTCTGCATTTTAATGTGTTTTGCGGTTACATATTTGCTGTGAACAAACAATGCTTTTCTCAGGTAGTTCAGCACGAGGAGGGCTGGCTGCATGGCTTGTTTACTATTCCTCCAGGCCTCTCCAAAATCAAACAACATTATGTACTTATTTTTAAGTAGCTGCACTAAAATCTTAAACAGTCTCCTTAGAGTCCTTCCTTTTCTCTCTCTCTCTGCCAGTGTGTAAGCACACAACAAAATATTTGAAAAACAAAAAGCTATCTATTTTCTTGAGTCTCGTTTTGAGACTAGGATGTAACGCTTTGATATGGAACTTTAACAATGGCACAATCAAAAAACACCTGCTAATTAATTCTGAGGGAGGGGTGAAATTCCTGTGAGCTGAGGGTCACACATTATGTGTACATGTTAAAGTGCTATGTGTATATGGCCACTGAAGTTTAAAACTATATTCACAGGGGCTGGGGAGATGGCTCAGTGGGTAAGTCTACTTGTGGCACAAGCCTGAGGACCTGAGTTCAAATCCAAAAGACCCATGCAGGAAGCGGATTGAGACCACGCTCACACCTGTCATCCCAGTGAAAGGAGCTGACACAAGAAAATGGATGGGAATTATTGGCTGCCAGCCTAGCTCAGGCTCCATGAGAGACATTGTCTCAAAAGGATAAGGTAGGAATAAAAGAGCAAGACCCCAGACATTGTTCTCTGTTTTCTGTGTATATACGTGGGTACATGAACATGCACGTACATGTATAATAAATTACCTTTATTTATAACAATATAACAAAAGTGTTAGTTGTGCTCTCTAAAGGTGTTTTAGGATTCAGTGGGGCTGTAGGAAGACACCAGGCTATTTTGTATACTCTGGGTGATGACTACAGATACTGCATAAGAGGCTCATAGCCTAGGATCTGGGATATAGGCCACACTACGTGCTATTTTAATTATAACCAGAATCACTCTGGCTTTCCTGCTCACAGGACCCAAAAGAAGCACAAACCGGATTGTATAACCCTGGGCTCATCTGTGCAGTTTCACAGAGTCCTTTCTCATAAGATCAGCAGAAGGAATATGTCATTGGCCGATTTCTTTCTTTTTCTTTTTTTAAAGATTTATTTATTTATTATATGTAAGTACACTGTAGCTGTCTTCAGACACTCCAGAAGAGGGCGCCAGATCTCATTACGGATGGTTGTGAGGCATCATGTGGTTGCCGGGAATTGAACTCAGGACCTTCAGAAGAGCAGTCAGTGCTCTTAACCGCTGAGCCATCTCTCCAGCCCCGATTTATTTCTTTTATATAAAGATTTGGTTTATTTTTAATTATGTGTATGAGCAGGCATGCACATGTGAGTGCAGGCACCAGGGGAGACCTGAGGTGTCAGATTCCCTGGGGGCTGGGGAGATGATTTCGTGGTTGAGAGCACTTGCTGCTCTTGCAGAGGAACAGTTTGGGTCCTAGCATTCATGTCAGGTAGCTCACAACTGCCTGTATCTTTTTTCAAAGTCATCTTTGTTTATCTTTTCCTCTGACCTCCTGTGTCCTTTTTCTCTGTATCTGCCCTGTGTCCCCTCAACCAGCTTCTCGGGTGCTCTTGCTTTCTTTGCCTCAGAATGCCCTGGTGTTTCACCTTCTTGATTGGCATCATCCCAGCCTTATGGAGTAAAAGCAAGGCTGGCAGCCAAGAGCCAGGGAATTTTCCCTTTAGGAAGGGAAGGGGAAGGTTGCATACCTTCTGTTCCAGGTTAATTGTCTGAGTGGCACTATCCTGTTATACATTGCTGGCTACAGTTTGTTTGTTTGTTTGTTTGTTTGTTTTTGATCAGCTTAGGGTATTGGAGTGTTGAATTTGTAGAAGAAATGGTAGGCAAGTATGAGAACAGAGAAGGCTCTGGGAGAAAGAGAGAAAGGCCAGCCAGGAGGATCATGGGAGGTTCCAAAGTGGTTCTGAGGAGAGAGGAGAGTATGAAGTCTCCAGGGAAACCTGGATCTCATAGCAGTGTGAATGATGTTAATAGTGAACAGTAGGTACATGCTGAACCATTGCTCATTGTTCCTCACTGCCCTGAGCACGTTTACACTTTCCTTTTTATTCTGAAAGCTGTCACAGGAGGTAGCACTTCATTATCTCCATATCGAAGATGAGTCCACTGAGGTCTAAGGGACTTAGTCAAAGTCCACACACTCACAGGCTGGCTGTAGGGGATTAGAGGAAGTGCTTGCCTAGGGCTCCAAGGACTGTTTCCACATTGTGTCTTCATCGTCTAGGAGACAGGTCTACCAGATGGAAATCAAGGGGACTCTTGGCTGCATAGCTGTTTCCAGAGCTGAGGTCTAGGTATGGTTTATGCTAAACAAAGATCTTGAGATGGACAGGAAAGAGTGCCTAATGGCATGAAAGATATTACAATACTAGAAGAAAAAGCAGGGACCTTTCTGCAGCCATCTGGAAAATGCAGAATTGCCCACAATGGACCCAGTTCTAGTTGGGCTAATACTAGATATCTGTGTAAGTGGAAGAACCTTCCATATTGAAAGACACAAACCAAGAGATATTATGGTGATATGTGGTGAACACAGATTGCTTTTCGTTCCCTTAAAATGCATTGCTTGGCAACGTACAATATGTATATTTAGAATAAACCCTCAAAGAATTATAGTGATATCCAGGGCTGGGGAAAAAGTTTAGTTGTTAAAGGGCTTGTAGAATAAGCATGATGGCCTGGGTTTGATGATACTCATGTAAAATACGGGGTGTGGTGGTAGGCGCTTGTGATCCAAGAGCTGGGGAGCTGGAGACGACCATCTCTGGAACGCTTTCCTGAACCAGCCTAGCTAAACTGGTGACTACAAGTTTAAGTGAGAGATCCCATCTCCAACAACAAGAATAGGTTACCTCTAGACCCCCTATTCATGTCCACCCCCAAGAAGAATTATACCAGTATACAAAATCAAAGGATTCGAGGTAGAAGCACTGGGAACATTGTGTCAGGAGCAAGATGTCACAGCAAGACTGAAAGGGAAAGAGCAGTAATGTCTAGCTACGTTCGATTTGCTGTTATTTGATGACAGTGTGCAAAGTATTTGAAGACTTGACTGAAGTTCTCACAGCCTGTTCTTTAAAAATGCTCCTGAAACTCAGAATCACTAACCGTAAGCCAGCAGCAGCCTCAGGGGATCTTGCCACCACTGTGGATATCAGAACCACCCCAGTGTTTCTTGGTGGCACTTGAAAACTCAGAGAAGCCACCGCAGGAGATTCATTTGGGGAATTTTCTATGGCCTCTTTTCATACCCAGTGCTGGCTTTGGATTAGCATCCGAAATGCAGGTTGCTTCCTTCTGTCTGGCTCTGACTGGGAATCTGTTGAGGGCTGTCTGTCCTGTTTAATGCTGGGAATTTCACAGGCCGTAAGCAGCATCTGGGCATCGCGGCCTCCTTTGATGTTTAGCACAATTTACAACGAAAGCTTTGGGAGACATTTAAAACCGTGCAAGGTCCTAAATCATTAAAGGAATGCGGTGCTAGACTTAAAAAATGATAATTGAATGCATTCAACAATAAAGCTGCCAAATTTTAGTAGCCAGTTTGCTAGAGGCTCTTTGGAAGAAACTGTGCTAAACTGGAGAAATGAAGAAGAAAAAAAATTTGAAGAAAAGAAAGAAATCATTAGAAAAAAATAAAATGGCCAACCTTTTCAAATAGGAACTTGTTGTTCTATAAACCAAAACATATTGAATGGGAGAGAAAATTAAAATGGATTAACTGACAGCCTTACACATGCTAAGTGACCAGAATGTCATCATCCTGGGAACTGATAGTGTTGGACCACCTGGGCCCCCTTCTCTGCCCCTTAAACAATGTTGGGACCACACTGTTAATAGCCCCATCCTCATAGGATTAATAGCCTAATGTAAGATTTTTTAAAATTTATTTTTACCTTAAAAATTATATGTGTGTGGGTGGGGAGATAGCTCAGTAGTTGAGTGGTAGTTGTTCTTTCAGAAGATCTGATGCCCTCTGTTAGCCTCTGTAGGCACCATGACGGTACATGGAACACAGACATACATGCAGGCAAAAAACATGCATGCACATATAATAATAATAATAAATTCTTGTGTGTGTGTCTACGTGAGGGTTATGTGCATGTGAGTACAGATACCTGTAGAGTCCAGAAGAGGTCCTGAGATCCCCTGGGACTAGAGTTACAGGTTGTTACAAGCTGCCTAATATGAGAGCCAGAAACAAAACTTGGGTTCTATGATGGAGAACCACCTATTTTTCTTTCTTCTCTTACAGTATTTTAGAACAAACCCCAGACTTGATAATGATAAAAACCAGAACATCTTGTTTTCTTACATTGCTGGGGAATACAAACATTTTAAAAACATCTATTCTTCAATAGCATACCACACCCCAAAAAATGCACTCTGATTCCTTAATATCAAGTATCAAGCGACTGTTAACATTTCTACTTTTCTCATAAATGTGTTGGGTTTATTTTTAAAGCCTCTTCTTTTATTTATTTGGGTTTAGTTTGGGTCTGAACTGTTATTTTCCAGGAAGAGCACACATTATTTGTTAAATCTTAAATTACTTAAATTCCCATTATGTCTGTTTTTAAATTTCTTTTCTACTTCTCTCTCTCTCTCTCTCTCTCTCTCTCTCTCTCTCTCTCTCTCTCTCTCTGTGTGTGTGTGTGTGTGTGTGTGTGTGTGTGTGTGTGTGCGCGTGCGTGTGTGTGAACTCTCTTCCTCGATTGTTCTCAATAGATATAATACTGAAGCATTATCTTTCATTTGACCCAGAGCTTCCTGATCTGACTACTCTAGCTAACCAGATTGCCCTAGGAATCTCCTGCCTCTACCTCCTGAGCTCAGCAAACACAGGCAGGCCACCATGCCTGTCTGGCATCCTATGGGTACTGAGAATCATAGCTCTGGTTAGTTCTTGTGCTTGTACAGGCAAGCACTTTACCTACTAAGCCATGTCTCCAGCCCTCTTTCTTTTAATTCATTCTATTCTGAACTTTTTAAATATGTAGATTTAAATATGCTCTATGTATTTAAACTCAATAAAGTTATTCTCCTGATGCTCAAATTATTGGAGGTTGACCAGTGGAAGTTTCACACTGAGTCTTAAATCCTTTGACGAGTCCTGGCTATCTTTGCTCATGACTTTGCTTCTGATGTCTAAGTTGATCCAGGCTCACGTTTCTGTATCCTGCAGTCTTCTGTTGCTATGAGAGGCCCTATTTTGGTGTTTGAAGGCCAGTCTTTTCAAGGTGCCCTCTCTCACCAGTTGGTCATTAGCACTCCCCTGTAAAAGGAAAATTTTAAAGATAAAACATAATGAGTTTATATTAATCCTTCCAATGGAAAAATCAGGGTAACAGGGCTTTATGTAAAGCTCTTGCCTTACATTTGTGTGTCTTTTTCCATTGGCATGAATCCTGAATCATCTACTCCATTTGTGTCACTTGAGTCTTGTCACTGAGTAGATTCCTCAGGAAAAGGTCAGAGGAAAAATGTTCTTTTATTTTCATAAAAACTCTGTGTATTTGTACTTTAGCATGAATTTGGATATGAAACATAAATCACATTATTTCTTTTATTATCTTGAAGGTATAATTTCATTTTATTTGTGCACAACTAAAAGGCACAACTATCCAACCATTTATTGATAGTCTTTCATTTTTTCCATGTGATTTCGTCTTCTTTACTTGAAGTAGAGATATTTTTTTTCTTAAAGTCCAGTAATTTTTAAAGGAATGCTAAGGCTTAAAAAACAAATCTTTTAAAAGATGTATTTTATTTAATGTATATGAGTACACTGTCACAGTCTTCACACACATCAGATCCCATTACAGATGGTTGCAAGCCACCACGTGGTTGCTGGGAATTGAACTCAGGACCTCTGGAAGAGCAGTCAGTGCTCTTAACCACTGAGCCATCGCTCCAGCCTGAGTCCAGTAATTTTAAGATTATATATCAGTATTGTTTTCCACTCCTCTCTCTTACCCATCTCCTTGATCTCTTTTTCCCCACTCCTCCCTCCCTCATTGTCTCCCCATCCAGGGCAACAGTATGACTTTTAGTATGTGGTTCTAGAGCAATGACCCTTAACCCTCCTAATCCTGTGACGCTCTGGTGTAGTTCAGTATTTGATCTCCTTTGCTGCTTCTTTGGGTTTTCTTGAGAATGGAAGTCCCTTTTACACATGTCACTTTTTCTTCTTATATCCTAGATCTGTCATTACAAGTCTTTCTTGCCTTTATTTCATTTTAACGTTTTTCCCTTTTGCCTCTATCTTAGAAGAAAGTAAATAGTTGTGCAATATGCATTTTGCACTACACACTCTGCACTATTTACAATGCACTGCAAACTGCAGTTACTCTCTTGTGCACCCTTTTTCCAGCTTGGCCTTTGTTTATAAAGTGGTTAATTATTTTACTTCTAATTTTCCTTGACTTCTATAACCTCACTTCTGAATCTGATATTTTCATATTTTTTTATCACTTTCTACATTGCTTCTAGGTCACTGTGAAATGTCAGCTGAATTGCTCTCTGGATTTTGTGGGTATATTTTACCTCTGACCTCCTCTTCCTCTTCCTGGTCCTACTTCTTTTAGAGGTAAACATTGTGTAGAACCTCTACTGTAAGCCTCTTTTCTTGGTCATTATTGTGTCTTGTTAGTTTTCTTTTACTGGCTAGTAGGTAGGGTCAGCCAAATGGTCTTGGCCTTGTTTCTTGGCCCTAGAGTTCCCTCTTCTTCCTATTTCCTTACTCCTTCCCTCTTTTGACTCTTCATTCTCTTCCTCCTTTCTCTTCTCCATCTACTTCCACCCTCCATTTAGGAACACAATTTCATGTCACACATTGGCTTCCTGTGGCTTAACACTACACAGTTGCCTAGACATTTCACACCACACAGCTGCCTAGCCACTTCACACTACACAGCTGCCTAAAGCCACTTCACACTTCACAGTTGCCTAGCCTCTTCGTGCTGTATGAGTGCTTAGCCATAGTTTTGTACAGGTATTTCCTGTGCTGGCCCTGTTCTGTTTTGGATTCTAGTTCCAGTGTTTCTCTCTGGAGAACTGCTTTCTCCTGGATGGAAATCATGTTGTTTATTTAGGGAGTTTAATTGTTCACTGAAGACCCTTCAGATATCCCTCACAAACTCTTGTACTCTCCTAAGAACTAGAATGGGCAGGGTCACACTATGTCTTCTTACCTTGATAATCTTGTTCTGAAGAATACCTGATGTACTTTGCTTCCTCCTATTTAAAGACCTGGCACAACTTTGAAAGTTGTGATTTGTTTAGAATCAATGGATATACTAGCCACTTAGATGCCACAGTGAAGACAAAAGAGAAAAAACAATCAACAATGGATCAGATGGGAAAGAAATGTGTAGAACACAATTCTTGGGAAAGAAGAACATGAGTGGGGTTCAGGGTGTACTTTTGAACCAGGTGGCCAGAAAAGGTGTCTTAGGAGACACTGCAAAGCACAAGGGGAGAAAGGGTCAGGCTGTACAGTTCCAGAGAGAAGAGAGCAATCCCAGGGTCCTGTGACATGAGCCGGCTGGGATGGTGTGGGTCACAGTGATTAAGTGAGCTTAGTGCTGGATGGTAAGGGATAGAAATAGAAGTTGAGGTAAGAATGAAAGGCTATGGTAAGACTTAAGAAACTGGTGTCAGGTCTCACAGATCAGAACAGGAAACTGGAATTTTGTCAGGGTAAGCTGGGAGGTGAGAGTTGAGATGCAAGGTACCCAGACAGAAACTGAGAGCCACTGCCACATGTCAGGGAGGGTGGTGCTGGTTAGATCCTGGGAGGCCCAGTTTGGGGCTCAGAGGCCTGTAGGCTGTTTGTTCTAGAGTCAGATCTGCCTGATTCTTCCTGGGAGTTTTAACAGTGTGCTACTTTTATGATAATTACCTGCTACGGGTTTATAGGCATCGTGTGTTTGATGTAACAATTTATGAACCGACTACATCATTTCATGGCTTTCATCTTAAGGTTTTGAAGACAATGACAGTTTCTACTCTGAAGAAGCCAATTAATTAACTTGATTCTGCCCTTTCATCAAGGTGTATGTCACTATGTCCATTTCAGAGCTGGTTATACTGAGGCTGCCTGCTTCAGCCAGAGGTCCTTGGAGCTCTCATTTCCAGCTGCTTCCCCTATCCCCACCCTACCCTGACCTCTGCATGTTACAAACAGAATATTTATTTTAGAGTAGCTTTGGACTTTGCCACTTAAATGTAGATGGAAATGTTTTGGTCTGGAATATTTGTGAAACAACTTTACCATTTGTGTGTGTATCAATTCACACACTTGATGGTGAGTGTGCCCATGCTGCAGCACATGTGTGCAGGCCAGAGCCCAACCTCAGAAATCCATCCAAACTTTCCACTTATTTGAATCACAACTTCTTGGTTTTATTCACTTTGAATGCCAGGATAGTTGGCCTCTAAGCTTATGTGTATTCTCCTGTCTCTACATTCTATCTCTTTGTAGGTACACTGGGATTACAGATGTACACTACTCTGTTCAGCCTTATGTGGGTTCTTGGGACTCAAATTCAGATCCTCAAGAGCTTTGCCCAATACACCATTTCCCACAGCTCCAGATAGGACTTCTAATAGAAAGTCTGCTTTCCAGCTAAACTCAGAAATGAAGTTATGAGAAACCCTCAACAGTGGGGCTGTTTCATACTCATTAATACGAGCTGATTTCAGTTCTACCTTTGGAGAGAAAAGGATGTTTTCCCATGGAAAGCCAGTTTTACAGATGTTTGCTTAGCACAGCAATCCTGAGTGTGATGCACTTGTGGTTATCTGCCGTGGTGTCCTCAGTGGGGTTAGGGATGTGTATCAAGCTGCTTACTTCTCTTACCAAGAGTTTTGGGTTCCTAATTTTCCGACACTATTTTGTCTGCTATGCAAAAAAAGTAGCAGATTATTTCTTTGCTGGAATACAGCCCACTGAGCTGTGATCTGAAAGGCCGGTGCTTTCTGCAGAGGCATGGACAAGAGCTAGGCCTCATGGGTGACTTGAGGCATTTTCAAGAGTAATATGTATACTGTATGCTTTTTTTGTTTCTACTTTTTGATGTGGGTCTTTGGTTAAGGGTTAGGAATTTCCAAGTGAATCTTAGAAGTGTGTGCTCCCTATCTAGTTTACCTTGACTATTGTCTTTTAAAGTCATTAGCCTATATGCCTGTATAGGATATATTCCTCCAAGGACGCAGGAAGGCAAGAAAGTTAAGAACTTTTTGGACCCAGGGAAGGCTTTAAAAGCTGTTTCCTGCCCCCCCCCAGCCCCCTTGCAACTTTCCACCGTTTCCTGCTTTCTTAGGGAGGAGGGATACAAAGCAGTGCCAGGCACGGCTGGTCTGGTGTGTGTTCTCTTATTGGTCTTGGTTTCAGCAACAGGGCAGCTGGCTGGTGGGGGGTGAGGGGGATGAAGTGTATACTGCTTGGGTTGCTTTCCTTTTCCAGTGCAACCCAACCTCAGAGGAGTAGCATCTGCAGCCCTGGCTGTCGTGGGCTTTCAGCCTCTTGGATAACAAGATAAAGGGCAAAAGCTGAATTTTCTTGTGCCAAGAAGATCAAACCCAGGCTGCAGAGAGTGGCTAATGGTACCCATTAACCTCTGTCAGTGTTAGAGTCCTGCAGTGGGAATTTTGCCAGAAGCAGCCCTGAATAGAAAACAAGGTTTGGCTGGCTTCAAATAAGCACGGGATGGGGGCATGGGGATTTATAGAAAAAGAAGCTAACCTGTTCCATGCCTGGTCTGTGAAGACGAACTCAAGGCTGAGTCCAGCATGTGAGAAACTGATGTGATGCAGGGACATGGTTGGTCCAAGGACAAGGAAAGTTCCTGCTTGTTTGGGTCCAGCGCTGGATGGCAGTTCAGATGAGAACTGCATGAACATGGTGCTGGCTGGAGGTTCAGATGAGAACTGTGTGAACATCGTGGGTCAGGAGGGAGGATCTGCCTTCTGAGTGTTGTTGCTATACTGCCTACTCCTGGAGTATGGGGGATTCATGGACACTCAATCTTGGCTCTGTTCTTCATGCTAGTGAGGACGGGGTAGGCACCATGTGTGAAATAGGGAGTATAATGAGCCTGAGATGTCATGTGCTTTGTGGGCTAGGAAATTGAAACATGGAGCACCCTATCATTGGAAAGCTTGTACCGGGCTCCAAAATTCACCCCATAAGAGAGTCCCTTTCCTCTACTTTGCTAGGTTAGCAAACCTGGATTTAGTGTCTCAGCTACTGAGTCTGTGGACTAATGATTTTTGAATATTTACTATAATACCACTCAAATAATCTAACCTAGTTGCTAACAAAAGCAATCTACCCCAAAGCTAAGAGTCATAAAATAGGTCGAGAGCCAGATAGGTGTCTGTGGAGTAGCAGGTTCTTAGTATCTGAACAGTTCACTGTTATCAGAATGGTTACTTTTGAATCTTGAATTATTTGGCTCCCCTCCTTAGTATTTTAAGTATTTTCAATCCTTTAATATGGAGAGGCCTAATAACTTCTGGCAGGCTTCATTTTTGTTTTTATGAAATATGAACTATACCAGGTAAGCAAACTTCTATATTTAGATGGGATTTTTGTCTTGTGCCATCTGCCTTTTAGCTAGAGAAACAAAGTGCAAATTGTTTTCTAAAAAGTCCTTTTTTTTTTTTCAAAGGAAATCTAATAAGCGGTCCTTCAGTGGGTGAACTTTAGTGTGTTTATTTTTCTAGTTTTATTATTATTTTTAACTATGCGCCTCTGTGTGGGTATGCACATGCAAATTTAGGTGCTCAAGGAGGCAAGAAGGTGTTGGATTCCCTGGAGCTGAAGTTACATGCAGCTCTGAGCCATCACATGTGACTGCAAGTTCTTTTAACCACTGGGCCACAGCAGCACCAAGAACAAGATTTTTATACTTAAGCTATAACTCTGCAAGTTCAAGATCAGAGAGAAGAAAATAATATATGAGACAGAATAGAAAAGTTCAGAAAGGAGCAGAGGACCTGACATGCAGCAAAGAAGAGAGCCCCTTCCTGAAAACACAGACATAGTGGGGACCAAGGTGTGATTGGCCTACAGGGGAAAATGCATTCCTTGCAGCAGTTTACAGGCAAGAAATTGTCAAAGTGGTTACATGTAAATTCTGCTACAGCTTCAATGACCCGAGCCAGGACATCTTTTTCTGTTTGATCTCATTTTCTGTCTTTAAAATGGACCATTGTCTATAAAGCCTTCTCAGTTTTAAGAAAACTCTCCCTAATCAATTTCAATATTCAATAGCTATCAATTCCCAACTGTTCCAGTGCAGAGTCAAACTTATCACTGTGGAGTGTGTGGGGCCAGGACAAAAAGCCAGGAAATAATAGAAACTTCCTTGTTTATCTGACTTGGCTCAGGGACAATCCTTTTGACTTCCTTTCCAACATGAGTTTTGTACTAGATTCTTCTGGTAATATTACAATTATATTTAGGTTACATTTGAAATATCTACAAATAGTCTCTTGGGTGGCAAGGAGTGGGGCAGGAGAGGGATTAATAATTTCTTGGAAAATGCGGGAATTGGTGGATTTGAAAACCACTTCCAGGTGCTATTGAACTTAGGGTCACCCCAGTTCCTGATAGGTGTTATAATGTCTAGAATGTTTCAGAAACATTGATGTGGTAAGAACTGGAGGGATCAAGAATCCAGGAATCCCAGGAGAGAGCTAAAGGGAGCGTCTTATTTCTAGATTGAGATTCTTTCAAAACAGACTTTTAAACCACAGACTGTTTAATTTGCAAATTTGAGACGGCATCACTTGGAGGTACCACACAGTATCTTTGAGCCATTTTAGTTTGTTTGGAATCCTCTTTCAAATTAATATCTTCCTACAAATTAATAGCTGTGTTGATAGGAACCAGAAAATTCTGACTGAGTCAGGAGAAGCCAGAAATGTTTAGATTGAGATATGAATTTGGCTATGAACCTTTGAGGGTTCCCAGGCAGAAAAGTGATTTCAAGTTTTTAAAGTCTGGATCTAAATTTGATGTCTACAGCAAGAAAGCAGCACCCGTTCATAGCCTTCACCTGAGTTCATTGTACACCCTATCCCTGGTGAATGTAATGTTGGCCAAATGGCAGAATTGGAAGGGAGTTTGAAAAGCTTCCACTCCACACTCTTATTTTCAAAGAGGAAAAAGGAGACTCATTTTTAGCTTCCCTTTCTATGTGTGAAAGCAACAAATGACTTAGTCTCTTGACATAGATTCCAAGCAGACAGTGTCCTGTTTTCCAGGATTGGGTAATTGACCACTGGCCAGTAGGGCTTTGCTGTGTGTTGGCTTTTGCAATATTGAACTCCAGCATTGGTCAACACAATGCCTATCTATGGCATGCATGAGTCTATCATTTCTATCCATGTCCCAGTCCCCTTAGAACTAAAAGCCACAGATGCTTCAACATGTCCAAGGAAAATTGGGGAGACTTTTATTAGCTTTGGTTTTGACTCCATTCTCATAAAGTATGCAAAATGTGTCATTTATAAGAACAGCCCAGAAGAACAGTTGCAAATTATAATATAAAACAAGAAAACGATGTCACAGAAACAGAGACCTGGCTGTGGCAGATGCCCTGTCAAAGGAATGATTTATAATCTGGAAATACAAGCAGCAAGAGAGGCCCACCAGCTAGGACTGCATCATCCGAGGCAATCAAACCCTGCAAATATAAAGCAATTTTGTATTCCCATTTCCAAGGGCTCCCCACAATAAGGACTCTTGTATGCCCAAGTTTAGTATTCAGAGCAGAAACCACAAACTCTAACAGCCCCTCCTGGTCAAGATAGTTAATCACAGTTCCCAGGCGCAGGCAGGCTGTCAGAGCATTGCTCCAAGCGGCTGGGGACTTGCCTGCGTGTCAGCTTCTCTCTCTGAGAGCTAGAAAACGATGGTGGGTCAGACATCCATTTGCTTTGTATATTGATATAATTTCATCAGAATTTATGATGTGGGAGTTATTGCACAGGCAAGAAATGTAATCTAACCTTCATCTCACACAATGCGGCAAAGATATTATGTTCTCCAGAAAATATATCCTGACTTGTTGAGTCAGATTATACACATGCCATCCTAATGGGCTTCAATATTTCCTTGGACAAGTCATTGCTATTTGCGTGTATATTAAATTGGCTTGTGTAGAAACTACTTTTAAATAAATAATGAAGAATTCTAATGCTATTACTTCTTTTCATTTTTCTCAAGTTTTGGCATGTGCATGCATTCTGGTAAATTTTAAACATCTGTGTATAGCTTATCCTAATTTCTCCAGCTCATATTTGGATCTGACTATTGCATGACACACATACATGATTCTCTTTAATCCTTATAAAGAGGTCATAGGACTCCAGTCCTTAAGCAGAATACATGTCAACAGTCTTCCAAGACTATTTCTTATAGATGATCGTTACACAGAGACCATCAGTCCTGGCGTTGTTCGGCTCTGAAAATAATTTTGATCACCTTGAGTTTTGTAGCTTTTCTCAGTGGAAAATTTGGATGTAAAATATGTCCATAAATGAAGGGCTTTCTAGATATCACTTAAGTGTTTCATCTAGAGCTAAACATTATTTGAATCAATTTTCAAAATTAAAGAAAGAAATGACAACTTTAAGATGCAGAGCACTGCATCTTAGCAGTGGCCTGCCCATGTGTCTGTACAAGTATCTTTTTGTTGTGTTTCCTACTTTCTCCTAGAAATGTTGCTAGGAAGAGTGATTATTCGCTCACTGTTCCTGGTCGATCCAGGCAGCAAACATCACTACTACAGTCTCTCTACACTCCTATTCTTCCTCCTCCTGTTCATCTTACCTATCCTTTCTTTCTTATTTAAGTGTGTGCATGTGATGTGTGTGTCTGACTCTGTATGTTTGTGTGTATTGTATATATGTCTGTATGTGTGTGTGTGTGTGTGTATGTGTGTATATATGTATCTGGGTCTCTAAGTGTATGTGTGCATGAATTTGTATGTTTGTGTGTGTGTGTGTGTATATAAATATGTATATATGTGTGTGTGTGTGTGTGTGTGTGTGAGGGAGAGAGAGAGAGTCTGTATGTGTATGTGTATATGTGTGTGCGTCTGTGTATGTATGCACATTAATATGTAGGAATATAGGTACAACACAGGAGTAGGGGGCAAAAGTCAACCTCAGGGGTTGGTCCTCACCTTCTTTCTTGTTTGAGACAGAGTCTATTCAATTTTTTTATCTACTATATATGTCAGGCTAGTTGACCCATGAGCCTTTTGGGATTCTCATACCTCTACCTCTGATTTCTTCTTCAGGACCAATGAGGCTATAAATGTTTGTTTAACATACCTGTTTACCACTTTTCATGGTTTCTGCAGATTCAAACTTGCATCCTCATGATTGGATAGCAAGTACTTTTATCCACTGAACTATCTCTCCAATGCTTTATTTTCCCCTTCTTATGATGCCATTAGGATTCAGTCTTGAAAGTTACATGCTAATGACTTTATCTAATTATATCTATCTCCTAAAGACTCCATATCTAAACAGCATAGTTGTTTATAACTTCAACAGGAATTCTTAGAGAAGACAAATGACATTCAGTATGTCATATATCTCTGCTCCTCATCTTTCATTATTATTCATTTTTGCAAATGAAGAAATCTGTCTTCAGGAAAGTTGAATGCTTTCTTAAGGGCTCATGAATAGAACAAATTGGTGCCTGCATATGGATCAATGAGTGTCATCTTTGGGCTTTTCCCCAGAGTCAAGGTGGGGTTCCTTTTTGCTGTTACTTGACCACCTAAGTCCATTCCTGCTTCTTTCTTTGCCCTAGAGAAGCTCAAAAGTTCTTTTATAAATCACAACCAGAAATCTGTGGGAATGGTCAATGTTGACTAAAACACTTGTTTCTTTAGAGAAGGGTCAAAATGAGCAAAATGGCTTTTCCTTCAGCTTCTCTTGAACAGGATTCTAGTGCCCAAAGCTATAGCAGCTATGTCATAGTCATGAGGTGGAAACTAAAGCATGCTAGCATTTGGCTTTGGTATGGCTAAGCAGCTAAGCCGTTGCCCACAGTTCCATACCTCCATATGTCTTGTAGAAGAAAAACTAACTCTTGCTTTATGCACAGTTTTAGCGAAATGTCCCCTAAGGACATCCACCACTCACCATGTGGAAAATCCATTTGGTTCTATGTTTCTAGTAGAAAATATAGGCAGAAAATTTTCTTACCCTTGAGTCAATCTTGGAAGTGGCTGACTTGAGGAAAGAAGCCACATGCGGATAGTTTAGGTGATCCTGGTACAGTGCAAATATCCAAGGATGGGAAAACCAACCACAGTTGCTATCACCTCATTATATTTCTTTCTAAACCTATTGTTGCTATTTTGGAGGCTTCTTGACCACCAAATGATGACTGATTAAGTAAAATTACTGAGTGGAAAGGCTCATGGGATTTAACTGCACAATTCCACTCCACTAATTTTATTCATGTTTATTTTAATCTCTGCAATCCCATCAAGATGAAGTTGACAATACTAGCAAACTAAATTGTTAGACACCAAGCTGTAAATGAATTTAAGATAAACAAATATTTGATAGATAGATAGATAGATAGATAGATAGATAGATAGATAGATAGATAGATAGATAGATAGATAGTATGTCCTATAGAAACCCTGAAGTAAGACTCAGTTCAAAAAGTGTGTCTCAGGCCATCCAGTAAGGCCACTGTGACTCAGCCACCTCAGGGTATCTGCTCTCCTTCTTTACCAGCTCTGTGTTTTATATTTACTCATGCACAACCCCTCCAGCTTTGATGTCCAACTAATGATTTCTGTCTCTCAGCCTTTGGTTGTTTCCTGGGGGCTATTTTACCAGGGACTCTTTCCCAAGCCTTCCAAATATTTCTCCAGAGGATATTGTCCTTCCAGTTGCTCCTCACTAACATGGACACAGGAAGCCAATCTCTCCTCTATACTTGAGCATGGGAAGTTTGTTTGTACTTAGTTGATATAATTGCTGTTCACCTACTTATTCAGCAAGCAGGAGAAGAGTGAATACAGTATGGCACCTGACTTTGAAAAAGTCCACTGTGAACTGCAGAGATGACATTCACACAGCACTGTGCTATAATGCATGACTGATGACAGACAAATGCACAGTGCATTCTTAGGGTCTGGGAACTCTTCTGGTCTCTAAGCATTTACTAGAGTACAAGTTCCTCCTCAAGTAGGACTGTTTTTCTTCCTGTCCTCTCTCTCTCATTCCAGTCCTGTTCATCTACCTGGTTTTGAATTGCTCCACAGAGAGCAGTCACAATGTGCGTATTGCCTCCTGTGCCTTTGTAGAACCTACTCTATAAATCCCCAGGGGTTGGGCATATGACTCTTCATCTCTTTGCCTGTGTCAGCATCTACAGTACAATGCAGGTCTCCCAGAATATTTATGAAATGATGTCTCATTTAAAGCAAAATTTTTTTTCTTTTTAATGGAGGGACTGAAGGGATTATATGGCTGGCCTAAGACAATAGCCCAAGCAATTGATGAGCAGTAGAAGTCACAGCTTTGAGATTTATGGTCACCTGCTGTATTGGCAGAGTCAAACAAGAGTGGTACATGAATAATTCCCAACTTCATCTAAAGTAAAATGTCTTTAGGGCATTTTCTGCCAGATACCTTGGGACAATTCTGACATATGGCTTGTGAGTTCTAAAAATCGACACTATTTATATGAGTTTTTGCAATGTTGAAAGGCTTCTTATAAGCAATGTATCATCACAGACCTTTCAGGGTCCCCATTAGGGTCCTATCCACTGGCCAGTCTCTATGCACATTCTTAGATGTTTAGGAAATCACTTCTTCCTTGACTGTTCTCTGAATCTGTTTCTACTTAAGAGCACACAACAATAAAACTGGCTATTAAATTAGTCTGGCCTTGGTGACATATATGTCCATTTCACACTGATCAGAGGACTAGAGTTACATTTTCACCAGTTTTCAATGCTGGGGGGGGTGTCTTTATTTTCTCTTTTCATTACGTTTGGTGAATACATTTCAAGGGATTGAACTGCTCAAAATATGATGTCAGCAATATTGGTAATATTTGGGCAAGAATCAATCTCTATTGCTGTGGCTTTTTTTTTTAAATCATGTATGGATGAAGGGCAAACACTGGGCTCACAACATGGCAGGCAGGACTGCCTCCCTCTTCAGCCCAACCTTGTCCAGCAGGTAGTCCTGCTGACTTGCTCTGGATTGAACGACAGAGTGCTCTGAAAGAAAGCTAAAGGCAACTCTCATGGATCTTCTTTAAGGAGATACTTTAAGAATGCTTAAAAACAATGCCAATAATCATGAATGCCCGAGAAAGGGGATGGAATTTGGGATGTCTACTGTGGCAAGTGGTACTAAGGCATGATGTACCAAGCTAGTTAGCACACAGAGCATCTGAGCTGGGTAAAGTCAATTAGTATATTATCTCATAGCCTGTCATTTGGTTAGCTGGATTTTCATCCGTACTGTTACCCCCACTGAAAGCTCATCTAGCTGCATGGCTGATTGCAACGTCTTTTAATCTTTTTATTACCGTAAGCCATTCCTACTTATCTACTCAATCTTGGAGGAAGAGTTCCTTGATTGTAACATTTTTATAATGGTGAGTAGATAGTCAGGGATAGAAGTAAGTAACAGGTAGAAAGGAAGTCTGAAGAAATTTTGGGTGTCATTTTACACTCCAAAATTACAGGCACTTGTCCTTGCCAAAGTCTTACATTCTTCTGTTAGGGAAATCATTTTGACCCCTGTGTGTGTGTGTGTGTGTGTGTGTGTGTGTGTGTGTGTGTGTGTTTATCTGTGGGTATCTCTTGTATGAATGTGAGTGTGTGTTTGTGTGTGAGTGTATGTGTCTCTGTGTGAGTGTGTGTATCTGTGCTTGTCTCTGTGTGTGAATGTGAGTGTGTGTTTGTGTGCCCTTCTCCCAGCCTTGAGCAGGCTAAATTTACCTTAAGTGTTTGCCACAGTTGGACCTTAAAGACCCAGGTGGAGTCTTCTGGCTTGCCACACCTGCAATTTCCTACAGGAGTAGACTTTCCCTCTGAGCTTGCTTTGCAACATAATCCAACTGAAACAAAGGATGGTGTCTGTGGGCTTTCCTTATATAAACACAGTGATAAATATTAAACTTTGAGCCTTGATCAGAAACTTTTGTCTTGGCTTCATCCTTCTCTCGAACCCCGTTCCTTTTTCATTTCCAGCCCCCCTTTCAGGTAACCCAATTTGTCCTCCGCCGCTGGACAGCTACGTGTTTGTGTGTGTGAGTGTGTGTGTCTGTGAGTGTGTGTGTGTAGAATAATGGTTACTGAATACAGTTCAAAATGACTGGACTAAATGAAAACAATAAATATAAATGCACAAAATTGCTCCCATGAAAAGGCAAAGTGGAAGGCTCAATTTCAGCTCTCCAGGACATAGGATAGTTTGGCTTGCTACTTTTATACTTTGTGATGATATGAAACCATATTTTATATAAACTGTACTTTGAATTTTAATATTTTCCTGGACTATGTAATAGTATGTTCTCTTTGTAGCTAATGGGTACCATGCCTCAGATACAGCTCCCTATTTGGTCCCCCAGTTAACAAGAGAGACAAGCAACATACTACAGTGGGCAGTGTGGCTAAGCTAAGATGCTCAACAGGTTAGGTATATTACATTGATTTTTCTGCTATGATATTTTCAAGCATATAATCATTTTTATTGGGAGATATTCCCATTGAAAATGGAGGCATATTCACATACCAACCTAAGAAGTGCATAATAAAAACAATAAGTGAGTTTTACGTGAAAAATTGTTTACCTGTAATAGAACTGTTTAGAATAAATGGTTTGGAAAGGTGAGTATAAGTGGAGCATGTAATGATGTGGATTTGTTTTATGTTAGCATTAGGATTTAAACATCTTGTTTAAGATTTCTGACACTTACTTTGAAAATAAATGAAAAGAATTTTTATTTCACTTGGAAAGAGTAAATAGATATGACCCTTAAAATATTATTATAAACATCAAACCCATCAAATGTAAAGCCATACTATAAAAGAAACAGAAGTTTTTCTTTTAAGACTAGAATGCTATGAATTGAATTAAATCTGTGGATCAGGAAAGAAGCCCTCTCAGATTTTATGTTTAAACATAAAAACATAATAAGCCATAAAGCATCACATACAATAGGGAAATGAAAGCTTACTTAATAAAGCTTGGGAGTGAGGAGACTATTCCTTCCTTCCTGTATGCCCCACATAACCGCCACGTGAGGAAAAGACTAAGCAAAACCAAAGGTCAAATCAATAAAAACTGACAAAAGGGAATAGAATCTCAGATACTTGGAAGACTGAAAGTGTTCTAAAGAAGGAGGCAACAAAAATAAATCAATAAATCAATAAATATTAAATAAATCAACAGCATTGCAAGCAATCTTGAAAATGCCGTCATACAAAGAGAATGGAAAATAAAAACAAAATTTAAAAAGTCTGTTATAAAATAGAGTTCTATAAAAATAACAAGACATAGTATTTTTTTCTGGACATATAATGACCCTAATTAACATTGTAAATATAAAGATTCTATTTAATAAGTAGGTCAAAAACATTCTCCAGCTATTTAAATATGAAAACTCCATAGTATATTTTGTAATTAAAAATGCAAATGAAAAGTATCATTTATGTCGCTTCATTAAAAACTGGACTAGCTAATAGGGGATGATCATAGGGTACTATTAACTGAAACAGGCAAACAGTAATTCTTGGCGTTAGTAGAAATTAGTATAAGTAACATCCATGAGTTACGAAATATTCATATTCTCTGGCAACTGCTCTTTGGAATCAATGTGGAAGAAACAGGGAGAAACATCTGTATGAACCATGTCTATTGACACACCACTTTATAGCAAATTTAAAGACAAGGAAAAGAAATTAGACAAAAGTTATTATGACTCTGTAGGAACTAGAGAGATGGCTCAGTGGTTCTTGCTGCTATGCTAAAGACCAGAGCTCATACCAAGTGTTCACAAACATCTGCATCTCCAGGGAATTTAATGCCCTCCTCTGGCCTCTTCATGCACACACACACACACACACACACACTCTCTCTCTCTCTCTCTCTCTCTCTCTCTCTCTCTCTCTCTCTCTCTCTCCACTAGATAAAAATAAATAAATCTTTTAAAAAACCCCAAAATATAACTAATATGTGACAATAAAGGGAAAATTTAATTGGTTACATTAAATAAAAGAGTATGTCACAAAATTGTTTAATAGTTGTGGTACAGCTATATAACACATGAGTAACTTCCTGAAAGTCAGTATGAAGAAATTATGGGTGTCATTGTGCTGAAATTACAGGCAATTGTCCTTGTTAAAGTGTTATATAATTTTGTTAGGAAAATTCTTCTGACTAGTGCTTATGCATGCGTGTGTGTAGAGCCATGTTAGTAATTACATGACCTTGAAGAGGTTACTGGGGACTCTAAAGCTTTGGCTGTGCCATATGTATGGAGGAGATGATGGCAGGATGCACTTGGGGTTGTTATGAGACCAGATTAGGTAATGCAGGGACCACACCCAGGTCTCACGTGTGCCACTGCGTGGAATGTCGTCAAGGTTGTGAAAGTAGCAACATCTTCAGAATTGACAATCATTGCCTGAGTGTGATTCTCACTGGTCTCTACCGATCACAGAAAATGTTTCATCTTTCCTATCGTGACCATTAAAGGTCATCCCCACTCTTGCCTGTCTGTCTGATTTCATGTCCAGCTCTCCAAGATGAGCTACTGGCTCTGCCTAAGCCACCCTGGATTTTCCAGCCATGAACAAATACTGACCAAGTCACACTAGGTCATTGTTTTCAGTTTATTCAGGTACATTCATGTTCTAGAAGGAGGAGGGTCTATAGACAAGTGAACACACAGTGCGAGAATATTTCTAAGGGTCACCAGGCAGGCTGATCTTTACCATTCTGCACTGGTATAACTGGATTGGTTGTTGGTGGAAGGCTGAGACACATGATCGGTTTGTATCGTACCATATCTGGTTTTTTTTGTTTGTTTTGTTTTGTTTTGTTTTTGTTTTTGTTTTTGTTTTTTTTCTGAGACAGGGTTTCTCTGTATAGCCCTGGCTGTCCTGGAACTCACTTTGTAGACCAGGCTGGCCTTGAACTCAGAAATCTGCCTGCCTCTGCCTCTCAAGTGCTTCGATTAAAGGAGTGCGCTACCACGCCCGGCTATTTTTTTCTTTCTTTCTTTTTCATATCTGTTTTAAGTATTCAGTATCATACCATATGTGCAAATCTGTAGTTAAGTATTAAATATTATGGGAAAGATCAATGTATATAATTTTTTCTCTGAATAATAAAACGCGTAAATAAATTCTAACATCTTTCACTGCTCAGAGTTCTACATACACCCTATCTTCAGATTATATCCTAGTCTGTCTGTCTTTCTTTCTTTCTTTCTTTCTTTCTTTCTTTCTTTCTTTCTTTCTTTCTTTCTTTCTTTCTTTCTTTCTTTCTTTCTTTCTTCCTTCCTTCCTTCCTTCCTTCCTTCCTTCCTTCCTTCCTTTCTTTCTTTCTTTCTTTCTTTCTTTCTTTCTTTCTTTCCTCCTCCTCCTCCTCATCCTCCCCTTCCTCAGTATGAGAGAGGAAATACACATATTTAAGTGTGGTATATGTGCACACTTGCACATAAACACACATAGACATCTTTGGCTGTACTGCTGTATCACTTCAATTTATTCCATTGAGACAGAATGTCTCATTGAACCTAGAACTAGGTTGATAGCCAGTAGTTCTCCAGTCTCCACCCACCCCTCACAGCACTGGGGTTCCGGACACTTGTGGCTACATCTGATTTTTTACTGTAGATGATGGGATCCAAACTCAGTTCCTGGTGCTTCTGCTGCAAGCACTTCTACTCACAGAGACATCTTTCTAGTCTGTGCCTTCTTCTCTGAAAATAATGATCTGTTTTATGCAGATCTCTAACTGGTCCCTAGGGCAGAAAACATGTTGCTCTTTGCTTTCTTCATTTCTTTTCAGAAGTTCCATAAGGATTGTACATAAGCTAAGCCTCCTAGAAGTGCTCACTTGAATCAGTGGACTATTAACTAACAAAAGACCAAGTATTTAACATCTAGTTTTCTTTGAGAAGAGATATCAACATTGACCCACTCATCATGACCAAAGGACATTTTTGGAGATTACCCACTGTAGTTCTCAGCTGGGCCTATCTATAGCTTAGTTGACAGAGTACTTGACTAGCATGCATAAAGCCCTGGGTTAATTCTGTAGTACCACATTCACTGGACCTAGTAGTGCATACCTATAATTGTGGGAATATGGAAGTGGAGACAGGACCAGAAATTAAAGGTCATATTTGGCTACATAGTGAACTCAAGGACAGCCTAAGTTAAAAGAGAGAGGGAAATGGGGAGTGGGGGTAGAGGGAGAGGAAGGGAGGAAGGGAGGGAGGGAGAGAGAGAGAGAGAGAGAGAGAGAGAGAGAGAGAGAGAGAGAGAGAGAGAGAGAGAGAGAAAGAGAGAGAGAGATTTGAAACAACCAGGGTTTTAGCTCACACTCTGGCTAGGAACAATGGCGCACACACACAGCTATGGCATTGGGATTGAATTTGATTTTCTACAACAAAGCCATTTAAGAGCACTGGTTGCTTTTCCATAGGATCTTAGTTTGATTCTCAGCACTCAAGTGTTCTGTAACTCCAGTTCCAGGGGAATCTAATGCCCTCTTCTGGTCTCTGCATGCACCAGACACTCCCATGGTATACAGAGATACATGCAGGCCCTTTAAATAATAATAATGGTGGTGATTATCATCTGGAGGATGATGTCATTTAAAATCTGAGGATAAACCATAGGTAAATGTTTTGGGCTGTTTTGCCTGGTTGGCACTTTCTAACATAATGACTTGCTGACATTAGTACTTAGGCCTCTAGCTTAAAACGGAAACAGAAGATGTAAAGATGATAGCTAAGTGCTCCATGTGGATTGAAAGTGTAGCTTAGAGAAGAGACTGTGTCTTCACCCCAAAAGTGTGCTATTATAAAGAAATCAGTCAGCTTTTTTTTTCCTGGCAGTTTCCCAGCTCTGTATTAACTATCCAGATTAATGTCAGATCATACCCCAGGAATTATTCATGAAGATCCTTTGCACAATGTAATTGCAGGGCTTGGCATCCAGAGTGTAGTCTCAACGTTTTATAGATTAGTTTCCCTTCCTGTCCCATGGAAGAGACAATGATCTAAAGCAACTTAGTCTGGGGAGGGAAAGGAGTTGTGATTTCACATGAAAAGACATTTGTCAATTGAGAATCCTGAGTCTCACTTACATGTGCCTTGGGAGAGGGGACTGCAGTCTCACTAAGGAGATAGATGGCTCTGGGCCCATGAATAGCAACTTTCATTGTGGATCTTTCCTGGGTGAATACAGGGGCAATTTATCTACGTTTAAGAATTAGTTGTATCAAACAGTAATTCCACTAATCTCTACCATCACATTACCCAACGTAATGTATTCAAGCAGATGAAAATACCTTGCTATTTCCAGGCAAGCAATGGCTGTCTGGCTGCAATGACCCTTGAAAGAGTACTCAATGTAATCCAAAGATTAATACTCAAGAGAAGTCTAATGTTTTACAACAGACATGAAGCTACTTCCATGATTGGCCTTACTGGTGAGATTACAGACTCTGATTGTTCAGGTTTTGACTTCCGTGTGTGCTTGTGTGGGTGTATATATGCTTTCGGGTACATGTGGGGAAGGCAAGAAGACAGCCTCAGGTGTCATTCCCCAAATACCATCTACTTTGTTCACTGAGACAGAATATCTCCCCCACTCCTGACCTGGAACTCACCAAGTAGACCAGACTGACTAGTGAGCCCCAGGGACCCACACAGTCTAGAAGTATGTGCCACCACACGTGACTTTTAAAATATTGGTTCTGGGAGGTCACATTTGGGTTCTCATGCTCAATGGATAAATGACTGAACAACTGAGCAATGTCCTGTGACCCAAGGTAGTGACTTTTAAAGATGGAGAATGGCTATTAAAAATCATTTTAAGTAGTATTTTCTTATTGTACTATGTTCACTACAAAGATAATAATCCTGGACCATTTTCTGTGGGCTCCTAAGGTACATAGGTGTTTTATTTTCAATGTGATTAATACGTTTATGTCTATATTATATCCATAGATTTATATATTTATATATTTATATCTATAGATATGAATACATTCCTTACAAATACACATATGCATATATTATATGTATTGTATAAGGTAAGTATTTTATTCTGGTTCTTATTAAAACCTCTTCTGGAGAAGTTAAACAGGAAACATACTAAAATAAGTGATGTACTGACCTAATAAGAACTTACGTTTTTCTCCTAATTATATTACATTAAATTAAAGCTGCCAAGGAATCTTTTGGCCCTAGGTTTGTCATCAAGAGTTAGCAGGTTAATGGGGTTTCTAACTACAAGAATCTTCAGCTCTGTGAATTTTTTCTAGAAGAATTCTTTAACTACCTTTTCATTACATTCAAGTAAACTTTTCTTGTCTATGTACCCCAATTATCAAGTTAGTCATGTTGTTTTTTTCATGTATGAGTGGCATGTATGTCTGTGTAACACATGTGTGACTGGTGCCCACCGAAGTCAACAGAAGGCATTGAATCCCCTGGAACTGGAGTTACAGATGATTTTGAGCTGGGAACCCAACCCAACCTCTGCCAGAGCAGACAGTGCTCTTAACATCGGTCTATCTCTCCATCTCCAGAACCACATTTTCCATTATCTGTGTGCTACATCATTACTGTGATACTTGCATAACGTAGCCACACACACACACGTATGTGTGTGTGTGTGTGTGTGTGTGTGTGTGTGTGTACATGCACACACAGAGATATCTCTATATGCACATGTATAGACATATGCAAAGTACTGGGAAAACATCTGGATTTCAATCCATAATTTAGATTCTTAAACAATACTATTCTCATATGTATCTCATTTTTACTAGGCTATGTGTTTATAACTTTGACCTAAAAATGATTACTGAGAAGGCAGTGAGAAAAATTCACAAGAGTAGAATGTCTATTACTAAAAATAGAGGTTTCACACACACATTAATGAAAAAAAAAAACAGGCTATCATTGCGAACTTTTCTGTGACCCAAAAATGTTAACCTCAAGTTGTTTCCTTCCATGGAAATTCATTAAAGAAAAACACAATCCAATATGCTACAGATTCTAATAATTTATCTTGAAGTTTTATAAAGATACAATGTATCTTGGTCTAATAGGCCCTGTGCAATTATTTTCTACATATCACTTTAGCTATTTGGGAGATTTAATAGGAGGGAAGATTCATTATATACTGTGCACACTGTGCATATCTGTATTTTATACCTACAGAGACTCCACTTCTTAGCAGAGAAAAATATCTCCTAGAAGAGCTACAATATCCCCAGTCACTCTTGAGTGGCCCTTAAGGGTGTTTGAGTTAGCACCTCCACATGACTGCCTTCCACTTTCATTCTGAGAACCCTTCAAGAATATTCTGCACCCACGGTGCCATGGAGTTTTTGAGCACTGGAAATGTAATTTTTTTTCATACAAATGAAGCCCAAGCACAAGGCCTTAGTGCTTCACTCTGGTGGTACTGTTGAGTAGATGTTCTAAATCCCCTGTTGGTTTTCGGTGGGCAAATATGTCTTTTCCAGTTAATGGTGGTTTTCTTTTTAAATTCTTACATGGTGTGTGTGTGTGTGTGTGTGTGTGTGTGTGTGTGTGTGTGTGTGTGTGTGTGGTATGTGTGTATGGTGTGTGGTGTGTGGTGTGGTGTGTGTGTGTGTGTGTGTGTGTGTGTGTGTGTATGAGTGTGTGCATAGAAGCTAGAATATATATTGATAGCCCAAAGCTGGAATTGCAGACAGTTGTGAGCTTCTTGTGATGTGGGTGCTGGGAACTGATCTTAAATGCTGAGCCAGCTCTGCAACCCTGGGCCATGTTTGCTTTATTACATCTTTATTCTCTCTGCTTATTCTAGGGTCCATAGGCACTGAGTAGGCACATTTTAAATGTTTATTAAGTGCCTGAATGGACAAGTGAATGGTTCTTTAATGTGTGTCTAATGGGCTGAAGCCATTTATCTACTAACCTTCCCTTACAGTCCTGCAAGAAGAAATCAACAACTCCTGCCAAGCCAGCTATTTCCTTGGGAGTCATCAGATAAAGTGTGTGATCGATTGCATGCTTCAGACTTTTGCTGCCAGAGGAGGTAAAGAAGGTATTTCTCTAAGTAATCTCCCACTGAAAGTTATATTTCTTTCCTTGGAAATGTGCCCATTCTTAATTTAGAAGCTGGAGATTTCATCCCATTGGAGTAAATGTTAAAACTCTGGGTGAAACAAAACAAAACAGAAAGATCTGTTCTCCTTTCTACCATGCCATACTGTGAGCATTAATTTTGGATCATTCCTATAATACTCCCCACCATTTGTGAATATTTTCAATGTGCAAAGCACTCACTCATGTGTGTTAATGGGTTAAATCCTTGCAACTGTGGAGGCAAACACTGTTGTAGCTGCAAGGGAGAAACACAGACATAAAGAAGTTATTTAACTTGTTTAAGCTATTGCCCAGTCAATTGCTGCCAGAGAAGGCTTTGCACTCAGGCAGTATGGCTCTGTGGTCTTACTGAGAATAATATTTTAGTGCTGTCTGGATGTTTCGAGAAGCAACTTCTTTGGGTAGTATAGTTTTTTCCCTGTTGCCAGGTCAATTGCACCAAGGCAAGGGTCTATAACAGCAGTTTAGTGTCTGAAATGGAAGCGTTAAAATATTTTTGTGAGTTTCACTCAAATTATTTCCAATTTGTTTTCAAAGTAATTATGCCTGAAGATGAGGCAGAAAAAAAATAAGCTGGTGTTGGACCAGTATACGCAGACAAGAAAAGTGCATTTATTAAGTCGTTGGGGAAAAATATTTTTGTTTTTTGTTTGTTTTTTTCAGGTTCTGGAGCTCAGTGTGTAGCTGGACTGACATCAAAACCACAACAAAAACTTCTTGCCTCTCAAGTACGAAGATTGAATGTATGATCATAACATAACATAACAAAGCAAAATAAAACAAAACCTCAAAACCTCAAACATCAGAATTTTTCTGATTGTTAATTTAATGTCTGTTATTTGAAAATCTGTGGATATTTGGAAACCTTGTGGCTCTGTTTGAACTGCTTGGTAAGAATTCCTCCCTCTGTCCAGCAGAGGGCAGGCGAGGTAACAAAATCTAGCTGGGTTAAGCTTGCACTGCCTAGGTAAGAGGCAGCTATGAGCTCTTCAAAACCACAGGCTGAAGATGCTGGATTGCAGGCCCAGGAAAGAATAATAAAAATTCCTCTTTGCACTAGAAGAAAAGTAGGCAAGAAAGAGTTCTTGACAGAAGGACTCGACGCTTCTCTGTCAAAGTTTGGATCTTGAGTGTATGAGGGAACTTGGGGCTGAAGTGTTAAATGTGAAATGGGAACTGTTTCTTCCCTGGAGTTTTGGCAAAGACCATTTTCATTTAAAAAAATGAACAGGGATGAGCAGAAAGCAGGGGAGAGGATCAAACCAGTAAGAAATCAGTGTTTCAATGGGAGGGACCCAGGGGGAAGTTGAAACTCTTCAGCAATAATCTGAAGTTATTTTGAAAGAAATTTTATTTTTAATTTGTTTTGTCATTATTTTCACCCTGGTAGTAGTAAGATCAAGTTAGTTACTGAATCTCATCCTTCTCTGTGATTTTTTTTTTTTTTTTTGGATCTGTGACCAACGTTCAAATGTCTGTTTTTACATTGTCACTATCTATGCTTTTGCTCTGTGGTACTCTAGTGTCGGGTCTCTGAATTCATGACGTGTTTTCACAGAAAGACTTCTTCCAAACCATTGATCCTGTGCTGTGGTTATGCGGTGTTGTTATGTGCGAACTCTTTTGAACTTGAAGTTATTTTGAAAACATGTGGTGTGAGTGCTATAACGCAAGACAAAACTTGAATTTTAAGCTGTTCTGACACTCTCTCAAGGCTGCTTCGTGAAAGCCATGACTACACAGACAGACTGGCTGTTGGACAGCTTAGTTCTGTGGCATCCACTCTCCCTCCAGAATGTTCCTCAGAAGGTATTGTGGATAACACTGAGCACAAGTCTTCAGAATGTGGTAGTGAGACCACAGAACAATTTCATATATTTTATTTGCAGTTGAACAATGTAGCCTGGGTTCCTCATTTGGACAATGACATGTTGACCCTAACAATAACAAATGGATAAAAGCTGCTCTAGGCTGGAACTAACTTCAGAGCAGTAATAATAGCCAGGTTATCAGCACTGTATGGTTGTACCAGAATTACCAGAAGCTTTCTCAGCACCGGTGGGTGAAAGACCTACTCTTAAAACAGACAGACTATTGGATGGGTCACAGGGCCCCCAATGGAGGAGCTAGAGAAATTACCCAAGGAGCTAAAGGGAACTGCAACCCTATAGGTGGAACAACAATATGAACTAACCAGTACCCCAGAGCTCTTGTCTCTAGCTGCATATGTATCAAAAGATGGCCTAGTGGGCCATCACTGCAAAGAGAGGCCCATTGGACTTGCAAACTTTATATGCCCCAGTACAGGGGAACGCCAGGGCCAAAAAGGGGGAGTGGGTGGGTAGGGGACTGGGGGTGGGTGGGTATGGGGGACCTTTGGGATAGCATTGAATATGTAAACGAGGAAAATACCTAATTAAAAAAAAACAGACAGAATGGAATCTCATATTTGACAATTAAAATTCCCCAATCCTCTGATAGTCTGGCTTCCTGTTTCCTCACCAAGACAGGTGAGTTCCTCATCTAGAACTTGCTATCATGAGCTCTCACCAGAAAGGATCCAGCCAAGTTCCAATCTATCCTTCAAAGGCACAATTCTGTTCTGTGCAGAAAAATAGAAGTAGCAGCTAGAAACTTCAATCAGTGCTTTTGGACCCCAAAACTATGACAGTGCCACACCGGTGTCATTAAAGCTAACTAACCATATTAAACGAATATTAAAATATGGGCTCCTTTGCATACCATAATGAGCCAAGCTGCTTTTAAGTTTCTCCCCGTGCTTTGAGGTGAGGTGACATTTACATTCCCAAACTTTGAAGTCGGAACAAAATGCACAGGTAGAGGGTACTAGATCAAATAGTAATCAACTTCAAAAAGCATGTTGGCTGTTGGATGTCCCTGGGCTAATTTCCTCTAGACATTTTAAATGTAAATGTCTAAACTCATTTAAAAATGGTAAATTGGTCTAGGTTCAATCAAAAAGCATCCTGACGCAGAACGGGGAGACCAGGCTAATTGTCATTTGTTTGTCAAATGAATTCCATTTGGAAAGCAATGAAACCTCCAAGCCAATTCTTTTAAGGTGAGCTGGTAGTTGTATTATCAGTTAAATGCAGTAAAAATGCATAATCATAGGATGATAATGGGAGCTGAACTAGTGTTAGCACTGGCTGCCACAGGGCATGGAGCGATGCAACCTAAGTGCTGTAATGCTGCCTTGCCCACAATGGTACCAAGTCTGGTCTTTAGCCTTACAGACACTTTCTTTGCATTAAAAAAAAAAACTTTATCAAAGCACCATGGCAATATAGAAAATGTCAAAGTGAAATGCACTGTAGGCAAATTGAGATTTCATTAAGTTTAAATTTATTGCTTTTGACTGATGTATTACCATGCTTGTTAAGAGCTAGTAATTTGGAATATCTGTCTGCTTGGTAAAATAGCTTTGTCTCCTTGCATATTATTTCGTTTAGACTTTGAAAGGCCACAGTCATTCCAAGTCAGGGCTTAGAACTGTTTTTCAGTAGTGTTTTGAAAATGGTGCTTGTGCCCTGGTAGAGATCCACATATGTCCTGAAAGTCATGTAAATTTATAGGAAATTGGTGGGGGAAACTCTAATTTGTGGAATTTTTGTTGAGTCTTGATGTGTTAAGGTATGTGCAAAGGTGGAGCTGTGCAGCCGTCTCTACTGTTCTCTTCTCCATATGGATGGTTGGGATAGAGGGATGATGGGTAGTGAGTGAGGATGAAGGATATGCCATATCCAGTTACCAGAAAAATGGAACTCTATGTAGAAAAATAGACCCTCAACTGGGATATTTTACAAGCAAGGAAAGGGAGAGCTAAAGGTCCCATGATTTTGTCAGAATTACACAACAGCCCATAATTCCTTTGGTCACTTGGGTCTCTGCGTTAATGTTAGTTGTTCTAGGAAGCCTTCCTTCCTTGCTACTGGGGCTGGTTACTAACACAGAAGCTGCAAAACTTTTAATAAAAGACTGTGGTGGTTTGAATGATTGTCCCTCATAGTCTTGGCACTTGGACACTTGGTTCTGATTGTTGGTGCTGTTTGAATGGATCTAGGAAGTGTAGTCATGCTGAAGGAAATCTGCCACTTGGGGTGGGCTTTGATGCTTCAAGGGCTCACATTGCTCCTAGTCTTCATTCTCTGACTCATGTCTGCACTTTAAGATGTGAGTGAGCTCTCCTCAGCTTGCTGTTCTGGTGGCTGTCCTTCCTGCTGCCATGCTTCCTCACTGTGACGGCAATAGACTTTTATCCTTCTGGATGCCCAAATAAACCCTTCCCTCTATAAGTTATAAGTTGCCTTGGTCATGGTGCTTTATCACAGCAACAGAGGAGTAACTATTTACACAAAGTAGGCCTAGAGGTAAAACTGGTATTATGTATACATGGTAACTACAAAAGTAAACATGCATGATTACTTGATAAAATTCAGAATAGAACAGTTGAGTGACTTTTAATCTCTTCTTCAAGATAGATCTACAAATGGGAAGAAATGAATTCTTTTCAGGGCTTGAAGTTCAAATGTGAAAACCATCCTTAGTTCATGGCCATATGAAAACAGTCAGTGAGTTGAATTTGACTCCAGGCCAAGTTTACAGATCCCTAAGCTGACATGTTATGCTATTTGGTTTTCTCCACTTGACAGAAGATTTGGAATCACTTCCTGGCTCAACATTTTGATTATGTCAACCCACATTAGAAAAGAAAATTCTATGAGAACAGAGACTTATCGGTTTCCCCCTGCATCCCCAGGTCATGGGAGAGTGGGTGCCAGAGTCACCAAATAGTGGCAATCATTTGGTTGATATTCAACGAGCACAAAGAGAGTCTACATCCTATTGCCAAATGATTAGATAAGAAGACACTGTGTGGCAGTGGTGGTGTGGGGCAGGGCTGCCTTTAATCCCAGCACTCAGGAGGCAGAGGCAGACAGATCTCATAAGGTTGAGGTCAGTCTGGTCTACAGAGCGAGTCCCAGGACAGCCAGAGCTACACAGAGAAACTCTGTCTTAAAACAAAGCAAAACAAAACAAAATGAAGACATGGGACCTCCCAAAGGACAGGAAGTGCCATTGCTCTGTTAGATTCTCCACTATTAAAATATTACAGGGGCTGGAGAGATGGCTCAGCAATTAAGAGCACTGACTGTTCTTCCATAGGACTAGAGTTTGATTCCTAGCACCAATATAGCAACTCACAACTATCTGTTCCTCCAGTTCCAGGTAATCTGACATCCATTTGACCTCCACAGGCACCAGGCATGCACATGATGCACAGATATACATGCAAGTAAATCACTCAAACACATAAAATAAGAAAATCTTTTTAAAAATATATGCATGCACACACATATAGTCATATATGTATATTGTTTATGCAGCTTTTAGAGGGCACATATCTATCTACTTGCTTACTTTGTGTATCTCCATATATTCAGAGTGATTGTTTTTAAAATCTCCTACATGAATATACTCACATGTAATATAAGCCATCTACCTGCTAGAATCTCCTCAGAAATTTCAGGATCAGAAGTAGAGCCGTGCCAGGGCAGATGTTCAGAGTTCAGTTCACTTATGATCGTGACTGTGGGATAGTTAAAGAGCCACGTGCTGCAGGATAGTGAAAGCATTGAAGATATGCTGTGTTCTGGCTAATTAGGGCTTCCTTATATTCATAAAATTAGGATGGAATCTAGGGACTAAAGATGGGCCTATGTCATAAATAACCCAAAGTTCAAGTTATTCACTTAATAAAGCCCGTTGACAAAGACAAAGATGAGAATCTATTGGAGCAATAGCAGGTCTGGTGTCTTTTTATCTGTTCCAGGTTCCTTGGAAAGTCCAGTGTCTTATATATTCATCTGCCAGTGTCCAGACTCACTCTACACTTATTCAATAGCAACTGTATGTTTCCAGTGCTGTCCGTGGAACTCTATATTTGCAATTTACTAAGTTTTAACGGACTAAATTACTTATTAACTAGACTTTTCCCCTTGAGCTAGACATTTTGTTTGTATATGGCAAAAAAAGGCACCCCCAAGTGAGAATTTTGTATTAAAAAAAAAGTTGGAACTAAACTTACTTTCTTTCCTTCTATGACTCTGGTTACAAACTGAGGCTAGCAAAGGCTTTGCAGAGGACATGACCCTAACACATCCATGATGACTCTTTGGAGATGGGTGCTACTTCATAAGACAAGGTGTTAAAAGGAACTTTAATCAGAATTGAAGCAAGGCATTGCTTAAATCTTGCTAATCAGAAAATTAAATCAATTCTCATATTCTTAATTAACTGATACTCCATGAAAGGTTATCATATTCACATTGAGGAGTTGTATCTTTATCAAAAATTCTGTGGCTTTCTCAGTGTTATCTATAGTTTTTTATATTTAGTAAAATGTTACTGGATAAAGGGATTATATTTATAATATATTTATAATTCTCACAATGATCCATTGGGGTTCACATCATTAGCTCCTTTTAGTAGAGTTGAGGAACCAGATAACTTGCCTGATGTCTAGTAGCTGTAAAAGACACAGGTGTTTATGAACTCTAAAGCTATAATGTATATGCAAAGGACCTATAGAGTAAAAAAGAGATTAAAATACTAAAAAAATAAAATAAAATAATAAGGAAAACAAAGAATCACTCAAACAACAGTGACAACAAAAAACTAGGTAAAGCCCTGACATGACCTTATGGGACTAGAAATCTCCAAAGATGCTAGTAAGTTTGATTTCTGTTGGCCATCTATTGATGGCCATGCATCCTACTATCAAGAATAGTTTGTTGGGGCTGTAGAAATGGCTC
The DNA here is from genome assembly GCF_000001635.26 of Mus musculus. Classification (NCBI taxonomy): domain Eukaryota; kingdom Metazoa; phylum Chordata; class Mammalia; order Rodentia; family Muridae; genus Mus; species Mus musculus. The sequence goes on along the minus strand of NC_000085.6, from coordinate 60,304,877 downwards.
AGTGGTTAAGAGAACTGACTGTTCTTCAAGAGGTCCTGAGTTCAAATCCCAGCAAACACATAGCCATCTACAATAGGATCTGATGCCTTTTTCTAGCAAGCAGATGTACATGCAGATAGAGCACTCAGATATACATAAAATAAATATATATACTTTTAAAAAAAGACTAGTTTGTTTCCCTAGTGAGACTCCCTTGACAAAGCTATCTATTCTTTTGCAAGTAGCTTATCAATCCCACATGGTTTCTGGGTTAGGGATAGGAAATGTGTCAGCCTCTCCTTTAGGCTCTAGGGTCCCATCTGGTGCATACCTGTGCAGTCCCTGTGCATGCTGCCTCAGTCTCCATGAGTTTATATGAAAAGAAGAAGAGGAAGAAGGGGAAGAGGAGGAAGAGGAGGGGGAGGGAGAAGAGGAGGAGAAGGAGGAGGAAGAGAAGGAAGAGGAGGAGGAGGAGGAGGAAGAGGAGGAGGAGGAGCAGGAGGAGAAGGAGGAGAAGGAGAAGAAGAAGGAGGAGAAGAAGGAGAAGGAAGAAGAAAGTAAATTCTTGGACTCTGTCCTGAACCCACTGAATCAGAACCCCTGAGGCTGGTTCCCACACCCTGTATCATCAGGACCTCCTTTTGTTCCTGTACAAGCATACTGAAGAATCTCTACTTTCCATATGTGCTAACCCACATGTCTGCTGGGGCTCACAACCTCCACGCTATTACACCTCCAGAACATAATCGATGTCCTTTCCTGCTGCATTCTTTGCTCTACTTACATGACCAAGAAACAGTTGACAACAATAAGCAAAAGTCCCAGATTATTTAAAAAAGCCACCTCCTCCAGGTGTACCTTAACAGATGCAGCATGTGGTCAGTTCAATCTCACACATTTTAAGCAATGAAAGGATTATATGATGCTAACCACTGGACTCAGCATTAACTTGGCAAGGCGGTAGATTCCTGAGTCTAGGTGAGTTTTGTTGACTAGTTTTAGAATTTGGTATAAGTTAACAAGTTTCTTTTCAAATGTGATAGTCTATAGATAATATTAATGATAGTTTCTTAACTCAAGGGACTGGATGAACATCCTTAAACTATTCTGAGTAAATGGTGGATTGCTGGACACCGACTTAAAAATTAAAAAAAAAAATAGCACCTTCTTTGGATGGTCATTAAGTGAAGGACTTGCTGTGTCTTGGAGAATTCCTGACTCATTTGAAGGTACAAGTTTTGAATTCAAGAAATTATGGAACCCTAAGTGGCTCATAAAAAAATTATTAGAGTGCTAGTTCTTGAGGGCGTGTCCTTATTTTGATCCATCTTATGACGTCTTTGGGGAACTATCCCAGGTTGGGTAGTTGGTGAAAGAAATCTAATGTTCTACTTGGCAGGCTCCTGTCATCCCACCTGCAGGAACATGAAAACCCCGGCCTGAATGTATCTGCCAAAGATCATGCCCATTAGATTAAGTCAGTTGGATATGGAAAAGACAATTTGCAAATTCGTGTACTCATTTATGGAAATGTATGTTTCCAGGCCAGAGCTAGCCAAGGCTACAGAGAAGTGACAGTCAATTCGGCCTCTCATCCACCTGCGCCTGCCTACTGCATCCCAGTGGGATGATCTTACATTCAGTTTAAACATGAGCCGTAACAATTTGTTTTAGAAAGGGAATTATTTCATGCCAAATTAGGATACATGAAACAGTGTAACCTAAATACACACTTTCAAAGTAGCTGTTAATGTTGTTTTAAGAGGGAAAAAGAAACACATCACCTTCAGTAGGTTTTACCTTTATCTCTTAATATGTTTTTGAATAATGAATGGTCTGCAGACCATGTTTATTGCAGCTCTGAAAAGAGAGACTGCCACTTGGGCAGGAAAAAAAAATATAGAAGTTTCAAATCACTAGCAGTGATAAGTGGCCCTGCGCGAATAAATTTGAAAGAGGGAGGTGCTACAAAGTCTCTCTATTAGCATCATGACACCTTGCAAGAGGGAACTTGTGCTGGGGAAAAGTTGGGAACAGTGTGACACATGAGAAGAGAGAAACCTGCAATCAATTGCTTTCAACTCTGCACATGCGCACACAAGTGTACACCCCCCACAGCTCAGCCTCAGGCCTGGAGCTGTCTAGAAGTAAGACAGGAAGGTTGCCAGGCTCTGGGTCTCTAACTCCCGTCCAATCTACAGACAACACCTCACGTATCTGAACAAAATATCACCTGTTGGTCATTAGTATCAGAGAAATTTGCATAGCTGCCTCTGGAGTGAGAAATCAGCCTTCACAGAGGCAGACGCTGGAAGCAGATAAAGCCTAAGAAGAATGCCTCTTTTTTTTAACTTTAGAGATTAATGCAGATGAGAACCCATCACAGCCATTTTAGGGAGACACTTCTCCATTACAGATAACTGGAACGGGGACTATCGACTTACCTAATAATGGGCCTCTTTACTCCAGACACCGTCACTTATCAGCTACATTAGTTTAAGACCTGCAATTTTGAACTTCACATTATTGAGCTTTAGGAAGATTAAATTACTGAACTTTTGTTGGTGAGTATCTCTGTAAAATTTTCTGAAAAGGATAGTCTCCCTTCTTCATGTGAAAGTGAAGCCAGACTGCATACTTTATTGATATTTACAGGCATACAACTGGTTGTGCTAATGCACTCTAATGTCTGCCTGCTTGATAGGAGGACTGCTGCTCTGCTTTGTCCACCCCAACCCCCACCCCCCTTTTTTATGAGATAATGTGGAGAACTGTAGTCTCTTTGTGAGCTTAGTTCTCATGATTGCTTCCTCCTCCCCTTCTTTCTTTCCCCCAAAGCCTTATTTATTAGAAGGCTTACACCAAGATTCTCTTGAAATATGCTCCATGGTTGCCTCTGCCATGGGCATAGTCTGCAGAGTTTAAACACCAAAAATAACCCCAATTTGTCTCCATTCCTCTTTTCTTCCCTCCTTCTCTTTTTTTTCCTGGTGTGTGTGTGTGTATGTGTGTGTGTGTGTGTGTGTGTGTGTGTGTGTGTGTGTGTGTGTGTGTGTGTATACAGGCCAGAGGGCAGTGTTCAAGGGTTGCAGTTCACCTTGTTTTTGTTTTTATTTTGCTGTTGTCTTTTTTCTTCCTCTCTTCTAAGCTCCCCACCCTCCATCCACCCCTTCTCTACTTCCCTAGAAAAGGGCAGGGTTTCCCAGGGATATCAACCAAACATGACATATCAAGTTGTATTAAGACCAGGCACGTCCCCTCACATTAAGACTGGACGAGACAACCCAGTAGAAGGAAAATGTCTTCTAAAGCAAGCAAGAGTCAGAGGCAGCCCCAGCTCCCACTGTTAGGAGTCCTATAAGAACACCAAGTTACAGAACCATAGCATACATGCAGAGGACTGAGATCAGACCCATACAGACTCTCTGATTGTCAATTCAGTCTCTGGGTCTTTCACTGGCCTGGGGCTTGCTGATTTGGGTGGGCTGGCTGGCCTCCTGTCTTCTCTGTCTGGTACTAGGATTACACAAGCCACCATGACTGCTTTTTTTTTTTTTCCTAACTAGCTCTCATGCTGGTCTTAAGGGTTCGGGTAAGAAACAGAGGGACATGGACACCATTCCAGAGGCAAGCTGTTCTTACACAGGCTGTACAAACACCCATGCTGAGGAAGAGATTCAGTCTCCAAGCAATGATGGCTGGCTGTTTTCAGAGTTATCTTACAGACATCCCCTTTGCTAGTTCCAGCAGGGCTTTGTATTCTCTAGTTAACAGAATTGTAGCCAGCGCCTAGAAATGACTTTCTAGTTTTGAGCAAGAGTAACAAATGCTGTTCTGTGAATACCGGGCAGAATTAAGAGATGACTCACTGCCCTTATGTTTGCATACATGAATAAGCTAATTTTTGGCAAAGATGGAAGTGGGGCCAGAGAATCCCAACCCTAGTGGGTAGTAATACTGTGACTTCCCTGAGAAAGGAAAGAATAGGGAAAGAAAATGACAAATGGGCCATGTGTATCTATCTGCAAGATGATAGAGATGGGTGACACTTGTCATACAGTGCACACACACACACACACACACACACACACACAGAGGAACTGGAGAAATGGTTCATCAGAGTGGATGTAGCAAGGGTGTGTACTGTTCTTGCCAATTACTGAGTTCAGTTCCCAGCACCTATTAGGGACAGCTTGCAACTGCCTGTAACTTGCTCCCAGGGACCAAAAATCTCTGGTTTTTACAGTCTTCTGCATTCATATGTGCATACCACCCCCAGACACACACATATACACTATTAAAAATGATAAAATGCCTTTTTATTTTATTTTATTTTATTTTATTTTATTTTATTTTATTTTATTTTATTTTATTTTATTTGAGATAGAGTTTCTCTGTATAGCCCTGGCTGTTTGTAGATCAGGCTGGTCTTGAACTCACAGAAATCTACTTGCCTCTGTCTCCTGCATGCTGTGTTCAAAGTGTGTGCCACTACTGTCCAGTGATAAGTAAATCTTTTAAACATTCAAACGTAAAAACTCAGTGTATGTTAAAGTCTGTTTCTACTCTGGTAATTTTTTTAACAGAGCTTAGGTGTTTGGTAGTCCCTGCTAAAACGGAACTTGGTCACTTGTCTGCTTATAATGGACACAATTAAAATTCACTGGTCTGAAAAACTTCTAGGACCTGTTAATATTTTGATTTTCAAAGACTTCTGAAAATTTGTAAGAAAAGTGAACGGTAGACAGAGGTAAGTTTCTTATACTAAGCTTTGTTCTTGTAAAACTAAAGAAACTGAAGATTGTTCTTCTAATCAAGGAACATCTAGCAAGCAATAAGTACAGCACCTGCCAATCACTGGCACAGAAATCTGCCAGGTAAGTCAGAAAATGAAGTTGTTCTCATACAATTTTTAGATCCCAATAGACAACCTAGTTTCCATTTAAATCTAAACATTGTTGACAGTAAGCTGATTCAAGTGCTGTATCTAGAAGCAATACTCTTAGTTGGGTGTTTGAGGGTACAGGAAATACTATGTAATCTCAGCCACTTAGAAGGCTGAAGAGTGAGTTGGAGGCTAGCCTGAACTACATAGAAAGATCTGGATCTCAGTGAGTGAATGAAAGAATGGAAAAAGTAAAATAAAATCAAGACCTTTAGTATCTTATTGGCATTAGCTAGAAAATCCTGACATGTCTACTCTGTGTTGATTTGGAACCCTAAACCTGGAAATAAAAGGATCTTTTAGAGGAATCTTTTCCTAGCCTGAATTAGAAGGTAGAGTGGGTTCAGATTTTCTATATCCTACTAGACACCCCAAGCTTGTGTATGTCCAGGTGTTTATCACATGGATACATTACCAAGTGTGGGGACATGTGCAAAGGCAATTATCTCCTATCTTACAAATAACTATTCATTGGGATCCGGCCAAACTTTTCCAAAGGGGCTCTGGCTTGAAATGAAAGTTTCAGTGGACTTATTTCATTCCTTATTTAAGTTTCAGGAACCATCTGCATAGGATTTCCCCCTAGCCATCTCACTATGGTACACCTGTGGGCACCATGGTGAGATATTTGAGATATTGGGTCTCTTTAAACAAGATACACAGTTGACAAGTGCGGGATAAAGTACAGCTAGACTTTTTCTGAGACGCCAAATGTCCCCAGCACACAAAGGGAACAGGAGGACAGATGGGTGCAGGGACACTAATGGAGCATCAACTTCTCAGACATGTCGACTCCAGAGAAGCGAAGAAGGGGAAGGCCCAGGGAGTCAGGGTCACTCTGATAAGAACAGAGAGTCACTTTCTCCCATTGTGCCTGTTACACTTATTGGTGTGAATAAGGTTGTTTTGTTTTCAGAGAGACAGTCATGAGCAAAAGCAACAGAAAGACAGCGAGTGATAAGCAAGCTCAGGGAATCTGAGAACCGCACATTCGTGATAATATATGTTAATTTAGTTGGATAGATGTGAATATTTCCTTAAAGAACAAAGGAAGTTGAGCTATGGCTAAGATTTACATACCAAGGACTTTATATAGGCATTACTTGTGTTCAAAATGGACAGACCTTTGCAGTCATATCTTTCCATTATATTTTGTTGAGATGGCTTATTTATTTTAAATTACCTCCTCTTCTTCTTCTTCTTTTTTTTTTTTTTTTTTTTTTTTTGCTTTGGAGATAAAAACTCTGGTGGAGCCAGACTTCAAATAGATGGTGTTCCAAGCACATCAAAACAAAGAAAGTGTTTCTGAAACCCAATGAAAGCATTTTTGAATGACTCCCCCATCCATTCACAGCTCCTTTCAGCTCAGCGGCTCTGGCTCAGATAAAGCCTCAGACACCTCACAGGCTATTCAAAAGTATCAGATTCAACTGAAGGTGAAGAAAATGGGCTATCTGGAATATTCATGAGTTGGGAGCATCCCAAGTTTGGCCATTGTCTGAACGACTTCACAATTTCTTGGGGTGTATGTTACATAACAGGTTTTCACAGGCACCCTGGGCTCCTATCAAGCCAAACCTTGTGAGTCTAGAGCACACACACACACCAAACCTCTCTCTCTCTCTCACACACACACACACACACACACACACACACCACCCTCTCTATATCTCACACACACACACATACCCTCACAATACACCCCCTCAAATACACACCCTCACAATACACCCTTACACAGACAAACACCCACCCCTCCACATCCACACCCACACACCCTCACACACAAATTCCCTCTGTTACCCTGTCCTAGTTCTATTCTTTCCTAACCCAGGTTATAAGGAAAACACTGCCCTATCTTTAGGGTGACTATTCTATTTCTTCATTTAATAGGTTCAACTATGGCCTTGATAACACTCCCTAAAGTTTGTTTAAATTCATGTTCTGTTTTCTAAATATGTAGAGGCTTTAACTTCCATTGGAGCAATGCCCAGGCCATTGTATCATACTTTTTTGAAACAGAGAGACAAAATGTTTACTGAACCAGGTGAGATGTAAACAGAGATTACTAAGATGCATAAATAATCATTTCTCTTCTGTCCAATGAGAGTGGTACTGCCAAGGGTCTGTATTGAATCAGAAATTACAAGACACAAGCGGTACATTTGATACTTCTTTCTTCATAAGATTGTCATCTGCCTAACGGTTTGCCTGCAATTGAGTTCAAACATGTGTCCCTAAAATCTTATGTGGAGTCCCTCCGTGTATCCCAGAGATGCCTCCATTGTGACTTTGGACAAACAGATTTTCCCACTCAAATTTCCAATCTAAATAATCTGCCCACAGAACCTTACTTTCAAAGCCCCACCACTAAATGGAAAAGAAACAACTATTGAACCATTCTAATTAAAAATAAATGGCAAGCCACTGATGAGATCTCAGACTGACTCTGAATCCATGAAGGGATTTGACATGGAAGGCGCTAGGGAAACCAGTGAAGTTGTCTTCAAGAAGGACGGATTACACTTTCCCAAAAGGTATGTCAATATGCTGACCCCTAGAACCAATGGATGTAAAGAGAGATTTTGACAGATAGGATCAAGAATC